>NC_083095.1:168557254-168857254 GCF_949774975.1 Lagenorhynchus albirostris | reverse complement strand
AGGGTTACTGATTCAGCACAACGGTTTCGAGATAGTGCAAGGTCTCTTCCCCTTCCTCGCCAACAGATATTTAAGGTCCCCTCTGCAACCCACGAGGGCACTTATTACTTGGGCCCAGCAAAGCGCCTGCTGCAAGGTCACTGCTTAGTTCGCGTTGTGCGTTACTGCGCTCTGCACCGGAGAGTTTCAAAAGGCGTCAAGGACAAAAAGCACACCTTAACCTTCCGCTGGACCTTTCCTGGGGCCCTCCCCTCCCCCACTTTGAGGGCCCAGGTAAGGCCTCCCAGAGGCTCGCCGCCTGGCGCGCAGCAGAGCCTCCCTAAGCATTTACTTAGTAGCTGAGGGGATCCAAGACTGCCCTGAAATTAACTGGGCCCAAGGCCCCACTCTCGAGGACCCAGATAAGCACTCCTCGTGGCCCTCCCCCCGCCCTAGCCCGCCTCCGGAGACTTGGCGCGCCCTTCCCGGTTCCGAGCGCTTCCTGCAGCCCGGGCTCCGGGGCCTCTGCGGGACCCCGGCCTGGTCGGCCCTGAGACCCCGGGTCCGTCCCACTCGCCTCCACCCGCTTCCCCTGCCCCCTGCCTGAGCCCCTCCATCCGCCGCAACCCTCCCGTTCCCCCCGCGAGCTGCCATTACCATTGCGGCTGCACGGCCGAGGCCGACAGCCCTGCTAGGCCCACCGGAGAAAACATGGTGATTCCGGACCTGCTGAAGGTCGGTCAGACAGGCCTCACCGCGCCTGCGCGGAAGCGCCCCACACGCCCCGCCCACCCCGTGGTCTCATTCAGTCTCGCTTCTTCACGCAGGATGGAACGAAGCCTCGCGAGCGTTGGGGGGGGTGGTGCCCAGGCTTCCGAAGCCCCACCTCCTTCACACTAGCCGAGAGTATTTGTCCTGCCCACCCCCGCCAGCCCTGTTCCGCTTCCGGTCAACCAGGCTCTGGGTTGCGGAAAGTTGTTGCTGCGGAGGGCGCGATGGGGAAATCAGATTTTCTTACCCCTAAGGCCATCGCCAACAGGATCAAGTCCAAGGGGCTTCAGAAGTTGCGCTGGTATTGCCAGATGTGCCAGAAGCAGTGCCGGGACGAGGTAAGCGGGCCCGGGGCGACCCCGTGTCCACCCCCTCCTCTCCCCGGAGGGACCCCGCTGGAGATGCAGGCTGAGGTCCCCGACGCCGGGGTGAGGGCCTGGGTCTCCAGTCCCTAGTCGTGGGGGCTGCGCAGGGTGAGTGAAGGACTCAACTCAGTAGGGCCGTCCTTCCCTTCAGCCCCCGTCCTGGCGGGGAACCAGTGGCCTTTGACACCTCCTTGTTTCCCAGTCTAACTCCAAAAAAGAAGTGAAGTAAGAAAAGGTTTTGCAGCCCTCGGAGAAGTGACCCCACTCAAGTCGTCAAGAAACGGGGGGTGAACAGTGCCGAGCCGGACGCCCGGGAGTGACAGTAACAGACGTCTCGGACTTGACGTGGCTCTTAGACATGATCAGGGTGTACGCCTCTTTTCGGGATCAGATGAAAAAGGAGAACTAAGCTCTTGCACACTAGTCACCTAACAAGCATTTATCGAGCACCTGCCATGTGCCAGGACTAGGATGTTATTGCGAGTGAGATGTGGCCTCTGGAGTCAGAATCAGAATTAGGAAGCCGACAAGTCACATTGTCTCTGCCTGTTTACTTATCTGAAAAGTGAGAATAGTAAGTGTCCCTACTTGTAAGATTGTTGTGAGTTTTAAATGAGTGAATTATGTGTAAGGTGGCTCAAGGGGTCTTTGAGCAGATCTTGAAAAAACTTTGCTGTGCTGTGGAGTTTACATTTTTCCCCATTATTTAGATGGATGATGAAGCACCTGGAAAAATTGAGAGCAGGCTAGTGACAGGATCACGTTTTTCTCTGGAGATTGAATTGGGTAGGAAAGGAAGAGCACTGGGCACTTGGAATAATCTAATCCAGTGTTTCTGCAAGTGAGGGATGAGATACTTTAGGTGGGCCTCACGTTGAATAACATCGATACAGTTATTCTCTTTCATTTCTCTTTACTACTAGTCAAGGTAAAATTCTTACACAGAAAACTAGAGACTAGTACCGGGAACATCCATATATCCACTACCCAGATTTAACACTTTAAGTTTCACTTAACATTTTAAATACTTTGCCATGTTTCCTTTTCTCTGAAATATGTAAAGTAAATTACAAGCATCAGGGTATTTCACCTATAAATATTTAAATACGCTCCTCTAAAATATTAGGATATTTTTCTATATAGCCACAATATATGTCATCACACGTAACAAAATTAATAAATATTTATTCATATCATCTGGTGCATACTCCATAGTCACATTTTCTCAATTGTTCCCATAAATGCTTTTTAAACAGTGTTTTTAGCATGGGGAACTATATTCAATATCCTGTGATAAACCATGATGGAAAAGAATATGAAAAAATTATATATGTATGTATGTATATATATATAAAAAACTGAATCACTTTGCTGTACAGCAGGAATTAACACAACATTGTAAATCAACTATACCTGAATAAAATAAAGTAAAAACAAACAAACAAAAAAACCCAGATCCAGTCAAAAGTTATACATTGGATTTGGTTATTTGAACTTTTTAAAAAATAGACTATTTTTTAGAGCAGTTTCAGGTTCACAGCAAAAATGAGCAGAAGGTACAGAGATTTCTCGTACCCACCCTGCCCTCAACATGTACAGCCTCCCCAACCATCAGCCTGGTGCAACAGAATGGTACTTTTGTTACAATCAGTAACACTACATTGGCACATCATTAGCACCAAAGTCCATAGTTCGTATTAAGGTTCACTCATGGTGTTGAACATTCTGTGACTTTGGACAAATGTATCATGACAAATATCCACCATTATAGTATCATACAGAATAGTTGCATTGCCCTAAAAATCTCTGTGGTGTCGGGTGTTAGGACTTTTAATTCTCTCTCAATTTTAAATTTAAAATAGAATTCCCTCCCTTCCCCTCTGTTGTTTTTCTTGACATTGACTTGAAGAGGCTAGGCCAGTAATGATCCTAGAGGATTCCCCCTGTAACAATTAACTTTTCTTGTGGTTGTCGTTCGTCTTCTTTCTCTAACTCTTGTAGTTTTGTAAACTGGAACTTAGGTCTGAAAGGCTTGATTAGTTCCAGGTTAATATTTGGGAGCAGAAACCTTGAAAGGGTGACCCCTGTGTATATCACATTGCATCAATAAGGAAGCCCATGATGTCTGAGTCTAAGCACAATTGAGTACAGTTGACAGCCTGTAAAGTAATGTTGGAAAGTAATATTTTCCCCTTTGCAAGAGCAAGTAACTATGGGGGAACTGGTAACAAATACTAGTGGAGTGTGGAATCGTGCCTATAGCTCCAATTTCCCATCAGCCTTTTACTCATGTGTTTTAACATCTTTGCTTGAGTCACTTATTTCATTAGGAGTTGAAAAGTGGTTATTTTTCTAGTTCTTTTTACATTTATTGTTGACCACCATTCTTTTGAAAAAATGAGCTTTTTCTCATTAACTAGGGTTATTTGGTTATCCTCAAATGTTATCCTAAAACAGAATTCCTCAGGGAAAGAGAAGACACGTTTGATTCTCTCTTTTAATTACTACTTTTCAGAGTAAGACACTTGGGGTGATTCTGACCTGTTTACCCTCACATCTGTTCATTGCCCTTCCCTGCCTAGGGGAGGAGAAGCTGACCCCTACAAGCCCCCTCCCCTGTCTCTGTCTCTAATACCGGAAGAATGAGGGGGAGGGAGGTCAGATCCGGAGTATTCCCCTCCTGCCCATCCACTCCCTTGAGTTTCTAGAATTTAATAACATTATTTTGCTTTCATCTTACTGATTTATTTGTAATTTATGGGAAGTGGTGCTGGTTTTTCGTTTATGAGACTGATATCAAGTCTCCTTTTAAGACGCAGTTAAGGAAGAGTAATGCATAGGTAGGGCACAGAAGAGGCAAGAATTGTGTAGGCATCTGTGGATGACTGAAGATTAGGAAACTGCTCTAAGCAAGATTGAGTGTTGAAATCAGGGCAGTGGCAATAGGATTGAGCCGAGGGACTGGGTAAGTTATTAGGTCGGCGGAGTAGACGTAGTGCTGAGTGGAGGTAGAGGACTCTGGGATGCTGTCCTGGGTCCTGGCCGGGTGACGGTACAGGACAGTGCTGTTCACCAAGATAGGGGAGACAGAGGAGAGGCACATTTTTCATTTCTCTTACTAGTGGAGAATCAGGTTCAAATGTTAAGTAGAATAGACACAAAGTCAAAACTTGCATGTTTTTTACAATCATCTGAAGAAGATATAGATTTAGTATGATAAAATAAGGTTTATGTATAAAATGCAAGTGTATTTTGGGTAATGAGCTAAAGTATAGGAAAGTGAGTGAAAATAGTTTCCTTAATGGAAATTCACTAATGACCCATTTTTACCTTGTTGTAGTCCTCAAAACGCTTGCATAACGCTTTGTATGAAGTAGGTGCCCAATAGGAATTTGTTAAATTGAGTCAAAAAATAAAATCGCTCTTCTGTTACTGTGCCCTGTAATGTTTGTTACTAATGTCTGTTTTCTAAAGCAGGATTTTTCTGTCTCTTTAATCTTCTGGGATTCTTTGATTAGCAGGGTTGCAAAACTCAACTTTATAAAAAAATTTTTTTAGAACGATAGGGTGCCTACAGCCAGTGACTTGATTATTTTTTACAATTTATCATCGAAGAGCAGCTCTTTAGGATTTAATTAAATACTTATATTTAGGGCCTATTATAATGAGCTAAATCAAGATTTAACCACTACCTTTACATTTTTGTAGAATGGCTTTAAGTGTCATTGTATGTCCGAATCTCATCAGAGACAACTGTTGCTGGCTTCAGAAAATCCTCAGCAGTTTATGGATTATTTTTCAGAGTAAGTAACTCAAAGCCATCCTTATATCATAAGCTTTATTCAGTTGGACATTTAATAGATGCTTAATATTTAATATATTGGAAGCTCTGTTTATTCCTTACGTATTAATGTGATAGCTGTATTATCTTTGTGCTCAGTTTTTGTTTTGACAGTTTATCATTGTGTGGAATTGTTAAAAAAGTATGTCTCACAAATCAGTCTTTCTTCCATTCACTTCAAACATATGAAAAACCATTGCTCAGTCTAAAACAATTGTGGCTAAGAGCACAGGTCTGGAGTCAGACTGCTTGTCATTAAGTCCTTCAAAGCTGGGCTTCTCCACTCAGGAGCTGTGTGACTTTGGGTGAACTTACACAGTTTCTCTGTGCTTTAGTTCCCTCATCTGTAGGTTTTGTACCTTTCAAGTATTGTCTTTCCTTCATAGGGTTTATGCGAAGATTAAATGAGTTAATACTTTGAAAGTGTTTAGAAGAGTGGTCAGTACTCGATTAATATTAGCTGTTAATTATTATTATTACAATTAATATTTAGTCTTGCCTCCATCCCTTTCTTTCTTTCCAGGGTTTTAGACCTTTTGGTATTAAACCCCAAAGACTTTTGTTTATGTGGGTTATAGCTTGTAAATTAGGGATTAAGACTGAGACATTAAAAAAAATTTATTCATTTAAAATCACAATATAAGCCTATTACAGTTAAAATAACATTTTTACATGAAAATTAACTATATTTTCCAACACACAAAAAGCACACAAAAAAATAAGAGTGGTGGTGTTTTACATTTTTGCAAATCTCTTCAGTGTCTGTCTTCATAGAACACAGTTGTATTCTCACATCTGCTTCTACCTTCATTCTCTTCTGAAATGTTGCTCGGTTGAAATACATAGAGAAAGTCCAGCTTTTACATAGATGTGTAGTTGGAAGCGGGGGGAGTATTTTAATAGCCTTTTCACATAATTTTGGCTATTCTTCTATGATACTACATTGAAACACAATGGCGTGGTAGTTTCTTAAAGATTAGTTGCAATGTGGAATCAGAAACCATATAGCAAACCTTTTTTTTTTTTTTTTTTTTTTTTTTGCGATACTCGGGCTTCTCACTGTTGTGGCCTCTCCCGTTGCGGAGCACAGGCTCCGGACGCGCAGGCTCAGCGGCCATGGCTCACGGGCCCAGCCGCTCCACAGCATGTGGGATCTTCCCGGACCGGGGCACGAACCTGTGTCCCCTGCATTGGCAGGCGGACTCCCAACCATTGTGCCACCAGGGAAGCCCCTAGCAAACCTTTTGTACTCTATGACATTAAAATCCATGTGATCTTTTACTTGAAGTGGATCTTGTACCCATGTATGGTTTTGTAACATCACACATCAGTCATTTGGAAAATATTGCTTCATTGAGTTACACAGGTATTCTGAAATTCTGAATGGTGATACATTTTATTATGCAATATCATAAAATCATATTCACTAATGTCAACTCGGTGCTGTCAGAAACATCTTTAAGTATTGGGAAACACCTCATGGTGGTGGATACTAGTTTACCAGAATTCACATTTTTTGCTTGAAAGCTCAAATTTTATCATTGGCAACAAATACTGTCAGTTGTTTTTCTTGACCTGACAGGCTCACTTTGTTTATTTTTGAGAAAATATCTACTGAATACTTAATTTGAAATAACTATTGTCTATATGCCTGTCATTTCTCAAATATCAAGTGATGCTTTCATGTCTCTGTGCCAGATGGGAGCAGCCTTCTCTTTCTCTTCACCTGTAAACGTCTTGGTCACAATGTATGTCTTATTCACCTATGTTTATCTGTCACTTAACACAGTGTGCTCAGCTCAGAGGGACACATTAAGTGCCAACTTCATGTTTTATTATCAATAGAATAGGATAATTATGCCACATTCAGTAGCACTGAGACTCCATGAAGAATCCGCTCCAAAGATGTGTGGTCACTTTTGCTGTGCCACCTTTACCAAGACAAAAAGTTCCAACTCCAACTTGACTTTTAACTTTAATTCTTGAAAGCTGTAATCTTTCAGGATTTTTCCCTCGTTCAGTTTTTAAAAGTTCGGAACAGATATTAACGTAGATGTTTTATATATCATGTGCTCATGCAAACTGTATGATGGCTTAAATTTCAGGAAGGTGATGCTATGTATTTGTAGAAATCACCTTAATGCTTTCCCTCCCTGCTTTATTAGGGAATTCCGAAATGACTTCCTAGAACTTCTCAGGAGACGCTTTGGTAAGTATCTTAAGTCTTGTGCACATAATGACTTTATAATCTCATAATCTGCTCAGGGTCAGCAGTGTCCTAATTTCTTCTTAGGAACCAAGAGGGTTCACAACAACATCGTTTACAATGAGTACATCAGCCACCGAGAGCATATCCACATGAACGCCACGCAGTGGGAGACGCTGACAGATTTTACTAAGTGGCTGGGCAGAGAAGGTAAGAACAAGACATGATGTGAACAGTTGTTATATGGCTGCACCGCAGGGAGGGGGAGAATGATCATATTTTCTGTGTAAATTTATGAAAAAGAGGATGAGTAGGGCAATTAGAAACTGGCGGAGGGGAGCATAATCTTCCAGGATTGATTTTGTGCGCTGCAGGTGTGTAAGAGCGTCTGGAGTGATTCTTTCAGCAGTGCAAAGGTACATCACTGAAGCATCCACTCGTTAGGTTAAGGACCAGTACCCGTCCTCTTCCACTTTTCCCACTACATTCGTTGCACTTTTGGAAATGTTTGTTACCCCTTCTTAAGGCAGTTTTTAAATTTGCTGCCTCTTTTTCCATTTCTAATAGGATGGAAAGTTCAGGAAAAGAACAGAGAAAGAAATTTTGTATCAGGGTATTAGTTATTGAGTGTGTTTCTTTATTCCATTTTGGGGAAGATTTCTGCTTGGTTAAGTTAGAATATCCTGTACTCAGTGGATATTAAGTACTTAGAGACAGTTGAATAATTGCTAAGCAAGATAATGCTTTTTTTAAATGTTTTCCTTGTTTAAATGTGTTGCCTCAACCTAGTCAAAAATCAAAATAATGTTTCTTTTCTCTTTAAAGAGTTAAAATATTCCAATTAAAGTCTAAATGTCACTAACTGTAAATATGGAAAATTCACGTGCTGTATGAATTTGTGTATTTGAATGTGTTTGAATGAGTGTATTTGAATGAATGAGTAAATACTGCAGAGAGAGACCACATTTATATGTACTTTCAGCTTTGATTGTATTCAAAATTATAGTGTCCGTTACTGCTTTTTTTTTTTTTTTAAATCCATTACTTTTTTTAAGGCTTGTGCAAAGTGGACGAAACACCAAAAGGCTGGTATATTCAGTATATAGATAGGGACCCTGAGACGATCCGCCGGCAGCTGGAACTAGAGAAGAAGAAGAAGCAGGACCTTGATGATGAAGAAAAAACTGCCAAATTTATTCAAGAACAAGTGAGAAGAGGTCTGGAGGGGAGAGAGCAGGTGGGCATCATCAAGAGGGGGACTAGACAAAGGTCTGAAGAAGCAAAATCGCTTGTTTGTTTAAGCCTTGAACGAGTTTTGTAGGAGAAAGGGCATAGCCAAGTATAAAAGTCCAGGCTGTGGAGTTGAGACAAACCTGGGTCCATTCCTGACTTACTGACTTCACAAGTTTGTGTAATTATGGAATCTTCTAAACCTCAGTTTCCTCATCTCTAAAATAGAGTCAGTACCTAGTGGCAAAGACATAAACAGAGCGTTTCAACTGATTGTAATTAATGCAGTGCTGGGGATGAACACAGTGTGTGAGAACACAGGGGCTGGCACTTGCTCCAGCCTGGGGAGGACCTAGAATATTTGAAGGTAGCTACATCCCCTAGGCTGAGGAGTCTTGAGGAATTAATGGGTAAAATCCAGGTAGATGGGGAAGGGAAAGCATGATAAAGTTGGTTCAGGTGTTAGAATAACTAGATCAAGGCATTTATTCCAACAGACGTTTATTGGTCACCTCCTGTGTGCCAGGCGTTCTTCTAGGCACTGGGGATACAGCCAGTGGACAAAAGATAAAAATCCCTGCCCTCAAGGAGCTTACATACTAGAAGTTGTGTGTGAGCAGGAAAATACAGCCTAGTGTGTATGTGAAACTACTAGCCATTTAGTATTTTTAAAAACTTTTTATTGTGGTGTAGCACACGTGAAGTAAAGTGGATGATGTGCATTAATCTTAAGGTTACAGCTCGATGAACTTTCACATATGTATGTGTCTTTAGATGGATGGATGGATGGATGGAGCAATAGATAGGTAGTCCATGTGACCACCACTCAGATCAAGATATGGAACATTTCTAGTATCCTAGAAGGTTCCCTCATGCCCATTCCCAATTAATATTCCTTGTCCTCTAAGAAGAAAGCACTGTTCTGATATACTATTGACTGTTGGTTAGTTTAGTCTGCCCTTGAACTTTGTAGGAATGGAATCATCCAGTTTGTTCTCTCTGTGTCTGGCTTCCTTAGCTCACCATAATGTTCTGTATGTGTAGTTCATCTACATCCTTTCCTATCAGTGCTTCACCCTTTTTTTTGATTGATGTATTTCATTTTACGAATATAATATAATTTATTTATCCATTCTCCTGTTGAGAAGCATGTGGCTCGTTTCCAGTTTTTAGCTATTATGAATACAGCTGCTCTGATCATTGTTGAGCACATGTTGTATAAGCCGTTGAGTACAGAGTGATGCAGGAAGTAGCAGGCGATGAGAATTAAGATATCAGTGAGGATCACTTTGTGAATCAACTTTTGTACCATGTTGATTGAACTCTTTGATAAGTGAGAGAGTGAGTGTGTGTTACGTTACTTACATTAACATGCATATTGTCACACAATCTTTGAGAAGTTTTCTACATTAAATTAAAACAGGAACAGTGCTTAAACTGCTGTAAATGTGAAATTTAAACTCCTTAAGACTGAAAGCTTTTTATTCTCTTGCTTTTTAAAAATTTAAATCTTCATTTTCAATAGAGAAAATATTATAACTTCCTATCGTGGAAATCACAAAGGATTCACATCTTGTACTGAGGAAAGAGGTTTACTTTTTGGAATAACATTATTGCTCTGTAACATTTTAGCTTAATATTGCTAAAACCTTCAAGTTAATTGTACTTTTCAGGTGTAAACAGTATCTTTACCCAAAAAGCAGGGGAAATTCTATTGATCAGTGCTTCCTCATTCTACATTTAAACTTATCAATTTTTTCAAAGTAAGATCATGTTCTTTTGTGTTCCTTTGTGAAATCCTATATGGACATTACCTAACAAAATATTTTAGCTAGATCTCAAGGTCATCCTTCTTATTTATCAGTAGTAACAACAATTAACATTTATCAAACACTATGGCAGGCACTATGCTAAGTGTTTTATTTATATTATCCTAATTAACCCTTATCATAACTCTAAATATGTAGGTTATCCCTACTTTAAAGATGTAATGATTGAGCCTTCAGGGAGATGATGAGATTGACTGAGATGACAAGACTCATAGGTGGCAGAGGAGGATTTTATACACAGTCTTCTTCAAGTCAGTCTTAGACCCTTGATCATTACACTAAATCGTACTACAAAAGAGAAAGGTTTTGCTGTTTAAAGTAATCCTCTAGCTAAGATTCCTAGAGTTTATTGCTTTATGTTGTTGTTTCCTGCTTAAATTGTAATAGAAATAAAAATGTAGGTAAACTTCTGCAGTTCGGTACAGAAAAGCTACTTTTTCCCCCCCGTAGAATAATTCTTTATTGGAGAATATTTGCAATACATATAATTTCTTAATTAGTATCTTAACCATTTTAGGTAGCAAGTCATAATTAAGGACTATTGAATATTGATGGTAAATGCAGTTGTGAACCAAACCTTCAAACTTTTTTTTTTTAAAGGAAGTCCCTGTTTTTACGGAATTAAGCAGAGAAAATGATGAAGAAAAAGGTAGTTTTACTTTTCTTTCTTCCTTTTTTAATATGGATGCTTTTGTATTGGCTCTGCCAAAAGCTAGCAACATGTTTGGGAGCAAGAGGTGTTATCTGTCTGGATTATTCTCCTCAGTAAAATGAAAAGGTGATAACAATGAATTGGATGGAATGCCTACAGCAACAAGTAACCAGACTGAGTAAAATGAGCGTAAACAATAAGGAAATACCTTGCATACCAAGAGTCCCAGAGGTAGGATGGTTCCGGATGCCACACTATCAGTAGCTGGACACAAGGTGGCTGCCGGCAGTCCAGCCATCATATGCAGACTCAGTATTGTCCAGAAGAAGACAGAGAGCATCTCTGTCCTTTGGAGTCCCCTGTGAGCAAGGAAACTTTTCCTAGAAGACCTTCTTCCCACCAGCAGACTTCCTTTTGAATGTCATTGACCAAACTGTATCACATGTCCACCTCAAAAATAGTCACTTGGAAAGGGAGTGGAATTATTTTGATTGATTTAGACCAAAGAGCCTTACTAATCACTTCCCATAGGTCCCACCCCCTAGTCCCATCACCTTGGGCATTAGGTTTTCAGCATTTGGATTTGGGAGGGGACACAAACCTTCAGACCGTAGCATCCTCCAAGCCATACGTGAGTGGTATGGACACCCAAACAAAATTGGATTCCTGTTACCAAGGGGAGAGGGGCAGTGGAGTGGGGAAGTGGCCAAGGCTGTCTGCTACATCATGTGATGGTCTTTCGCAGCTCTGTAAGCATCAGTCCAGTATATTTTACAGGAGTTTATGATCTCTGGGTAGGAGCATTCCAGCTCTCATGTATTCAAAATGTCCATGAATTTCTACATAGCTGCATTGTGATATTTATTATAATTTTGTTTTATTATATCTGATGTTTTATTATAATTTTCCTGAAATATATATGGAATACCAATTCTTTTCTTCCAGTTACATTTAATTTGAATAAAGGAGCATGTAGTTCAGGAGGAGCATCTTCCAAATCAAGGTGAGCTATGTGAACAGGTATCTTAGAACCTGAAAATTTGGATGAAATGTTGATTACTACATTTTAAAAGGTGCAGAACTGTGAATTATTTTTTTCTGGTTTTTATTTTCATCTCTTTTTCCTTTTTGTTTAGTGATTGTTTTGTTTTATTTTCTTAGGAGCTGGTTTTTTTCTTATTTGCCTGTGATGAGCTGATTATATCTTTTAAGGAAAAGCTCATTTTCATTAAATGCTTCACATGGTAAACATTAGCTTCTCCCTGAAAGCTTCTCCACTTAATGGTTCTTTCTGTGCTATGGCAATACTATTCAGTTTTCTGTCATAGCCCACTATGAAGTTTGTTAACTGGAGTACACACTTCTTGTTTTACCTGCTCTATTATGATTTTCTGAGAACAGAGACTAACTTATTCAACTATCTCCTTAGCACCTAGTAGAATATAAGTGCATTAGTAGACACTCAGTAATAATTGCCTTCCCTTCTAGATGGTGTGGTACTGAGCAAGACTTGACCAGCCTTTTCTATAAAGAGCCACATAGTAAATATTTTAGACTTTGTTGGCCATGTGTCTTTGTCATCACTTAACTCTGCTCTCAGAGCGAGGATGCAGCCATAGATGATACATAAGTGAATGAGCTTGGCTGTGTTCCAATAAAATCTTATTTATAAAAACAGGCAGCAGACTGGATCTGGCCCTCAACTGCAATTTTTCAAGCCCTGGTATGGCACGTAGTCAGGTATTTATATCTACTTTTCATGTTCTCTTCTCTTGCAGTTCTCATATATTCTTTCACCGAATATCTGTGCAGTACTTATGATGTGCAGTGCATTCAGTTTGGTTATGGAGGTGAAAAGATAAATCAGACAGGATATTCAGAAGGGCACTGTATATTCAGTATCTACTGGAATTTAGTTTTAAGCTGGGTGATTTGCTGTTTTACTTAATATTCCACATGGTGCTTATTTAACCTAACTCAGTTTTTTGTTGGTGGGAGTTTTTTTTCTTTTTGGTTTACAGGCTAGTGGTTATTTGCACGACTAAATAAGTGTCTAGGAGAATTGAAGGAAACGGGCAGTCTGAGTCAGCAGTGCCTAACTGCTTCAGGATGACTTGCCAACTGTCTTAACTTTGATCAAAGTGTTTCAGTAGTAACATCTGTATTAGATATCATGAAGAAATTGGTTAATTGGGTTCTATATATGGTACATTTGAAAAGAAAATTTCTTTTCAAAGTATTGCTGTGATATGACCAGGAAGACAGACTGCAGTATATCTTAACACATGCCATATAGTTTTGGACCCTTATGTGTTTCTATTTTCCTTTATTATTTGTTATTCCTAAGTGTAGATGAATGCTGAGATTGGTCCCACTGGGCCCCAAATTGATCGCCCTTATGTTAGTTTTCTATGGCTGTTGTAACAAGTTACCACAAACTAGTTGGCTTGAAACAGCAGAAATTGATTCTGTCTCTGGAGGCCAGAGTTCTGAAATCAGTATCCTTGAGCCAAAATCAAGGTGTCTGCAGGCCTGTGCTCCCCCCAGAGTCTCTGGGGAGAATCTGTTACTCACCTCTTCTGGCTTCTGGTGGCTGCAGGCATTCCTGGGCTTTGGGTTGCATTCCTTCAGATTTATCTCTGCTCTATCTTCACATCACCTTCCCCTCTGTGTGTCATCCCCCTCTGCTTCCCTCTTTTTTATTAAATTTATTTTTTAATTTAATTTTTATTTATTTATTTATTTATTTGGTTGGTTGATTGGTTGTGTTGGGTCTTCGTTGCTGCACGTGGGCTTTCTCTAGTTGTATCGAGCGGGGGCTACTCTTCGTTGCAGTGCGCGGTCTTCTCATTGCAGTGGCTTCTCTTGTTGCGAAACTTGGGCTTTAGGCGCGTGGGGTTCAGTAGTTGTGGCTCGCGGGCTCTAGAGCGCAGGCTCAGTAGTTGTGGCGCACGGGCTTATTTGCTCCACAGCATGTGGGATCTTCCTGGACCAGGGATCGAACCCATGTCCCCTGCATTGGCAGGCGGATTCTTAACTACTGCACCACCAAGGAAGTCCCTGCTTCCCTCTTAAAGGATGCATGTGGTTGCAGTTAGAGCCCACCCAGATAATCCAGAATAATCTCATTTTAAAATCTTTAACTTAATCCCATTTGTAAAGACCCTTTTTCCAAATAAGGTGACATTTGTAGATTCCAAGGATGAGGACCTGATAGCTTTGGGGGTCTGCTATTCAACCTATTACATCCCTATGCCAAACTGTGATTTAGTAAAAACATTAGTTCTATTTGACCAAGTTCTGTGACTTCAGTCTCAACTGTCTATAATAATGTGAAAATAGTGTTGCAGATAATACAATGGAGAGACTATCTAAGTTTTCTTTTTCTGAAATTATGGTATATTTTTTTAGAGGTTGGGATTTATTTTCCTGTTGATTTATATCTCATATATTTAAAACCCAGAATTAACTAAGTTATCTAGATATCAAAAATGGATAATTTAGGCTGTGTGAGGCACAAAGATAAGCCCTGCTTCCCCATTGCTGGAACAAAGATTACTCAGTTCTCACTTCTGTTTTTCCTTTGGGCTTCCCTGTCTCTTTTTTTTTTTAACATCTTTATTGAATATAATTGCTTTACAATGTTGTGTTGGTTTCTGCTGTATAACGAAGTGAATCAGCTGTATGTATACATATATCCCCATATCCCCTCCCTCTTGCACCTCCCTCCCACCTTCCCTATCCCACTCCTCTAGGTGGTCACAAAGCACCGACCTGATCTCCCTGTGCTATGTGGCTGCTTCCCACTAGCTATCTATTTTACATTTGGTAGTGTATCTATGTCCATGCCACTCTCTCACTTTGTCCCAGCTTAACCTTGTCCCTCCCTGTGTCCTCAAGTCCATTCTCTATGTCTCTGTCTTTATTCCTGTCCTGCCCCTAGGTTTTTCAGAACCATTTTTTTTTAGATGACATATATATGTGTTAGCATACGGTGTTTCTTTTTCTCTTTCTGACCTACTTCACTCTGTAGGACAGACTCTAGGTCCATCCACCTCACTACAAATAACTCAGTTTCGTTTCTTTTTATGGCTGAGTAATATTCCATGGTATATATGTGCCACATCTTCTTTATCCATTCATCTGTCGATGGACACTTAGCATGCTTCCATATCCTGGCTATTGTAAATAGTGCTGCAATGAACATTGTGGTACATGACTCTTTCTGAATTATGGTTTTCTCAGGGTATATGCCCAGTAGTGGGATTGCTGGATCATATGGTAGTTCTACTTTTAGTTTTTTAAGGAACCTACATACTGTTCTACATAGTGGCTATATCAATTACATTCCCACCAACAGTGCAAGAGGCTTCCCTTTTCTCCACATCCTCTCCAGCATTTATTGTTTATAGATTTTTTGATGATAGCCATTCTGACCGGTGTGAGGTGATATCTCACTGTAGTTTTGATTTGCATTTCTCTAATGATTAATGATGTTGAACATCCTTTCATGTGTTTGTTGGCAATCTGTATATCTTCTTTGGAGAAATGTCTATTTAGATCTTCTGCCCATTTTTGGATTGGGTTGGTTTTTTTTTTTGATATTGAGCTGCATGAGCTGCTTGTATATTTTGGAGATTAATCCTTTGTCAGTTGCTGCGCTTGTAAATATTTTCTCCCATTCTGAGAGTTGTCTTTTCATCTTGTTTATGGTTTCCTTTGCTGTACAAAAGCTTTTAAGTCTCTTTAGGTCCCATTTGTTTATTTTTGTTTTTATTTCCATTTCTCTAGGAGGTGGGTCAAAAAGGATCTTGCTGTGATTTATGTCGTAGAGTGTTCTGCGTATGTTTTCCTCTAAGAGTTTTATAGTGTCTGGCCTTACATTTAGGTCTTTAGTCCATTTTGAGTTTATTTTTGTGTATGGTGTTTAGGGAGTGTTCTAATTTCATTCTTTTACATGTAGCTGTCCAGTTTTCCCAGCACCACTTATTAAAGAGACTGTCTTTTCTCTATTGTATATTCTTGCCTCCTTTGTCAAAGGTAAGGTGACCATATGTGTGTGGGTTTATCTCTGGGCTGTCTATCCTGTTCCATTGATCTATACTTCTGTTTCTGTGCCAGTACCATACTGTCTTGATTACTGTAGCTTTATAGTATAGTCTGAAGTCAGGGATCCTGATTCCTCCAGCTCCATTTTTCTTTCCCAAGATTTCTCTGGCTATTCGGGGTCTTTTGTGTTTCCATACAAATTGTGAAAATTTTGTTCTAGTTCTGTGAAAAATGTCACTGGTAGTTTGATAGGGATTGCATTGAATCTGTAGATTGTTTTGGGTAGTATAGTCATTTTCCCAATGTTGATTCTTCCAATCCAAGAACATGGTGTATCTCTCCATCTGTTTGTATCATCTTTAATTTCTTTCACCAGTGTCTTATAGTTTTCTGCATACAGGTCTTTTGCCTCCTTAGGTAGGTTTATTCCTAGGTATTTTATTCTTTTTGTTGCAGTGGTAAATGGGAGTGTTTCCGTAATTTCTCTTTCAGATTTTTCATCATTAGTGTATAGGAATGCAAGGGATTGCTGTGCATTAATTTTGTATCCTGCTCCTTTACCAAATTCATTGATTAGCTCTAGTAGTTTTCTGGTAGCATCTTTAGGATTCTCTGTGTGTAGTATCATGTCATCTGCAAACAGTGACAGTTTTACTTCTTCTTTTCTGATTTGGATTCCTTTTATTTCTTTTTCTTCTCTGATTGCTGTGGCTAAAACTTCCAAAACTAAGTTGAATAGTAGCAGTGAGAGTGGGCAACCTTGTCTTGTTCCTGATCTTAGAGGAAGTGGTTTCAGTTTTTCACCATTGAGAATGATGTTGGCTATGGGTTTGTCATATATGGCCTTTATTATGTTGAGGTAAGTTCCCTCTGTGCCTACTTTCTGGGGAGTTTTGATCATAAATGAGTGTTGAATTTTGTCAAAAGCTTTTTCTGCATCTATTGAGATGATCATATGGTTTTTCTCCTTCAGTTTATTAATATGGTGTATCACATTGATTCATTTGTGTATATTGAAGAATCCTTGCATTCCTGGGATAAACGCCGCTTGATCATGCTGTATCATCCTTTTAATGTGCTGTTGGTTTCTGTTTCCTAGTATTTTTTTGAGGATTTTTGCATCTGTATTCATCAGTGATATTGGCCTGTAGTTTTCTTTTTTTGTGACATCTTTGGTTTTGATATCAGGGTGATGGTGGCCTCATAGAATGAGTTTGGCAGTGTTCCTCCCTCTGCTATATTTTGGAAGAGTCTGAGAAGGATAAGTGTTAGCTCTTCTCTAAATCTTTGATAGAATTTGCCTGTGAAGCCATGTGGTCCTGGGCTTTTGTCTTTTGGAAGATTTTTAATCACAGTTTCAATTTAAGTGCTTGTGATTGGTCTGTTTATATTTTCTATTTATTCCTGGTTCAGTCTCAGAAGGTTGTGCTTTTCTAAGAATTTCTCCATTTCTTCCAGGTTGTCCATTTTATTGGCATATAGTTGCTTGCAGTAAGCTCTCATGATCCTTTGCATTTCTGCAGTGTCAGTTGTTACTTCTCCTTTTTCATTTCTAATTCTGTTGATTTGAGTCTTCTCCCTTCTTTCCTTGAAGTCTGGCTAATGGTTTATCAATTTTGTTTATCTTCTCAAAGAACCAGCTTTTAGTTTTATTGATCTTTGTGATTGTTTCCGTCATATCTTTTTCATTTATTTCTGATCCGATCTTTATGATTTCTTTCCTTCTGCTAACCTTGGGGGTTTTTTGTTTTTCTTTCTCTAATTGCTTTAGGTGTAAGGTTAGGTTGTTTATTTGAGGTTTTTCTTGTTTCTTGAGATAGGATTGTGTTGCTGTAAACTTCCCTCTTAGAACTGCTTTTGCTGCATCCCATAGTTTTGGGATGTTGTGTTTTCATTGTCATTTGTTTCTAGGTATTTTTTGATTTCCTCTTTGATTTCTTCAGTGATCTCTTGGTTATTTAGTAGTGTATTGTTTAGCCTCCATGTGTTTGTATTTTTTACAGGTTTTTTTTCCTGTTATTGATATCTAGTCTCGTAGTATTGTGGTTTGAAAAGATACTTGATACGATTTCAATTTTCTTAAGTTTACCAAGGCTTGATTTGTGACCCAAGATATGACCTATCCTGGAGAATGTTCCATGAGCACTTGAGAAAAAAGTGTATTCATTTGTTTTTGGATAAAATGTCCTATAAATATTAGTTAAGTCCATCTTGTTTAATGTGTCATTTAAAGCTTGTGTTTCCTTATTTATTTTCATTTTGGATGATCTGTCCTTGGTGAAGGTGGGGTGTTAAAGTCCCCTACTATTATTGTGCTACTGTTGATTTCCCCTTTTATGGCTGTTAGAATTTGCCTTATGTATTGAGGTGCTCCTATGTTGGGTGCATAAATATTTACCATTGTTATATCTTCTTCTTTGGTTGATCCCTTGATCATTATGTAATGTCCTTCTTTGTCTCTTGTAATAGTCTTTATTTTAAAGTCTGTTTTTTCTGATATGAGAATTGCTACTCCAGCTTTCTTTTGATTTCCATTTGCATGGAATATCTTTTTCTCTCCCCTCACTTTCAGTCTGTATGTGTCCCTAGGTCTGAAGTGGGTCTGTTGTAGACAGCATATATATTGGTGGTGTTTTTGTATCCATTCAGCCAGCCTATGTCTTTTGGTTGGAGCATTTAATCCATTAACATTTAAGGTAGTTATCAATATGTATGTTCCTATTACCATTTTCTTAATTGTTTTGGGGTTTTTTTGGTAGGTATTTTCCTTCTCTTGTGTTTCCTCCCTAAAGAAGTTCCTTTAACACTTGTTTTAAAGCTGGTTTGGTGGTGCTGAATTCTCTTAGCTTTTGCTTGTCTGTAAAGGTTTTAATTTCTCTGTCAAATGTAAATGAGATCCTTGCTGGGTAGAGTAATCTTGGTTGTAGGTTTTTCTCTCTCATCACTTCAAATATGTCCTGCCACTCCCTTCTGGCCTGCAGAGTTTCTGCTGAAAAATCAGCTGTTGACCTTATGGGGATTCCCTTGTATGTTATTTGTTGCTTTTCCCTTGCTGCTTTTAATATTTTTTCTTTGTATTTAATTTTTGATACTTTGATTAATATGTGTCTTGGCGTGTTTCTCCTTGGACTTATCCTGTGTGTGACTCTGCACTTCCTGGACTTGATTGAGTATTTCCTTTCCCATATTAGGGAAGTTTTCAACTATAATCTCTTCATATATTTTCTCAGTCCCTTTCTTTTTCTCTTCTTCTTCTGGGACCCCTATAATTCAAATGTTGGTGTGTTTAATATTGTCCCAGAGGTCTCTGAGACTGTCCTCAATTCGTTTCATTCTTTTTTCTTTATTCTGCTCTGCAGTGGTTATTTCCACTATTTTATCTTCCTGGTCAGTTATCCATTCTTCTGCCTCAGTTATTCTGCTATTGATTCCTTGTAAAGAATTTTTAATTTCCTTTATTGGGTTGTTCATCATTGTTTGTTTGCTCTTTAGTTCTTCTAGTTCCTTGTTAAACATTTCTTGTATTTTCTCCATTCTATTTCAAAGATTTTGGATCATGTTTACTATGAGTAGTCTGAATTCTTATTCAGGTAGACTGCCTATTTCCTCTTCATTTGTTTCATCTGGTGGTTTTTTACTTTGCTCCTTCATCTGCTGCATATTTCTGTGTTTTCTCATTTTGCTTAAATTACTGGGTTTGGGGTCTCCTTTTCACAGGCTACAGATTAGTAGTTCCCGTTGTTTTTGGTGTCTGCCCCCAGTGGGGAAGGTTGGCTCAGTGGCTTGTGTAGGCTTCCTGGTGGAGGCGACTGGTTCCTGTGTACTGGTGGATGAGGCTGGATCTTGTCTTTTGGTGGGCAGGACTGTATCCGGTGGTGTGTTTTGAGGTGTCTGTGAACTTACTATGATTTTAGGCAGCCTCTCTGATAATGGGTGGGGTTGTGTTCCTGTGTTTCTAGTTGTTTGGCATGGGGTGTCCAGCACTGGAGCTTGCGGGTCGTTGAGTTGAGCTGGGTCTTAGCATTGAGATGGAGATCTCTGGGAGAGCTCTCGCCTATAGAGATTACATGGGGCCGGGAGGTCTCTGGTGGACGAAAGTCCTGAACTCGGCTCTCCTACCTCAGAGGCTCAGGCCTGACACCCAGCCGGGGCACCAAGACCCTGTCAGCCACACGCTGTCTTTGGTGTTCCGTCTCCAGGCACAGCCTGGCCTCCACACACCTCCGTGTCTCCAGGAAGGCTTGGCACTGGGCCCGGTCTGACAGGTAACTAATGAAGATTCCAGCTGTGTTCATACACATGAATAACACTGCCTGGGCCACAACTCATCAGCTCAGTAACTCCACTTCGGTGTGGCTTCCCTGTCTCTTAATTGCACACATGCTCACTCCAGTTACTGAAAGCAGAATCCTAGGGCTGTTCTAGAAGCCTTCCGTTCCATTTCCAGTCTGTTACTGTTCATTTCCTGCCTTGATTTTAACCTCATTTGACCCTGTCTCAGTCTCTCACCTTTCTACTAAAATCCTTTTTTGGGCTGGAGGGGCATTATTGGTACAGCAGCTGGTGTAAGATTATCATACAAAGCAAAGCTGGAAACAAATTGCCTATTTTCTGTTTTTTTTTTTTTTTTTTCGGTATGTGAGCCTCTCACTGTTGTGGCCTCTCCCGTTGCGGAGCACAGGCTCCGGACGCACAGGTTCAGCAGCCATGGCTCATGGGCCTAGCCTCTCCGCGGCATGTGGGATCTTCCCGGACTGAGGCACGAACCCGTGTCCCCTGCATCGGCAGGCGGACTCTCAACTACTGTGCCACCAGGAAAGCCCTCAATTTTTATCATTTGTATAATTTTTGTTTTTCTAGAATATTCTTTTCAACGAGGTATTCAAATTTATTATCCGTTTTATTAATCTTTTAGAATACTGTCCTTCATCATGTCTCATCAACATTCTTTATATTTTTCATTTATTCATTTTAGCTCTAAGAGATTCTTTTCTAAAATTTAATTAATTTTTGGCCGTGTTGGATCTTCATTGCTGTGCGCGGGGGCTACTCTTCGTTGTGGTGCGTGGGCTTCTCATTGTGGTGGCTTCTCTTGTTGTGGAGCACGGGCTCTAGGGGTGCAGGCTTCCGTAGTTGTGGCATGCCGGCTCAGTAGTTGTGGTGCATGGGCTCAGTTGCTCCGCGGCAC
The DNA here is from genome assembly GCF_949774975.1 of Lagenorhynchus albirostris. Classification (NCBI taxonomy): domain Eukaryota; kingdom Metazoa; phylum Chordata; class Mammalia; order Artiodactyla; family Delphinidae; genus Lagenorhynchus; species Lagenorhynchus albirostris. Next base: position 168,836,144 of record NC_083095.1, on the reverse strand, counting down.
ATGGGATCTTCCCGGACCAGGGATTGAACCCGTGTTCCCTATGTTGGCAGGCAGATTCTTAACCACTCTGCCACCAGAGAAGTCCCTCTAAGAGATTCTTGATATCACAAGCAGAAAGGATCTTTCTGAACGTCAAATCTTACCATGTCTTTCTCTTGTTAAAGACTTTCAGCAATTTAAGCCGTCGTCTGTATGATAACCTCTAGTTACGTTTACAGGCGTACCACCTGCCATCTGCACCGCGGCTCTGCTAAGCCATTTGTCTCCTACGCACTCTGTGGTCTCACCCTCGCTTGCATCTACTGCTCTCTCTCCGTGCAATGCCCTCCGTATCTGTTCTCCCACTACATCATGAGATCCTGATGGGCTGTTCTGTTCATCTTTTTATTCCCGATGATTCTCACATTTTAATCATTTAGTAATGCTGAATACATTTGCTAAATAGAAAACTTTATTTTTCCTATTCAGTTTAGTTTTCTTGTGTGGTGAAATATACATAACATAAGATGGTCCATTTTAACCATTTTTAAGTATACAATTCAGTGGCATTAAGTAGATTCACGTTGTTGTGCAACCATCGCCGGTATCCATCTCCAGATCTTTTCATCATCCAAAACTGGAACTCTGAGCCCACTAAAAAATAACTCCCCACGACCCGTCCCCTTAGCCCCCGGTTACCTCTGTTCTACTCTTCCGTCTTTATGAATTTGACTACCTCATTTGAGTGGAATCATACCGTGTTTGTCCTTTTGTGTCTGGCTTCTTTCACTTAGCATAAGCTCTTCGGGGTTTATCCATGTTGTGGCATGGATCAGAATTTCGTTCCTTTTTAATCTGAATAATACCCCACTGTATATATAGACCACAGTTTGTTTATCCATTCATCTGTCAGTGAACATTTGAGTTGTTTTTACCTTTTGGCTCTTGTGATTAATGCTCTTCCGAACATCGGTGTACAGATGCCTGTTCAAGTCCCTGCTTTCAATTCCTTTGGGTATTTACCTGGAAGTGGAATTGCTAGATTGTATGGTAATTCTGTGTTTAACTTTTAAAAGGTTTTCCACAGCAGCTGCAGTATTTTACATTCCCACCAGCAATCACACAAGGGTTCCAGTTTCTCCACATCCTTGCCAGTGCTTGTTATTTTCTGTAATTTTTTATAATAGCAATTCTAATGAGTGTGGGTAGTATTTCATTGTGGTTTTGATTTGCAGTTTCCGAATGATTAGCGATGTTAAGCATCTTTTCATGTGCTTTCTGGCCATTTATAGATCTTTGGAGAATTGTCTATTGTCCATTTTTAAATTGGGTTAAATTTCCAAGCTGAAACAAATACCAAAATATTAAGTAATTTATAGATGTGTTTGACGACTCACTGTTGATAAAATTTGAGGAATCATGGAGAATGTGAGAAGACACAGAAAGCAGAAAAATAAGCAAATGTTTTTTCTAAAAGTGGAGAAAAATCTTCAGAACACAATAGTAGCTAGCTTTTCCTAGTGATTATAGTAGGAAATAGGTGGTTTATGAACATGTAAGGAAGAAGTAATTACTAGACCCGAAAATAGCCACGTAATCCTTCTGCTGGGATTATTAGTGCCTATTATATAGACATATTGTGGTTGTTTATGATCTGGAATTATTGCTAAATTCGGTGGATTCCTAGCTCAAAGTACATTTAACTCTAAAGAGTATTTATTTTGAGTAGCACGTTGAAGAGTTTATCTTTAATTGGACTTAATCTGTTCACAACCAATGTATATTATTTACAGTTGTCACAAACCTTAGAACTTAAAAATATGACAGAGGATTGAATTATGGGACAAAACCTAGTAAGTGAAATATCGCAAGGGTAAATTTAAAGCCTTCCAGTTAGATAAAGAGAGAATGGCTTCCATGAAGACAGGGTGTGGGAGTCCTGACCTGCAGCCTCCCCATATAAGAAGCAGGGATTTCAGTTGACTGCAGGCTCCACTGGGAGTCCTTACAGTCGTCCGGCTGCTAATAAAGCTAATGCTGCCTTTAAATGTCTAAAGGAAAAGGTCCAAAGAGTGGAAAATATTAACTCTACTGTATTTTCTATAATCACGCTTTTTTTCTTGTTTCCATGGTAGCTTTGTGCAAATATGTGTTCTTTGTATTTTACAAGTATGACAAATTAAATAATTAGACTGATAATATTCAGTGAGTCAGCAAATATTAATGGAGCATCTATTTTATCTGAGTCACAAGATAGTTACTGCTACTTTACAGGCGGGAAAAAAATATATATATATATATATGTGGATATATATATTCTCTCCCCTACTGTGAGAGAGGAGTCATATATACAAATGATTACATACCAGGTGGAGTGGGATGCCTGCCCCAAAGTGCTATGGTGGTTCAAAAACAACAAATTCCAAGAAGCCTCATGAAGAATGGATCTTAAAGAAGTTCAACAAATGGAGATAAATGGAGAGACTATTTTAGGTATAAAAGAGGCATGTGCAGATTTGCAAAAACTTGAAGCACAGGGCAGGGCTCAGTCAATAGCAGATTGTTCAGAATGACAAGTATACGTAATAAATCAGGGATGGCATTCTGGGGCCTGTGGGGACAATTTTATGATGACACTCAGAAATGTAGAATGTACACTGACGATGTTAGGCAATTGGGAACGATAAAAAAAATTTTAATTGGATGTTGAGATCTTTGCTTTAAAGAAATAGAACTGATAACAATGTGCTGAACTTCTACCAGCTGTTTTACAAACATCTCACTTAATCCTGCTGGTCGAGCTAGAGTTGGGTCACATTACTACCCCCGTTTATATGTGAGGAAATGAGGCTTAGAAAAGTTAATTGCTCAAGGTCCCAGCAGAAGTAGGATCAAACCTTGGTGGCCCCAACCCTGAAGCCAATGCTGTCACCCGTCACTCAGCCACACTGATAGAGTGGCACTAGCTGAAGGTGGGGGGACAGGAAGGGTTCCATTTTCTCATGGTGCTCCCGGTCCTGTAAGTGATAGACACGCCCTTTGTAGTTTTGACTAATCTGTTGGAAGCTAACCATATAACAGATTTCTTCTGTGTTGTTCCTTCTGCACATTATATAAAGCCTGCGTCTCTGCACAGTTTTTGTTAACAGCACGGTTCCTCTTCCCATCAGTTCTTTGGGACCAAGTGCTCTGAAGACAGTAGGGAACGCAGCATCGGTGAAACGGAAGGAATCTTCCCAGAGCTCAGCTCAGTCAAAAGAAAAGAAGAAGAAGAAATCTGCACTCGATGAAATCATGGAGGTACGCTTTATGAAGTGCTTGTCAACTCTAGCTGTTAGGGGAAGGATGTGATTCCAACCAAGGAAAGTTAAATAGTTTCACCAATTATGAGATTAAAGTGAGAAAAATGTGCTCATACCAGGTTAGGAAAAAAGAGCGTAGGTGTAGTTCCGTCTTTATGGGGCTGGAACCTCCTTAGATAGGTTTATTTTCTTGCCTCAAGTGCTGTCTTCAAAACACTCCATGGAATTATGGTCAATAGATTTAGTTTAGGAGAACCTCAGTGGTAATTGAAGCCAGAAATGAAAGCTCTGCTCACCTTTGGTGGCTTCGTGAAATTGGCATCCTCCATGGATGCCCCCACCAACCTGGGCTCTCCTGTTGCCTCTGACTTCCACTTACCACCTCCTACCCGGGAGAGAAAGCTCTGACATTATTTATTTATCTTTTTCGCGGTACGCGGGCCTCTCACTGTTGTGGCCTCTCCCACTGCGGAGCACAGGCTCCAGAAGTGCAGGCTCAGCGGCCGTGGCTCACGGGCCCAGCCGCTCTGTGGCATGTGGGATCCTCCTGGACCGGGGCATGAACCCGTGTCCCCTGCATCGGCAGGCGGACTCTCAACCACTGCGCCACCAGGGAAGCCCTCTGACATATTTTTAATGTAATTTAACCTGATGGCCAAGTTTATATGATGAATCAGTGAAAACCTATGATTATCTGGATCTAGGGCTATACTTTTGCTCTAAATTTACCTGAAATTCTAGAGCCGTTCTGCAGAAGGTACTTAATATATTCCTAAATATTCCTTTCTCCCTTCCAACACATCACCTTCCCTTATCAATAAATTTATGAAATAAGTAGAAAAGGCGAAGAGAAAGAATAAATGGGTACAAGAAGCTAACGTTTTTCCCTGTAACATCATTTCCTCTGGTCTCCTCATTCCTTTTCTTCATTTGTCAAGGGATGGGAGTAACTGTTTGGTCTTCCCTGTTACTGAGTCCTCACACAATGCAGGACAGTTAGAAAAGCTTTAAGTATAATATAACGTGTGTACGCCGTGAGATGTAGTCATTCCATCATTCAGCAGATACTGAGTTGCTGTTACGTGCTGGGCATCATGTGAGGTCCTGCATGTGTAGAGTAGGGAGAAAAACACAGTCCCTGCATGTCATAGAACTTTCACCCTAGTGAAGGAGGCATTCCACGACCAAGTGAACCAGTGGGTAAGTAATTACAAAATGCTATGTGCTGAGGAGGTCTGAGGGCAGGGAGTGGGGAGATAGCTTGTTCCCCCACTAGGGCAGGGGAGATCTCTAGCTCAGCATCCAAAGGGAAGATCCAGGTGGCTAGAGCATGGTAAGCACAAGAGTGGTGGCATTTGAGGTTGGAGAGAGAAACAGGGGCAACACCACAGAGGTCTTATAAGCCATTTTGATTTGATTCAAAGTAAAATGGAAAGCCAGATCTACCTGCTTAGAATATAACCATGCCAAGTTTAGAATATTTTTTGTTCATATTGGAAAGTTGGAGGAATTAAGGTGAGGTTTTGAATCAACCAAAGAGCGACATTGTTCAGTCCCTTTGAAAGTAGGTACTTAGGGTTAACTGAGCAGTTGAGAAAGAAAAAGGTGTGAGATACAGCCAGGTCAGCTGGTCAGCACGTTTTCCTTTTGGTCACCCTTTCATTTACTTCTCTCCTGGTTGTGTTTTTCTTCCCCTCCATTCACAGGCTTTATTATCCTTATCAAACAGGGAAGCTCCTCTTTGCCATCAATCTGTATACCCAACTATGCTGTGCTGAATTGGTCTGTAAGAGTTATGTTTTTGCCCCCTGAATACATCGCTTGTTTTCCAGCGCATGAGAGTCCAGGGGAGGAAGCAGGGATAGGGCAGAGTAATGCTGGCAGGTGGCATTGCAGTATTGACTCTAGAGGTTGTTTACGTTTATCTTCTTGATCAGTTGACTTGCCTATCACTTATTTTCCTAAATCCAGGTTGCTTTTTTTTCCAATCAAAAACTAATTGCAAAAAAAGGTTTGTGTTTATCAGAGATTGCAAATTATATCGATCTTCTGTGAAGTGTGTTTTATGGTGTTCTTTTGCTAAATAGAATGTTATTTGAAATAAATTGAGGATTTTAAAGAGGTAATTTTATGAATGTCTCATGCGTCCTCCAGATTGAAGAGGAGAAGAAAAGAGCTGCCCGAACAGATTACTGGCTCCAGCCTGTACGTATCCCGCTGGGGCTTCTTACTTCTAAATGTGCTTTTAAGTGAATGATTTAAATAGCATTTGGTATAAATGACTAAATTTCTTAAATATCTGTAAGTTCTGTAGATAGATTTATAACTTTAATGACTTGTCTTTGCATCTACTCTGTAAGTATTGGTTGTATTGTTATTAGAGGGTTACTTCATGTTCATGGACCAGTAATGTTTCTTGAGTTTAATGCCAAATTTGTGTGTGGACACCTTGAATTTAAGCCTGGAATTATTTTCAGTTTTTGCTATAAGAATACCCAGTTAGGTACTTTGTTGTAAAAACAGCTTTTTTTTTTTCTTTAACATCTTTATTGGCGTATAATTGCTTTACAATGGTGTGTTACTTTCTGCTTTATAACAAAGTGAATCAGCTATACATATACATATATCCCCATATCTCTTCCCTCTTGCGTCTCCCTCCCTCCCTCCAACCCTCCCTATCCCACCCCTCTAGGTGGTCACAAAGCACCGAGCTGATCTCCCTGTGCTATGTGGCTGCTTCCCACTAGCTATCGATTTTACGTTTGGTAGTGTATATATGTCCATGCCATTCTCTCACTTTGTCCCAGCTTACCCTTCTTCCTCCCCATGTCCCCAAGTCCATTCTCTAGTAGGTCTGTGTCTTTATTCCCATCCTGCCCCTAGGTTCTTCATAACCAATTTTTTTTTTTTTAGATTCCATATATATGTGTTAGCATACGGTATTTATTTTTCTCTTTCTGACTTACTTCACTCTGTATGACAGACTCTAGGTCCATCCACCTCACTACAAATAACTCAATTTCGTTTCTTTTTATGGCTGAGTAATATTCCATTATATATACGTGCCACATCTTCTTTATCCATTCATCTGTTGATGGACACTTAGGTTGCTTCCATGTCCTGGCTATTGTAAATAGAGCTGCAGTGAACATTGTGGTACATGACTCTTTTTGAATTATGGTTTTCTCAGGGTATATGCCCAGTAGTGGGATTGCTGGGTCATATGGTAGTTCTATTTTTAGTTTTTTTAAGGAACCTCCATACTGTTCTCCATAGTGGCTGTATCAATTTACATACCCACCAACAGTGCAAGAGGGTTCCCTTTTCTAAAAACACGTTTTAATTATATAAGTTCAAGGAAAGATTTGTTTTTTATTGCTTTTTTATTATTGCTTCTTCTGTCTTTTTTCGTTTTTTCTTAATCTAATTTACTAAAGTCTTTAAAAATTTTTTTTTTATTGAAGGAAAGATTCTTTAAATTCTGTAGTGCTTTCCAGTTTTCAAAAGTTTCACACACATGATTTCATGTAAGCCCATAATAACTTTTTTTTCCCTCATCCCTTTATCGCCCCTCTCCACTTCCCTCTCCCCATTGGTAACCACTAATTTGTTCTCTATATTTGTGAGTCTGCTTCTTTTTTGTTGTATTCACTAGTTTGTTGTATTTTTTAGATTCCACATATAAATGATGTCATAGTTTTTATCTTTCTCTGACTTATTTCACTTTATTTCTTGTTCTTTTAAGATAACAATTGCATAATAATTTTTAAACATTTCAGTACTTTAAATATTTTTTATTTATTGCTGCTCGGTTTTGAACTTACTGGAATATGAAGTTTTCATAAAACCTTCAGGGTATCTTAGTTATCCTTAAGGGAGCTGGCTTGATCAATAACACGAGAGTGAAAAGTAATTATTTGGGTAATTTCTGATATGAAAATTTCTGATTTATTATTATTATTAATAATGATCTTGAAGATCAAAAAGCATAAAGTTCTAATTTAAATCTTCATAGTTATTCCCTCACTAGCTTAAAAATAATTTTGTTTCCATGTCTTAGTTTATGTTCTTATACAATGGGAAACATTTGCCTGGTGACCACATGAAAGATCATGAAATAAGTTATGTAAAATGAAAATCCTTGCTGTATTAAATAGAAAATAAGTACTTCATAAACCAGACAGAGAAAGACAAATATCATGTGATATCGCTTATATGTGGAATCTAAAAAAAAAAAAGATACAAATGAGCTTCTTTACAAAACAGAAATAGACCCACTGACATGGAAAACAAACTTATGGTTACCAAAGGGGAAAGGCAGGGGGTAGGGAGGGGATAAATTAGGAGTTTGGGATTATCAGTTACACACTATTATGTATAAAACAGATAACCAACAAGGACCTACGGTATAGCACAGGGAACTATACTCAATATTTTTTAATAACCTATAAGGGAAAAGAATTTGAAAAAGAATAGATAAACATATACATATAACCGAATCACTGTGGTGTACACCTGAAACTAACACAACATTGTAAATCAACTATACTTCAATTAAAAAAAAGAAAAGAAAAACTATTAAAAAAAAGTGCTTCATATGAATTATTTCAGTTAATTCTCATATCAGCCCTACAAGGTAATTACTGTTATTATTCCCTTTTGATAGGTGAGACAACTGAGGTATAGATTATTTGAGTAATTCCCCCAAGGTCATTTAGAAAGTGGTGAGCTAGGATTTCCCTGGCAGTCAGATTCACTAGGTTGTACTCTGCCCTAATAAACAGTACTTCCTGGGATGCATTAGTCTCCCTGACTTCCGTCTCTGAGTAGAAGTCTGGGTGAAGATTAGAAAAGGAAGGACCTAGAGAGAGGTAATCATCTATGAATTATTTTGTTTGCTTTCCCTGTCCGAGTAGCTAGCATTTGATATTAATAGTTTCATATATTGTTTATGAAAGTGTAATCAAGAATTTTGCTTAGAGCAGTAGTTCTTAACCAGAGCACAATTCAAAAAAAATTTAGGCCATTTCTTTCCAAGATATATATGCTTCAATACTACCACCATCCAGTCTCCTGGGGTGAAATGGCTATTTTCACTAACCGCCTAGGTGATTCTCATGTTTAGAATCACCTTTGTTCAGAACCATTGGTTTAAAGGAAAAAGAAAACAAACCAAAAGCAAAAAAAAAAAAAAAAAAGCATTTTTAGTTAGTCCAAAAGTTCTCTTCCCATTGACAATACTTTTTTTTTTAAGATTTTTTTTTTAATGTGGACCATTTTTAAAGTCTTTATTGCACTCCTTACAATATTGCTTCTGTTTTACGCCCTGGTTTTTTGGCCACAAGGCATGTGGGATCTTACTTCCCCAACCAGGAATTGAACCCACACCCCCTGCATTGGAAGGCGATGTCTTTAACCACTGGACCGCCAGGGAAGTCCCTGCATTGACAATACTTTTAATAAAATTTTATTTTCAGTTTGATAATCTTCTAGTATAGTAAATTATTCAGATTTTCTTCCTAGCTCCTCTTGGAGAATGTTACATTAAAAGTGAAGATCAGGGCTTCCCTGGTGGCGCAGTGGTTGAGAGTCTGCCTGCCGATGCAGGGGACACGGGTTCGTGCCCCAGTCTGGGAAGATCCCACATGCCGCGGAGCACCTGGGCCCGTGAGCCATGGCTGCTGAGCCTGCGTGTCCGGAGCCTGTGCTCCGCAACGGGAGAGGCCACAACAGTGGGAGGCCCGCGTACCGCAAGAAAAAAAAAAAAAAAAGGGAAGATCAGCCAACAGGGATCCAGTGACTCAGTGTGTGTCTCATTTTGAAACGGGCAGTATATGTGTTAAAATAACCAGCAGCCCACAGAGATGGATTGGAGAGCTTTCGTTTTTAAACTCAGAAAAGAAAGTTTTGACAGATGTGCTATGAGCAAGTGTCAATAGTACAATGAAGTAATGAATTATGTTTAAATTATAAGTGTGTGTACCCATGAGGGCCTTTGAGAAATTTAGCCCAGAAATCAGAGAAGCTGTTGGTATTATATGGCTTCATTGAGAAAGTCTTAATAGAATACTGGCTTAAGAATAAGAACATTCAAGCCTTCTCTTAAACATATTTTTCTGCTGTTAAATATTCTCCCCCAAAGTCCTTACTAGGTTTTTGTTAATGTAATGTTTAGCCTGGCTTATTGAAGTACTTGTGACCATCTAGTACTTCTGCTGTATCCACTTGAAGCAGCAAATACAGAATTGCTGTAGTGAATCTGGAATTAAGTCAGGTGATTTAATTTTTATCGTCAGCCACTAGCCAATTGGAATCAGGAAAACAATGATAAAGAAGCAAACTCAGAATGCATTAATATGAAATAAACTCAGATTTCTCTCCCGTTGAGAACTAGATGCTCAGAAGAGCGATGCTTTTAGCTGGAGCTAGTCTGGAGGAGTCCAGTCTTACCAAAAATCCAGAGCAACGTCGTGAGAAAAGAGCATTGTGGAAAGTGTTGTGCTTTAGCTCAAAGCCTCCGTTGCTTGCAGTTCCCAGTGAGACTCCTGCTCTCTTGAGTTTTTTTGTCAGTGGTGAATGTCAACATATAACATCCTTGGCATTTTTTCTTCCTTGAATGGAGAGAAAGAAAGAAGCTCTCTGTGAAAGACCTGGATTAATAGAGTTGAGATTGGTGGATGAAAGTCCTCGATTTCAGGAAACCTTCACTATGGAAATCAGCCATGAGATACGCGTTTTTTCCTCTTGGTAACCAACTGTGTTGAATAAAAAGAGACAGAAGGAATGAAAGATTACTAAGGAAATGTTCTGCCATCGTTGGGAAGACTTCCAAGTCCAAAATGTCTTATTTAGCAAAGCAGTTAACATTTTACTATGATTTTTGGTAAAAATGTTTAAAATGAAGGATCAAAAGAGGAAAGATAATTTATATCATTCCTTCCATCTTTATTTTTTTCTTATTTTCCAGGAAATTGTAGTGAAAATTATAACCAAAAAACTTGGAGAGAAATATCATAAGAAAAAGGGGATTGTTAAGGTAAGAACATGAAGTTATAATGGAATTTGGTGAAGGAGCTGGCGTGTGGCTGAGTAAAGCCATCTTGATACTCCTTAAAAATCAAGTCCTGGTAACAGAAGCAGTGTGTCTAAGGTTCTCGATGGTTCCATGAAAGGAAGGCTGACTTCCCAATGGCTGGAGAAATATTTCATTTCCAACCATAGTTTATACTTAACTTTGGTCGGCTTTCTTACTAGAGCAAATGGTATGTATGAAATCCCATCGGCACCTCTTAAAAAATTCAGTGAGCGCACCTTGCTAGTAAGTAAGGTACATTCCCTTTGTTAATGACGGGCAATGTAATAGTGCCCCAGAGTTCCAAGGAGGACTTCCTTGTGGTTTGCCTGAGAGACTTATCTTTTGATTGCTCTAGGATTTTAAAATTTAAAAAAAATCAATGCTCCAGTCTTTTTCTTTCTTGTGCTTTTCCTGAGTATAGTTTCATGCTAGCACCCACCCTTGTGCATGCATAAGCTGCCCTCCTACTGTACTTGAAATGACACAGAATTATCCCTCTCATTGTATTTCTTAAAGTCTTATTCTAAGGTCACCAGCCTTTTCTTTCCAGATGAAAACCTTAACTAAGCTTTGAATTGAATTCTTTAAGAACCATAGCCTGAGGTCATATATGGCATCTAGAAAATAAGCTCCATTGATACAAGGAGTTACTCTTAAAACAAGTTACTCTTACCTTTTGGTTAGAATTTCATTGTTTACATTTATTTCTGTCCTTTGGACTTTGTGTTCACATGTCTCTTCTGTTATAAAAGTGTTGGTTTTACATGGCAGGAAGTGATTGACAATTACACCGCTGTGGTGAAGATGATTGATTCGGGAGACAAGCTGAAACTTGACCAGACTCATTTAGAAACAGTAATTCCAGCACCAGGTAAATCTTTCTGCAGACCATTTAATATACCATCGAAATAAGTGATTCCATTCTTCAAAACCTTAGTTTTTGACGTTACTTGATAGTTCTGGGTATGAGTTTCCTTTTTAGAAACATATAACTGCCAGTATAACTGATCCCAGTTTGACTTGGTGAGGTGGTAGTTTACCAGTCCTCTGAGAAAGCTATTTCGTGGCATAAATAAATTTTCCCTTTCTAGAATCTTTGTTTTCTTTCCAGAAGCAAATCACAGACATATCTGGATAAAATCAATCATATTAGGATTATTATTAATATACTTGTTTAGCTATTGGAGATGGTAAAGTAAAAGTCGGTATTATTTTGCATTTTGTTTTCCTTAATTGTCTTACGCATATCTAGTATAAATGCTTCTGTAGTTAGGTTGTTTGCCTCTTACCCAGACTCTTCATGGTGGTATCATTGCTGGCACAGTGATAATGTTAGTCTCCAAAACTTCTGTTTATCAGATCCTATATTCTTTCTCCATAAAATAAAATTCATTTTATGGATTAGAAATTGTGGACTTTTTTTTCAGCTTCAGTAACATGTAATTAACATACACTGCATCTGTATAGAGTATACGATTTGATGTTTTCAACACATGCGTACTCCCATGAAAACCACCCTTACAATCAACTTAGCAAATGTGTCCATCACCCCGCAGAGTTTCCTCCGTTTCCTTTATAGTCCTTCGCTCCCTGCTGTCTCCCCCGTCCCCCACGCAACCACCAGTCTGCCTTCTGTGACTATAGATTAGCTCATAGTTTTCTACAATTTTATATAAATAAAATCATACCACGTGTCCTGTGTTTCTGTCTGGCTTCTTTCACTAAGTACATCATTGTGGATTCGTTCGCGTTGTTGTGTGCATCTACACTTTATTCCTTTTTATTGCCAAGTGTTTCATGATGTGGATGTGCCAGATTCTTCATCCAGTCACCTACTGATGGACACTGGGCTCGCTCACAGCTCTCGGCCATTACAGACAAACCTGCTCTGTGAGCATTCACATACAGATGCTTGTATGGATATATGACTTCTGTTGAGAAAATTCCTAGAGATAGAATGGCTCAACCAAGCCGCAGGCATATATTTACGCTTCTATGAAACTAGCAACCATCTTAAGATCTTAAAAAGAGAGAAATTAAAAGTAAGCTGAATTTTTTCTGATTACTTCTGGGCTCTGGGCATCTCTTCCAAGAACCTTATACTCCTTGGTATAAAATTAAAACATCCCTTGACAAATAAGTAGAAAAAATGAGGAGTCTCGTAATGTTACAGTAATCAAAGTATCTACAGACTGTACTGTAGCATCATACAGATATTAAGCGGTTAAGAACATCTAAGAGAAGAGTTTTGTTTTCTACTATGTTGATTCAGTGTAATTGCATTTGGCTGTAAGAAAGTAGAAGAAAGTGGCCATTTTCTTTGTGTTAAGTGTTACCCCTTTTCTGTTACAGGAAAAAGAATTCTCGTTTTAAATGGAGGCTACAGAGGAAATGAAGGTACCCTAGAATCCATCAATGAGAAGACTTTTTCAGCTACTATAGTCATTGAAACCGTAAGTATAGTTTACACAAAGACGGAAATTTCAAAATGCTTTTAAAACGTGCTATGGTTTTTTTTCATCGAATTCGTGTTTTAAGTTTGGGTTTTCTGTTTGCCTTCTCTCCTATTTGGAAATCTATAAGCTTATTTTCTCTAATGACTGACATTACTAAAGCATTTTATTTTCTGATTACAAAAGAAATTCCTTATGTATCTTAATCTGTTCAGGCTGCTATAACAAAATACCATAGACTGGGGTGGCTTTAGAAACAACAGAAATCTATTTCTCACATTTGTGGAGGCTGGAAGTCCAAGATCAAGGCACAGGCAGATTCGATGTCTGCTGAAGGCCTGTTTCCTGGTTAATGTGTCCTCACATGGTGGGAGGGGAAAGGGAGCTCTCTGGGATCCCTTTTTTTTTTTTTTTTTTTTTTTTTTGTGGTACGTGGGCCTCTCACTGTTGTGGCCTCTCCCGTTGTGGAGCACAGGCTCTGGACGCGCAGGCTCAGCGGCCATGGCTCACGGGCCCAGCCGCTCCGCGGCATGTGGGATCTTCCCGGACCGGGGCACGAACCCGTGTCCCCTGCATCGGCAGGCGGACTCTCAACCACTGCGCCACCAGGGAAGCCCTGGGATCCCTTTTTAAGGGCACTAATGCATTCTCAGGGGCTCTGCCCTCATGACCTAATCACTTCCCAAAGACCCCACTTACTAATACCATCACATTTTGAATGTACTGAATGAATTTTGACAGGGACACAAACATTCAGTCCCTAGCGGCACTCTTGGATAAAAGCTGAAAAATACAATTTAATATAAATAATTTTTTAAATTGCCCGTAAACCTCCAGGCAAATGATAACCTCCATTAATATTTTGGTCTGGTTTTTTTCAGTCTTTCTATTTTATAACATTGTATATATTACACATAGTTTTGTATCCCAGTTTTTTTCCCCCACATCTAACATAAAACTCAATCTGCCGTAGTGTGATTAGTGGGGAATATATAATCAGAGTTAGTGGGGGAAAAGCCACAGAGATCAATAATATTTTTTAATGTCCTTCTTTCTTTCATAAAGGATTTAAGGTAGAAGAGATCAATAAATAGATTTTAAGAAATCTGACATTTAAGTAAAATTGTTCGTTGACTTAGAACTGATGGTCCACTGACAGGTCTGCGCATGAGGCTGAGTGAGACCTGAGCTGTCTTCAGAAGGAAGGGTCTGAAACATGTTTTTTCCTAACTGCCTAATTCTTTTTAGATCCCTGCGCTACCGCACCGTGTATCTTTATCTCTAAACGAGAAGCTTTTTCTTCTCCACTACAGGAAGTTTTAGTGTTTGGGGGAATAATCAACTTCCTGAAGAGTTTGATGAAAGTTTTGGGCTCTCTGCAAGAAACTGCACATAAACTGCCAAATTTTATGTGTTCCCTTTGAGGAGTTCTCAGGTCCCCTGAGCCCAGCTATGAACTGGTTTGAGAACATGTGTCTCAGGAAAGCTTTCTAGAAAAACCATTTAGGTTCTTATTTGAAAGAAATCACATTTCAGTAAATTAAGCATTTTTTTTCCCTGTCCTTGAAAATACTAACCTAATCACCAACGAACATAAACTCTAAGGGGAAGAAAAGGAACAGGGAATGTCACCTGTCAGTAGGGAATTTATTAATCTGACTACATGAACAGATTGAAGTTCTTTTTTAAATCAGTTTTTTTTTTTCTGATTCAATCAGCATAAGATCTGGAAACTCTCGTATTTCCTTGGCAGGTTGAATTTCCTCTACTTTCTAGTTTCTTAATACTATCCAACTTAGATCCCGCTTCACGTTTTCATCTAAGGGAAACAGAACGACTCAGTACTGTTGAGGATATTCTGGGTTCCGTCCACACCTTTGGTTTCCAGTCTGTATGATTTTTGAGAGCTGCTTTCTTCCCAGCCTTGCTGTGAACCCACAGCTCCATCTTCCCCGCTAATGCTTTCATCGCTCTCAGAGCCGGACGGAGATAGAACCTCGGCGGTGATCCGCAGGGAAAGCCTTTCTGGTTGATTGCAAAGCAGCGTGTACTCTTGGGAGAGGAAACCCACATGCAAATTTTTTGGTTTTTTCTTCTTCTTTTGCAGCCTGCCTCCATTAAAAATATCTGTGCTGGTTTGTGCATGTCAGTCAGCTTGTCTCTACGTCCGCATGTTTTATCCAAGTCAATGCCCTGAAAAACATGAACTTTTTGAGTGGTTTCTCCTATTTTTATTATTTCTGACATCTTAAATTTTAGTATCAGTATCATAAGATTTGGAATTTACACATTTATTAAGCAGATTTTTTAAATAGCTCACAAATTGTTCAAAACCAGCCCCAACTCTTTAGATACTTGCCTAGTTAACCCAAGTCTGGCCCCCTTCTTTATCCCTTGCTTGGCCTTCTTATCACAGAAGTGTGAGTGACCTTCGACCTTTAAACCTGATGATGTCAAACTGGGTCATGCTTTATCTGGGAACTTATTTCCTTTATATGTAATCATTATAGTACATTAAAAGAAAGACATTTTAAAAGCACTTTTTAAAGGAAGGTAAAAAATGTTAAAATCTCAGCCCAGGGTTAGAGTCATCATCATCATCATTTTATATTTTGCAGTAGAGAGGACCAACTTTTAAATTTTAACTGAAAGATTTAATAATAAGAGTTAAGAATTATTGAGCTTGGGCTTCCCTGGTGGCGCAGTGGTTGAGAGCCCGCCTGCCGATGCAGGGGACACGGGTTCGTGCCCCGGTCCAGGAAGATCCCGCATGCCGCGGAGCGGCTGGGCCCGTGAGCCATGGCCGCTGAGCCTCTGCTTCCGGAGCCTGTGCTCCGCAACGGGAGAGGCCACAACAGTGAGAGGCCCGCGTACCGCAAAAAAAAAAAAAAAAAAAAAGATTGAGCTCATATGCATATTATGTTCCAGATGTTATTCTGAGCACTTTATATGTGCTAACTCATTTATATTTCTCAACAAGCCAGTAATGTAGGGTACTGTTACTGTTCCCCACTAGGGGATAATGGGGCACTGAGGGGTTATGTCACCTGCTGAGGGTGGGGTTTGAACTTGGGCAGTCTGGGTCCAGAGCCCATATTCTTAGCCTCTGTGTTCCCAGGCTGTATCAGCTTTTATGACAGGTATCATCTTCCATTAATCCAGTTTTCTTTCCCCTTTCCCTTTTTGTTGGATATGAAGGGAACAAGAAAATATATTTCAGGTTGGTCTCATTTTCTGTAATAAGACCAGCCTGTCACAGCTAAACTAGACAAATATCTTTGAGTATGAGGATTTGTATTGCTTAAAATAATATTTGTTATTTAAAAAAAAAACCCAACTGATAATGGCACAAACATGATAGACATTAACTTCTCATTTTGAAGTCCAGAACAGGTCTTCTGAATCAGGGAATGGCTCTTTTCTTAGGGGTGATTTGTGAGCCCAGGGTCCTTCTAACTTGTGGCTCTACCACCTTCAACCGGGGTTTTGACAGCTGCCGTGTCCGTGTGCTTCAGGCAGGCCGCGGGGAGCGTGACGGGTTGCCTGTGGAGGGGAGCATGGCCTGGGCCTGGAAGTGGCCTGTGTCACTTCTGTTCCCTTCCTTGGGCCAGAGCTCCATCTCATGGCATACCTGACCACAGGAGGAGCCAGGAAGTGTGACTTGCTCCAGGAAGCAGAGGAGATACTGACCAGCTAGCCAGTCTCTGCCACAGGGTCTAGAGGTAACACATGTCACATAGCACTGAAGAAAATACGGCCAGTTCTTGATGAGGTTGCCGTAGAATGCTTTAGAATACTTGTAAAATTCACAGATGTGTACAGCTGTTAGGTACCTTAGTGGTATCTTAGGGACGTGAAAAAGGCAAATTTGGATCCAGAAGTGTGTGTCCTTTTCTTGTCTTATAAGTACATGTGTGTTCTTAACCTCTTCTTCAATTATTTTAATTTGTAGGGCCCTTTAAAAGGACGCAGAGTTGAAGGAATTCAATACGAAGACATTTCTAAACTTGCCTGAGTTTGATAACTTGTTAACAGCACATTAAAATCTTAAAGCATCAAATTGGTGTTCACAAAGGCATTACAAGACTCTACTGTGTTAGGGTGTTTCTTTTGTATAAAACAAATGGATTTATTTAAATATTACTGTATAGTTGTTTAGCTAAACTTACAGAAAAATCTAGTTATGTCTCATGAAGTATCAAAATTGTGTAATTTTGTCTTTGTTATTTTTATTTCCTTTGTAATATTTCCTTGATGATTTTTTATCTTCATTAAAAGAACATTATTGTAAAGTGTTTTATATAGGACAATTTAGAATCATATAGTTAGAGGAAATCCTTCATATACTCTAAATTTCTATTTTCATCAGTAAAGTAGTAAAGTTGAACTGTAAATATAATTACATTTTAAAGAGTCAAACTATAAATAGAATAGCAGCTTTATTGAGATATAATTCACACACACCATACAATTTCACCCATTTAAAGTGGACATTTCAGTGGTATTTAGAATATTTACAAAGTTGTGCAAGCACCACCACTATCTAATTGGAAACATTTTCATCACCCCCGAAAGTAACCCTGTATCCATAGTCACTCCTAACCTCCCCTCTCTCCCCAGCCCCTGGCAACTACTAATCTACTTTCCATCTCTGTGTATTTGCCTGTTTTGGACATTTCATATAAATGGAATCATACGATATGCGGTCTTTTATGACCAGCTTCTTTCACACAGCATAATGTTTTCAAGGGTTATCCACGTTGTAGCACGGATCACTATCTCATTCCTTTTCATTGAACAATCATCCATCATATGGGTATACTGCATTTTTAAAAAACTATTCATCAGTTGCTGGATTTGGGTTGTTTCCACTTTGAGGCAATTATGAATAACGCTGCTGTGAACATTCGTGTACAAGATTTTGTGTGAATGTACGTTTTCAGATCCTAGGATTGGAGTCAGTCATACTGTAACTCACTCATGTTATACCATGTTTAACATTTGAAGAGCTGCCAGGCCGTGTTCCAAAGTGGCTACACCATTTTACAATCCCACCAGCAATGGTAAGCTATCCATTTTTAAATAAGTAGGGCAGCATATTATGAAGGGATACAAAAGACAGGAAACCCACCTCACAGTTGCTTATGGGAAAAAAAAAAAGGAAGTTTATAGTTCATATAACTGCGAAGGAGCAGACCCTCGATTCAAGTGAGATTCAGGGTGCAAGCAGTCCAGATTCAGGGCTGGGCCCCTGTCATCTCTGGCTTCTGTGTTGGGTTCATTCAAGGTACTTTTCAAAACAGCAAGATGACTGCCAGCATCTCCAGCCTCCAGGTTTACATCTTACCCTTCTGTCACAGTTCCAGCAAAAAACCTGGGATTGAGTCTTATGGATCCACACCGGGACAGATCATTCCAAGTAAAAGGATTGGAATACTACCGACTGGCCAGACTTGGATTGTATTCCAACCCATGGGCCATCCCTCTGGAACCCCACCCTTAGGGGAGGGGTGATAAATCTGTTATCAGAAGGTGGGAGAATATTTGCTGGTGAACAGAGACAGAGGAGGCAGCGAAAGAAATAGTAATGGGATGATGTCCGTAGCTTTACAGAAAATGTTATGGGATGAATTAAAGCATTTCCGAAATAGCTGGACAGCATCGTACTGGGGAAAGGAGCTGGGTTTTGGAGTTGGGCAGACTTTAGGTTGAATTTTGGCTGTTCTATTCACTAGCTAAGTCATCTCAGGAAAGTTAATGTTCTCGAATTTCAATGCTTTTAATGTATAAATTGTCAAAAATAGTGTGTCCCGGCAGGGTTGTTGTGAGAACTACAGAAAATGCATATGGAGTGTCAGACGTAAAGCCCAGCACTTAGTAGGTGTTTGATAAACGGAAGTGAGCATAGTGTCAGTAAATGGGGGCGAGCGTTTGTGACCTGAGGAATTTCCATAAGGGGAATGGTTCTCCCTGATTATAGTGGAGAAATAAAACATGACAGATTTCATAGGCCTCCCCCAAATCTGTAAGTTTGGAATCAACTCAGTGGTTTTCTTCTTAGAAAACCATGTTTCATCCCTACCGCCCACGTTTCTTTTCTCCAGCATCTTCCTGAAATTGTCGCAGGATAAAATAAAGTAGTATTATTGAAGGTCAACTTAACTGAAAAAAGTCTGAAGCACAAAAATATGATGCTAGACTGTAGAACCTTTTTTCCTGTAAGTTTTTAGAGGCCAATATGGTTATGTTAAGCAGAGTGACTGCAGACACCTAAAATCAAGTCTTATGTAGACTTTTTTCTCTATTTTCTTTTCTTTCTTTATTTTTATTTTTTTGGCCGAGCCACATGGCTTGCAGGATCTTAGTTCCCCAACCAGGGATTGAATGGATATATGTTCTGCAGTAGAAGCGCAGAGTCCTAACCACTGGATCGCCAGGGAATTCCCTGACTATTTTTTTCTTTTTAAAGCATCGTAAGCTATTCTTTTTTTAAAAAAAAAAAAAAAAAGACTTTATTTTTTAGAGCAATTTTAAGTTCACAGCAAAATTAAGCAGAACGTGTAGAGATTTCCCACGTGCCCCCTGCCCTCCAAGCCACAGCCTCCCTACCATCAGCACCCCCACCAGATGGTGCATCTGTTATAACTGATGACCCTGCATGGACACGTCATCCTCACCAAGCATCCGTAGCTGACGTCAGGGTTCACTCTTGGGATTGTACTTTCTATGGGCTTGGACTAATTTCTAATGAAATACATTCACCATTATGGTATCGTGCAAAATAGGTTCATCAGTCTGAACATCCACCTGCTCATCCCCCCTCCCCTGCATGCCTCCATCAGCCAGTGATCTTTTTACTGTCTACATAGTTTTGCCCTCCCCAGAATGTCTGGTAGGTGGACTCATGCAGTATGTAGCCTTTTCAGACTGGCTTCTTTTACTGGGTAATATGCATTTGTTTCCTCCACGCTTCTTCTCGTGGCTTCATGGCTCTTTTTTTTTTAAGTGCTGAGTAATACCACCTTATCTGTATATACCGCAGTGTATTTATCCATTCACCTACTGAGGGACATCTTCGTTGCTTCCAAGTTTTGTCAACTATGAATGAAGCTGCTATAAACCTACGTGTGTAGATTTTTGTGCAGGCATAAGTTTTCAACTCATTTGGGGAAATACCAAGGAGCGTGGTTCCTGGATTGAATGGTAAGATTGACTTCCGAAGTGGCTGTTCTGTTCTGTAGTCCTGCAAGCAATGAATGAGAGTTCCTGTTGCTCCACCTCCTTGCCAGCATTTCGTGTTGTCTTGATTTTGGCATTCTAATAGGTGTGCAGTAGTATCTCATTGTCTTAATCCCTAATGACATATGATGTTGAGCATCTTTCCATATGTTTATTTGCCATCTGTATATCGTGTCTATTCAAGTCTTTTGCCATTTTTAAATTGGGTCATTCACTTCCTTACTGTTGAGTTTTAAGAGTTCTTTGTATATTTTGGATGATCGTCTTAGATAATATCTTTTGTAAATATTTTCTGTCTGTCTGTGGCTTCTCAGTTTTTGGAAAGCTGTTCTTTTTCACCAGCTTGCTCGAGGTCATATCAAATTATTGGCATTGATATCTTAGGAAACCAAATTCCTTGAGTTTTCTTCATTAGGAATGCCGTCAGATCCCATTGCCTTATTTGCTCTTTTTACCCTTGTGTACTTCTAACTGCCAATCAGTTTTTGCTGACACATTTGATTGAATTTATTCAACAAACATTTACTAAAGCGCCTCCCCTAAGTAAATGATCGCAGGAGGTGCTGGAGATAAAAGGGTGAGAAGCAGGTGTAGGCCCAAGATGGGTGTCGTGTAGGAATTGACAATGTTTAGTGAATTGATATTCAAATGAAATGATTGGCCGATAAAGAGAAATTAGCTAATTTGGAGTAGCTACTTAAAAACCCGCCCTCTGACTTCCCTGGCTGTCCAGTGGTTAAGTCTCTGCGCTCCCAATGCAGGGGGCCTGGGTTCCATCCCTGGTCAGGGAATTAGATCCCACATGCCGCAACTAAGACCTGGTGCAGCCAAAAAAAAAAAAACCCGCCCTGACTTTGACATACCGCAGTGAGAGACTGTTACTGTTACCCGTAACGTAAGTAGGAACTGTACATACCTCAGTTCCTACTCTGGTGAAATGGGATCACAGGATTAGAATATGGCTCAGCCTTCGTTGTAAGTTCGTCATTAGGTAGACTGAAGTGACCCCAGAAATGTTAACTGGGTAATTGAATCACTATACCATTAAAAGGAAGCGTCCTTGATTTTTCTTTCTCTCACATGGATATTTCAGAAAAAGTCACCCATGTAGACTTTGCCAGTGTGAAAAAGTATTTTGTTTTGTTTCGTTTGTTTGTTTGGTTTTTTGGCCATGCCTCATGCTTGCCGCTTGCGGGATCTTACTTTCCTGACCAGGGTTTGAACCCGGACCACGGCTGCTGAGCCCTAACCACTGGACTGCCAGGGAATTCCCTGAAAGAGTGTTAAGAAAGGAATAAGACTACTAAATTATTACAGCATATAAGCATTTTTATGTATCTAGGCAGCCAGGTAATTTCTACTTTCATCTTACTGGGTCTTTGGAGTCACTTACAGCTCTTTCAATTGGGATAAGTCTGAAGAGAAGATGTTCCTCCTTATGGTATTAAGTGATCCTTTAAAGCAAGTAGAATGACTTGCATAAGACCTCATACCATTCGGTACTAAAATAACTACTGATTCATAGTTTATTTTTACTACACATAGAGACACTCTCTAATTCCCTTTTTTTTTTTTACTTATTTCTTTGGATTGCCAATTTTCCAACTCTAAGAAGCCTTGTTTAATTTTCAGATATTTAAAAACACAAACAAACAAACTTATGACAGAAGTATGACCTGAACGCAGTCTTGTTTCTCAAACAAAGGCTCTTATTTTCCTGACAGTTCTGACAATAAGACATACATATCTAATTGGTTTATTGGGAACTGTTTAGATTGATACTTACAGAAAGCTTTGAAGATAGGCTACTTTTGTCCTAAAGAGGAATATATTTGACAAATACCAGCCCTGTAATACCCCAACTTTATACAAAATTAAATATTGATCAATTACCATGGGTTCCAAGGTGTTCAACGAATAAGCATAGATAATTGTCAACTTGTTTTTCTTCATCACTGAGAGCATAATACTTTCAGAACTAACCAAGAGGCAGACAGTGGAATAGTTCCTTCTTTTCCAATGATTCCCATTAATTTGGTTTCTTCATTTGAAATTCAAAATTGATTATTCCCTTATAATTCAAAATTAATTATATAGAGAAGGCAATTTTCTGGTCTCAAGAGGGACACATGTGAACAGTATTAATAAGGTTATTTTTTACAGGAAATGAATTTTAAAACACCAGCTATTAATAAAAGTTTTGATAATTTAAATAACATGGGTTTGATTTTAAATCTAGTTTCTTTTGCTAGGACTATGTTGCTCAGTACTCAGCGTGTAAATTTACACCCCAAGATTTTCATCATTATTTTTAAAACTACTGAGCACATGTAAAATACTAGGAATAGATCTAACCTTATATAGCTAAAGGTAGCTGTTTTAAGGTCAAAATTTTTTACAAAGTAACCAGTATAAGAACCCACTTTTGAAGTCTGTGTTGAATATTAGCATTTTAAGATTAGTATTTTTGAAATAGGGATAGAAAAGATGCAATAGATTTTTTAAAAAATCATAGGTGCCATAGGTGACCAATTTTTATAGAGGAATGAAACTAAAAGGCAATGCTATTTACCTCTTCAGCACTGAGGTTATCTTGGAAATTATAGAAATAATCACGTTTAATATTTTGCAATTATGTCAAAAGATGATCACTTGCTTTCACAAATATTGGTTGGGTATGTCCAAAAAGAGGTAGTTTTGTCTACTTTCTAAAATGAAAAATGGTTTTAACCAAATTATGGAGAGAAAGCTTCATAAAAATGTACCTTAAAAAAATTTTTTAAGAGCAATTTCATCACTTTGGCCTTTGAACATATATCCATTTTCAGAATAGATTTAAAGGAAAGTTATAAACAAAGGAAAGCACAGAATGATAATGGATCAGACTTGCACCAGCCTCCATAATCATGTAAGGCAATTCCTTATAATAGATCTCTTCTTTATATATATATATATATATATATATATATATATATATATATATATATATATATATATATATATATACCATTGACCCCTGAACAACATGGGTTTGAACTGCATGGGACCACTTGTATGTGGATTTTTTTTATTTTTATTTTTTGCGGTACGCGGGCCTCTCACTGTTGTGGCCTCTCCCGTTGCGGAACACAGGCTCCAGACGCGCAGGCTCAGCGGCCATGGCTCACGGGCCCAGCCGCTCTGCAGTATGTGGGATCTTCCGAGACCGGGGCACGAACCCGTGTACCCTGCATCAGCAGGCAGACTCTCAACCACTGCGCCACAAGGGAAACCCCTGTATGTGGGTTTTTAAAAAACAAATATAGCACCTGTTGTTTCATTTTACAGATCTTTAAAATTAACTAAGTATGGGGAAAAGTTTGTGTTTAATTAGAGATCACAGTATGTGGAATCAAAAAACTAGGGTTTGAGGACTTCCCTGGTGGTTCAGTGGTTAAGAATCCACATGCCAATGCAGGGGACACGGGTCCGAGCCCTGGTCCGGGAAGATCCCACATGCCACGGAGCAACTAAGCCCATGCACCACAATTACTGAGCCTGCACTCTAGGGCCTATGAGCCACAACTACTGAGCCCACGTGCCACAACTGCTGAAGCCCACGCGCCTAGAGCCTGTGCTCTGCAACAAGCCACCATAATGAGAAGTCCACGCACCGCAACAAAGAGTAGTCCCTGCTTGCCGCAACTAGAGAAAGCCCATGCACAGCAACAAAGACCCAACACTGCCAAAAATAAATAATATAAATAAAAAATAAATTTATAAAAAAAACAAAAAACTAGGGTTTGAGTCCTGATCTGTTCTATACTGTTTGTTTCCTGCCCTTGGGTGAGTCATCTATCAATTCCTTTGTCTTTGAGACAGAGATAAAAGTTTGTTGGTTTTCAACTGTGGGATTTTGGCAGCCCTAAGCCCCACATTGTTCAAGGGCCAACTGTATATGTGCGTATGTTTATATATGTGTGTATATATGATATGGCTATCCTACTAGTTCTCTTTCTCAGGAGAATCCTGACTAATACAGGCTTCTTGGACTAAAAAGGGTCTCTGAGGCCAACACTAAGGAAGGAATTTTGGCAAAGCATCACGGGCATCTTAGGTACCTTGGCAAGGTTATCCCTACAGAGGGTGACAGGGCTTTATATTCATATATATATAACTACAAAACAATTAAGATAGGTGACTTCCCCTGTTCTTACTCCAAGTTCACCAAATAACCTCATAATTGAATTTCCCATGTAACTGACAACCTAATAATGTATTCAGTTGCAAGGTTGAGGACCTGACACTAAAAACAGTGAAGTCCTTACAGTAAATGCCAAACCCAGGACTCCGTCTGGACGGCAGCTTGACTCACCAATGTAGCCCTCCACGACCTCGATTAACACACCTTCCCATCTGAAAACGCCAAAAACATCCTAAAACTTCTTTGCAAAGTATTTATCTTCTTCAGGTGTGTTAACAGGTTTTATAAACCACCATGATATCTGGTTAGTTTTTAATTATTCAAACTCAAGAATGACTACAAAGGTGGCAGGGAAAAAATGTATATATATTTTTTTTTTTGAAAAAATGTATATTTATACATAGAATTTCCCCAACTATAAACTTTTCAAGGCCATTTGAGAAAGCTGTAGAGCTGAGGCACAAAGTAGTCCTTGTAATGTCCGTCGATGAAGCCTTTCCCACTGTTGTGCACAAACCAACAAGGAACGTTGGTCCCAAACACTCTGTCTGTCCGGTAGTCCTTCTGCAGGCCTCTGCAAGGAGAACAGTGGGCGTGGTTAGGACACAGACCAGGGCGTGGCCAGCTTGTGTATCTAGAAAGAAGACACACTCTCCCTCTGTGTTTTCTGCCCCCTTCTAGCACTGTATCTGCTAACACCCCTGTGCCCCATCCCCGTTCCCCAAGTCTTCCCCAAGTCATACAAAGCACCAGAGTCAGGGGCTTGGTTTAGAAAGACAGACAATAAGCAGTGTGTCCTTGGAAATTCAAATAACCTGTCTAGAGATTGACCAATATGGACTTTTCCAGGAAGGTAAAGAGTGCAAATTAACTTTCCTTTTTTATTTTTTCCCTGCTGCCTTGGAGGGGAGGCCCATGTAGTCAGAGGCAGTCCTCTTTCTGGACATGGGGAAAGGGACAAGGGGGCAGTGGGAACTGGCTGGGGGCTATGTCCTCAAGGTTGCCTAGGGCTGGTATAGTCTCCAAATTAGCCCAGAGCAAGGAAGAAGCTGCCAGATTTAGCAAATAACAATGCAGGATGCCAGTTAAGTTTGAATTTCAGATAAACACCACTCATGTTTCAGCAGAAGTATGTCCCAAGTATCTGAAATTCACAATTTCCTGGGTGTCTTGTGTTTATCTGGTGAGGCTGGAAGAGGATCCAACCATCGTGCTCTGGGGAGCTGCGGCTACTGCAGGGAGGCTGTGGGGCGGAAATAACGTTCAAATGGAAAGAAGGTGGAAACGAAGCTCCAGCTCACAGGTGCCCTGCAGGATGAATCTGAGGTGCCTCTCAGCTTGACTGCAGGGCTGACTGTTCTACTTAGGAGCGACGCCGGCTGTTCCTGAGACATTCATGGTTTTTGTTTTAAGGGTAAAGAAGTTATACGGTATACTGCCATTAATGAGCTTTAAAACATACATCTTTGCGCGTGGCCCACGGGTCGAGTTAGTTTCCGCTGTGCGTCACGAGGTGCTGGCAGTAGAAGAAAATGGGGCCCAGCCTTTACCTTTGGTCATTAGCATAGAGTAGATGTGTTTACAAGTTATCTCAGATAACTTGTTATTACTGTGATCAACTGTGCTCAGCGTTGCTTCTATGAAACACGCTTACTGACGCCCAGTGGTAACTCACTGATCTCTGGTAAACCCATACTAGTTGAGTAGTGTACTAAGAGCCCATTGTTGCAGTTCACAAATCTATTTCTGTGGTAACTTTATTTTACTGTTTAATTTTATGGCTTAATGATTGTTGTAATTTTATGGCTTAATTGTTGTAATTTTATGGTTTAATGAAGTACATGGAAGCCAGTGACATTCGTGTGCCAAAAGAGTCATTTCTCATCGAGCAAAGTTGGCTGCTTTGTAAAAACTCCAAAAAGGCCCCGAATTCTTTAATATGATACCAGATTAGGCCTGGGTGAGACAACTGTAAAAGACTGGGAAAAATGAAAAAGACGTATAAAAAGTTTAAACTCAGGATGCTTTACAGGTATCTATGTTCTCACTTCAAAATGAAGCATATGGATACGGTTGTGTAAGAAAAGCTACACCAAGATGTATTCAGTAGATTCAAACACAAACATGCATTCAGTGGATAAGTACTCAAAAAGAAAGCTCTAGGCTTAAGTAAAAATCTACACATTCTTTCGCTAGCACTACGGCGAGTAGGTGTTTTTATGATTTCTTCCTTTGATCTGCTTTTTCAGTTATCCAGCTTGTGGCCGTATGGCTTCTAATGTACGAAGGTGAGAAGAGTAGAGTAATTAATCTTGGCATTTGATGGTACGTACTTATGTACCTGGTCATTTTTTGCATTTCGGATGGACTCCATGCAGTGTCCTTACGCCAATGCCATGTATGTGTCTCTTCCTGGTGAATTGTTTAGTGTGACACAGGTAAAGCTTGAAATGGCTTTTCTTGTTCTTCTATTTGGCCGTGAGTCCAATCCTAACAGGAGCCCTTTTTGTTCCCGTAGTATATGCATCCGAGACATACCTGGTGACAATCAGCTTTTGTCCCTTCACATCCATGTTTGCCTCTGGCTTCTCAGGGTCCTTTCCTGGTCGCTCATTGAAGATATGTATCTTTGGCTCATACATGAACTGGCCTATGAAACAAAGTCCAGACGTTTATTTACATGTAACTCAAGGGAAGACAAAAGGACAGGCTGGTCATGTGATCCAAGCTGCATTTTGGTTCCCCCATCTAGACTTTCTGGGGTAGACAGATGTACTGAGAGGAGAAGGATGCAGATGGGGATGGGTTCTTCCTGAGGGCAAATCCATGCTGCTCACTCGTATGTCGTTTGACATATGAGTCTGATCAACTGGACCCCGAGTAAAATCAAACACTCTGATGGTGGGGGTAAAGGTCAGCACCTGAGAGTACAGCTCAAATCTAGAAACACGTTTGGTTTGTGACACTATACAGTATGCTTAAATCGCCACCGTTCTTTAAAAAGTAGGGAAGGTTGACCTGGACGCCCTGCTTGTTATCACAGACTTCCTAAACCAGTTCACTTCTCTTCAGTGAGAAAAAAATCTTCAGCATAAAACGTACAGTGTATCCATCCCTTCTCTTAATCTGCCCAGTATGTGATGAAATCCCAGCCCTGGGAAACTTTGTCTGGAGCAGCAAATAGTCCCAGCTATAGCATTACGAGTCGCCCTGCACTGCTGTGTGGGGTTGTAGGAATCTTGTTTCTTATTCTCTGTATATTATGATGTTTTGACATCTTAAAAACTCCGTCTGGCTGGGGGGAGACTGCCCCTCCCTGGGAAAGCCAATTCTGAAAGAGAGCAAAGGAGCCGGGAGCAGGGCGGGGATCTGCAAACAGACCAGGCCAGAGCCGGGCCTGCTGTCTCTGGCCTGGGAGCCCCAGAAGGAATCATTCCAGGGCCAGGTGCCAGGCAAGGAAAGACCACCCTATAGCCCAGTGCCCACTGAAATTATTAAGCCAGCCAACCCCAAACTACCCTGCTCTGTCCTGTCTTTGCCACAGAAACCCCAGTAAAGGCTCTGGCCTGGACCTATCTCTTGCTCCTGCTTCTGCTTCCTGACCCAAACCTGGCCTCCCCGTGGCCCTGCATGGTGAGATGTGTCTCATGTTTCTATGGAAACCGCGAGCAACGGTAAATGTTACACTCTGTCAACGACACTGACCTCTTTGTGTGTCACTCAGGCACCTTCATAAATTAAGACCAGGGTGTGGGTCCTCCCTGAACCCTTGAGTCCATACCTGTCACTTTCCCACATTCTAACCAAATGTTCTAACCTTGAGCCAAAGTTGCTCAAGACCTAGGGTGGTCAGTCCCACACCTGCCAGATGGTCCACGGACACTTTACCTATCAACCCGTGTACATTAAGAGAAAACTTGTTTGTGGGGGGGATGTAGATCCCCAAAAAGTCGACATTGATCGGATGCTTCTTCCAAACGCGATGAAGTAAAACAGAGAAGGACATCTCTTTATCCAGGGTGATAGTCACAGTTTTCTCTTTCTTCACCGAGACAAGCACCCTGGTGGGAAGTCAAAAAGGAGTTAACGATTCCGGAACAGACTCGTTTTAGAATGTCATTCCTCTCCCACCCCTAATATGACTTCACTCTGCCCCGTACAACCCCCCAGTTTTTTAAGAGCTTTACGACATTTTGGCCACAGAACGTTGATTTATCTCCCAGCGCTGAAATTCTGTCAATGGATACGTTTCCATATCAACAATGAACAGGTACTAATGGGAAGATATTACTCATAGGACAGAATCATAGTGTTTCTGAGCACTCTGACACACTGGGCTGGATTTCAGTTGATGGATTCATTCACACGTCCAACATGTACTTATTGAGTGCTTACTGTATGCCAGGCGCCAGGCTAGCACTGAGACACACTGTGTCCAAAACACATAGACTCTACTGCCAGGAGCAGGGCAGGAAGTAACAAAATTTTTTCTGAACCTTGACTTCTTCACATTTAAAATGATGATTTTGAGTTTTATGTTTGTGTCACGCGTGTCTGGATTTGTTGATGTAGTCACGTGTCAAGGATACGCCCTAATTAGGATGTAACTGTACTTGCCTCTGGTTAAGGATGTGGGCCGTGTCGGACCAGGACAAGACAGATGTTCGAGAGCCCCCGCTCAGGGAGATGGTCTCGGTGCTGATTTCTATTTTCATGTCCTCACGTTGGAAATAAAATCCCAGTTTCCCAAAATAGGTGCTTAGTTTTTCATTCTTGGGCTTCTTGGCACCGATGAGCTGTCCATTGACCAAAATCCCTGCAAGGAAAAAAAAAGTTTTTTCTCTCTTGTGCGCTCTTTTTCTTTCTTTCTTTCTTTCTTTTTTTTTTGCACATGTGGGCACCATAATTCAAATTTATAAAACTTGACAGAATGGGAAAATTATTTTTTTATTTAGCTTCAGGATTTACAAAATATTTTTTTCCTCTATAATTCTCATTTTATAACTGTTTTCTTATGGTTTAAATTAATCATATCACAAGTTCTGCTAGTTCATACTCAGAGTATTTTATCTAGAATAGTTCAAATAGTTAGGAATATATTTATAATTCATTTCTCACTATCAGAGTTTGAAAAGAGTAGTTTGAAATATATATATATAAGATTTTATTAAGGTAGGAAAGAAAGAAATCCCAGGTAGTGACAGTGAAGAATGACCATGATCTAGTAGTCTAATTCTAATATAATATCTTTTTATTTTACCTAATTCTGGATCAGAAACAAGGTTGAGGATTTTTCCAGGTTCTGAGTCAATATTGAAACAAATATTCTTTTGGCTTTTTGGTAGGTAGATGACGAAGTGTGGGTCATTTTCAACTGGAAAATATACAAAGAAAATGAAAACAAACAAAATCATAGAAAGGAAGATTAATTTGAACAGTATTTTATTCCTGAACTTCTTTAATTTCACAACAACAAATGTTTATGGTGCTCCTACTATACGCTAGGTACTGTTCTAGGCACCAGGGAGGACCCAGTGGTCCAAGCGCTGTCCCTTCCTCATGGAACTGCCATCAGAGTTCTAGGTTATCTTACAAATATAATGTATACTCGTTTTGTAGCTATCACATATATTCTAGGCTAGAGAGAAAAAAATGAATAAGAAAGACATTAGGAATAAGAAACACAAGCATACACACTATATGTATAATATATACTACAAATGCACTACATATGTGTATATACAGTGACTGTGTGTATAGATAGGTAAAATACCTGTATTTTTAAGTAGTCATACACAGTGCATAAAAACAAAAAACATAATATTACCTTTTGGCATACAGATTAATATTGATCAATTCCAAGAGCAATGAAGGATCAAACTAGTCCCAAGAAAGTACTCCTTTGTTACTAGACACCATTATTCTGGCTGATCTTTTTTGTTTGTTTGTTTACCCATTCAACAAATATTTGGTAAGAAAAAAAACCAAACCATGTGCAAAACTCTGAATTATGCAACGCTTGGTGTAGCTATAAATAAGTCATGGTCTTTACCTTCAAGAGAGAAATAATTTAATGAAGGAGTGACAAAGACTCTCTCCTGGGACTAACTCTACTCAGGCTTCCCTGAACTCTTCAGGTTTGACCTCAACTTTTGGACTTCCATGTTCCTCTCTGCATTGTCTAACTTTAGCAAAAATCCTACTAAGTAGGTTTAGCTAGAATCCCCCACCCTCCAAATCTGATCACCCTTGATATCTATTCAGGTTCCTCCTCCCCCCACCATCCTCAAGTGAGGTCTGATTACCTGGCCTGCCTTCAGCAAGAATCCTGTTAGGTTAGTTTAACCAGAACCCCCCCTTTCCACTGATGTTTCCTCTTAGTAATATTCCATTTACTGACCTCAGCCTGGTTTTTGTCTGTAAATTCCCACTTTCCCATGGTGTGTTCAGAGTTGAATCTAATCTCCCTCCTGCACTGCAATACCCCAGTGCAGTGGTCCCTACACCCATCATGAATAAATTGTTCCTTACCATGCTTTAACAAATGTCTGAGAGGTTGCTGTTTTCTAGATGCTATCACAAAGCTCTTTGCAAATATTAACTAATTCTCACCGCAGTCCTGCAGAGGACAGGTGACCTGCCCGAGGTCACATCACAGCGTTAATAAGTGGCAAAGTTATGACGCAAAGCCACGCTGTCTGATTACGTGCCCATTCTCCCAACCATCCTGATATGCTCCTTCAAGTGTGTGTTTGGAAACTCGAAATGGAGGATAAACTCATCCAGAACTGGAACAAAATCTTGTACTTCTTTGCACCCCTCACACCACCAAGCTTATGCTCTGTAGTCAATAAATACTTGGTTAATTGATTTTGTGTAGGAGCTGGGCATGAGAGGGCATCATTAAAACACGCAACAAAGCTTCCCAGCTCTTTGTTTCTTTAATCAAAAAAATCATTTTATTATGATAGCCTCTTCTTTCCTCTACACAAATAGGGTGTTTTGAGATAACTTGGCTTGAACGAAATTGCTTTCATTAAAGATAATCATGGGTTTTGCCATTTTGATGAACCTAGATCCCATCCATCAGACCTTTTGGTGAGCAGCAGCGAATCAGTACTGCCCTAATGAGTGGATAGACGTCTACCAGAAACAAAAGGTCATACTGAAGTTAGTCTGTGCAGCCTTCCATTCTGATCAGGTTGGAGGGAGATTGAGGACCTGGGGTTAATGAGTGTGAGACTAGCCAGCATTTACCGAGCTTCTCCTGGGAACCAGGAACCTACTTTAGAACCACCTTGCAGGTTATTATCATCCCCATTTTGAAGGTGGGCTGAGACCTATAGATGTTTCAGTGTCCAGGCCAAGGTCATGGGGGCAGAGTTGGACCCCAGAACTGTCTGACTCTCAAGACCTTGTCCTTTTGGTTGCCTCATACAGCAGAGACAAGAAACTCGGAGCAAGCACTGCATTCTTACTGAGAAGAACACTTCAAAATAAATTGGCTCGGGCTCTACATGTTTCTATGAAAGTTTTATTTTGCAAAGGAACAGTTTAAGTGACTCATGAACTTGTCACTGCAATCAGATCTTGCTCTCAGAAGCCACTCGTTGGAAACACATGGTAAAAATGGCTGTTGTGCAAGCACAGCGACCTTGGACACACAGATTCCCTCCTCATGTGCCGCTTTACGAGGCTGTCACTCTGAGAGTCACATGCAGAGCCCTTCACCAAAGCTCCATATTTGGAGGTGATGTGGGAGGGGAGTGGAGGGACCTCTGTCTGAAGCATCGCCACCAATGGAAGTGTGAAGAAGAAGATCACCTTGGGCCCCCAAACAACAATTTCAGAGCTAAGTCGTAGAGGTGGGATGTTTTAAAATCTCTATCAAGATACTTATTAAAGATATTTAAAGATACCATAAATATCCATTCAGAGTCCTCGCTGTGTTCTCTCTGTTATAATTCTATGTCAGGTGAGTGGTAGGTGTACAGTCCTGAGAAATCAGTTCTGAGGATTTCTGGATAGAAGAGTCTTACGTTCCAAGCAGTCTAGAAAAGCAGCACATTTCTAAGAAGCTACACCAGAAGCTACTCTGATATTTAAACTGCAAACCACCCGAGTTAAGCTGGTACTTTGGACCTTCCAAGAGTGAGAGGGATGTGCTCCTTCTTTGAATGTTGAAATTTACTCCTAAATAAAAGGCAGAAAAGGGACACAAGCTTTCTACATGGGACCAGCCAATGGGTAGGCAGTGGAAACCCCTTTCACCGAAAGGCATAGTGCAGACCAGGAACAGGAGAGAAGATAGTTTCCTATTTCCCCCCAGGCAGCCCCTCTCTCTGGTTGAGAAATAAGACCCTGCAGAGGTTGATGACCAGAAGGCAAAGAAAGAATCTGCACAAGGAAGCCAGATGCAGCTGCCAGGACCCTCGCGAGGAAATTCGTTTTCCTGGCTTTCACACGATTGCATCTGCTACCCATGCCTGCCACTGAAACCACTGGTAGAAAGATTTTTAAATGCTGAGCAAAACTAGGATTTTCAAATATGCTGTTGATTAAAATCAAGTAAGCAAATTAACAAACAACCTCACAAAATAATGTATGATAATGCAGTTATATAGGAAACAACATTCAAGTATTTTTGATTATAAAATTGATAATAACACCTATTTAGGGACTTTCCTGGTGGCCCAGTGGTTAAGACTCTGTGATTTCACTGGAGGGGGCACAGGTCTGATCCCTGGTCGGGGGAACTAAGATCCCACATGCTGCATGGTGTGGCCAAAAACAAACAGAACACCTATTTATTGAGTGACTATAACATGCCAGCTCTTTAAAGATGGTTACATATTTAATCGACAGCTATGTAAGTAGCTTACATCATGATACTTACGTACTTACAGCTACACAAGTATAGTGATGCCTGTTTTCAAAATGAAGGAAGTGAAGTGCAGAAATGTTAAGTAACTTAAGTTCAAATGAGTGTCATGAACAATCTCCAAAGAAGATGTCCTTTCCATTGATACCTATTGGCCCTCCCCACACGAGAGGTGCATCTCTTCCATCCCAGAAGGTTTGCCTTGTACAGTTGGAAATGGGGTGCTATGGAATGCGTTGTCCCCCCAAATTCATATGTTGAAGCTGTAACCACCAACATGATGGTGTTTAGAGGTGGGGCCTTGGGAGCTGATGAAGGTTAGACAAGGTCATGAGGGAGGGACCCTTATGATGGGGTTTGTGCCCTTATAAAAGAGACACACGGGAGAGCCTGCCCTCTATCTCTCTCGCCAGTGCATACACAAAGGGGCCATGTGAACACACAGGAAGACAGGTGCTCCCTACAAACGAAGAAAATGAAATGTACCTGGCTGGCACCTTGATCTTGGACTTCCCAGCCTCCAGAACTGGGAGAAATAAACTTCTGTTGCTTAAACCACCCAGTCTATGGTATTTTGTTTTGGTGGCCCAAGCTGACTAATACATGGGGCCATCTTCTTTCCATGGAAGGCAATGATGCCTATAGAAGGCTTCCAGTTTTACCAGGATTTTTTAAACGTATACCAATGCTCCATGGCATTATGGTCCAATTGAGATCTGGGATGTGGAAGAATTGTGGAAGTTCCCTTACCTCTCATCACGTGTGGAGGAGGGGTTGTCTCAAGCACTGGAGCACCAACCGCGGGCATTGGGACCATTGGTGTCGGTGAAGGGTTCACCCAAGGTGGGAATGAATTTGGAGCAACTCTGTTGCCATAATACAGGGCACCTGCATAGAAAAAACTGTATCCATTAGTTTCCAGGTTTACTTTTCCATGGACATTGCTTACAATATCAAGAATCTGTTTTATGCAGACAGACCCCAGAGGTTTTCAGCTAAGGTTTTCTCCCATTATTTTTATTCCTGAGTTCTCTATCTTCCAGCTCCTTCTGTCATCATGCTGTGAGGGCCTGCTGTAGGCTTCTCTGCAGAGTCTGGGTCCTGGGCTAGGGTCTGTAGTAGGAGGAACCAGCCCTCGGAGGTTGGGGAAGGACCTTGTGCCTTCACCATAAACTGGGGAGATGAGGTCCAGCCAGACTCTGGATGGCATCTTCTCGGATCTATTCCTATCCACTCACCAAATGACAATCAGAAAGCAATAAGGATTTACTGTATAACACGATATTCAATATCTTATAATAACCTATAATGGAAAATAATCTGAAAGTACATATATATATAAAATGGAATCATTTTGCCGTACACCTGAAACTAACACCATATTGTAAATCAACTATACTTCAATAAAAAAGAAAACAAAACAAAACAATCAACTGAACGATTTAGTTTCCCAACCAACCAATATCCCCTACTGGTTGCAAAAAATTCATTTGGGGGCTTCCCTGGTGGCGCAGTGGTTGAGAGTCCGCCTGCCGATGCAGGGGACATGGGTTTGTGCCCCGGTCCGGGAAGATCCCACATGCCGCGGAGCGGCTGGGCCCGTGAGCCATGGCCACTGAAGGTGCGCGTCCGGAGCCTGTGCTCCGCAACGGGAGAGGCCACAACAGTGAGAGACCCACGTACTGCAAAAAAAAAAAAAATTCATTTGGCTTTCTGATATGCAGTCAGCTCCTTGTCTCTGAGAAAAAAATGCCAGTTCACCTAGGCATTTTATTCAGGGGATATAAAATCACCTATAAATGCCAGGTCATCTAGCCTGAGTTTCTCCCTGCATAAATTTAGCTGTGAGGCTCCAGGCTATTGTAACTGGAAGTCAGAAGTAAGAGTTTCTTGAAGCCTGGACCTCTGTCATAAAGTTGGCATCTCACTTGGACAGAATTAAAAATGCAGAAAACGATCCCTCCAGTGAATGCTGGTCATTCTCAAGATTGTTAATACAGGACCAGTCCCTAAGAAAGGGAGGAAGGAAGAGATGAGTAAACCAAGCTCTTCTAAATGTGGGCACACGTGCCCTTGGGTGTACCTTGGGACATTCCACGAGACACAGAGATCATGGATAGCTTTTACGGCAATTTTGAGCTTCTTAGCTTCCATATATATTTTTCCCAAGAAAACCCTTTCTCCTAGTTTAGAAATGGAAGGCACACCTTTTTCCTGCCTGCCTCACCAAAAACCTCCCGGGAACTAAGTGTCCATTTGAAAATCGGTGTAGTGCCCCAAAATGGAATAACTGCAATGTCTAGGAAACAAATCTATTTGTAAGTGAGACAGTTTTCAATTCTTTGCTTTCAACAGGATTGGAGAAGGGCCTGACATGTCATCTGATAGACCATTAAAAATACTTTTTTGAGTACTAGATTCTATATGAGTTTTGTATATGACTTCAAAGAAGTTCAGATAAGTGACTGCCACTGCTGTAACCAAGTTCTTTCCATTCCTGTTTACTTTTATCTATGTCAACAAGGCTTATCAGGACTTAGGCTTATAAAAAAATATCGGGTTGGCCAAAAAGTTCGTTTGGGTTTTTCCATAACATCTTATGAAAAATTTCTCCACCAGGTAGGCAGACTCACCTGAACAACAAGAATGGTCTTGTGGAGGGGAGTCTGCCAGCATGCGTTCATCCCCGGCATCATTTTCAATCACCAAGGATGTGAGGGGGGTCACTATATGGTGATCCAGAGACATCTGCAGGATTGTTTTTGTAATTTTCCTTTTCACAGCAGCTGTAGGAGCCAGGCTCCTGTACTCAGGAAACAGAGACATTGGACAGCATCACTAGATTTAACTCCACCACTTCTGGGTCCAGCTGGGACCCTGGGGACCATGAGGTAAAACAGAATTAACTGGCTTCATGAAGCTTAGTATTTTGTCTATCCATGCAGTCCTAAGGAATTTTTAAACAGATTATTATTTTTCTTAACTGAAGTATAGTTGATTTACAGTGTTCTCTGTGTTAATTACTGCTGTACAGCAAAGTGCTTCAGTCATATATATATATATATATATACATTCTTTTTCATATTATTTTCCATTATGGTTTATCCCAGGATACTGAATATAGTTCCCTGTGCTACACAGTAGGACCTTGTTGTTTAGCAGATGTAACAGCTTACATCTGCTCACCCCAACCTCCCACTCCACCCCTCCCCCGACCCCCTCCCTCTTGGAAACAAGTCTAAATAAGTTATTTTTGAGAGCAGTTTTAGGTTCACAGCAAAACTGAGCAGAGAGTAGAGCTTTTCCATGTACTCCCTGCCCCTTCCCCACCCGACAACCTCCCCCATTATCAATATCTCCCACTAGAAGTGGTACATCTGTTACAATCGATACATCTACATCTACACGTCATCAACACCCAGGGTTCACTTTTGTGTTGTACATGCTATGGGTTTGGACAAATGTATAATGACAGGTATCCGTCATTATAGTGTCATACAGAGTAGTTTCACCTCCCTAAAAAGTCCCCTGTGCTCTGCCTGTTCATCCTTTCCACCCACTGCTCCCTGGCAACCACTGATCCACTTTACAGGGATTGTTTTTTAAAAATCAATATTTAGGGCTTCCCTGGTGGCGCAGTGGTTGAGAGTCCGCCTGCCGATGCAGGGGACGCGGGTTCGTGCCCCGGTCCGGGAAGATCCCACGTCCCGCGGAGCGGCTGGGCCCGTGAGCCATGGCCGCTGGGCCTGCGCGTCCGGAGCCTGTGCTCCGCAGCGGGAGAGGCCACAGCAGTGAGAGGCCCGCGTACCACAAAAAAAAAATCAATATTTAACGTCTGCAGCAATTTGCTATACACCTTTCCATGCACCCAGTTGCCTCTGTAAAGAGGCAGGGACAGTTCTCACTTACTTTAAAGCCACAGCTTACAATCTTGTGTCTGTTTTATAATCTTACTGACATTAAGGATTTTCTCTCTGAGCACAGTTATACAGCCGTATTTCATTTTTCCCAGCCCCGTTCACACCACCCTGCTCCCTCTTCCTAAGAATCTGATCAAATAGGTGGAGGCGGGCTGGGGAACAGTAATTTTCTTATCCAAACACCCCCCTGTAATTCTGATACACGTGATCAAAGAACCATACATTACTCTAGAAATATAGTTTTTATATTGGAGCATTTAAATACCAGTCAGCTGAGAAGCCAGAGCTGAAATAGGTACCTATAGGAAGCCCTTACTTACGTGATATCAGAATTGTATAATCATAAATTTCTCTTTGGACAATAATCTATTTTCAGGAGTAAATGCAAATGAATTCCTGATACCCACAGCAATGAGATGGATGAATCTCACGGGCATCACATTGAGTGAAAGAAGCCAGAAACAAAAAATACAGTTTGTATCATTATATGAAATTTCATCATAGACAAAACTAATTGATAGTGACCGATGTCAAAATAGTGATTTCTACTCGAGGTGGGAGGTGGGCGTTGAGTGGAAAGGAGAATGAAGGAGACTTCAGAAATGGAAGAACTGTTCCGTGTCTGGATCGGGTGCTGATTACGTGGGTGATGTGCATAAAAATTCATTAAACTGTACATTTAAAATGAATGCACTTCACATGCTTTATTGTATGCATGTTATATATCAAGAAAAAAGAAAAACGAGTGAACCCAGCTTGAGTTAAAACTGCCTGAAACCAGTGGAAATGAATACTCCAAACCCTGTAATAATTTGCTGCCTTTCTTGGTTCCAAACTCTTTTTTTTTGTCTATTATGTCAAGTATCCAAGGCAAGTCTTTTGCTTTTGCAAATCCCTGTGGTATACGGTCTTCTTACCGTTCAGCCAGAAGTTGGTTGATAGTCAGATAGGCCCACAATTTCTTGGTGAAATCAGGATCTGCATGCTTGTCTTTGGATAGAAAATCCTCCAAGCCATCCATCTCGGCCAGGGTTTCCAAGACTAACTCTGCATTAGCCTGGACAGTGGAAGGTTCAGTTGAAAGACACCAGTGGGGCAGAATTGTAGTTAATCAATTCACATTTTCCAAAGGATCTACTGTGAGTGAATCAGGGTAGCAGGCAACTGGAAGGGGAATGCAAAATAACCCAAAAGAATACACAAGAGGAAGTAAGAGCCAACCTCCAGCGTTTGGGATGGAAAAGGTCAGGATTTACACAATAGTTGGGAAGATGGCACAGATATTCTCAGGCCTTCCCTATCGCTTTTTGCTTTTATTATATCCACATGATTCTTGGAATTCAGAGTATCAGCCTGTTAATATACAAGATGTCTCTTGTATACTAAGGGGACAATTAGTGTTTTTAGAATAAGCAGATAAGTGGAAGTACCGAAGTTGCAGTGATAATACCCTGTAACTGCTCCAATTTATCAGGGTCAACTTTTCCTGCCACCACGATCTCTGAGCCTCCAAAATAGTTATGGAAACTGTTTTGAGTGACATCTGTTACTGGTGTTTGGGGATAGTTGAACTGAACGTTCCGGAGCAAGGGAGTCGAGACCTGGTTGTAGAATTTCTACAATTCATAGAAAAAAACAGAGAAATCATTACTTTCACATCACTTTATAGATCTAAAGCATTTTTCTCTGAGATTCTTCAAGTGCTTAGCAGACATCGCTCAATTTATTCTCCCAGGATCTCTGTGGAAAGCTATGGAAAATTCTCATAGTTATTCAATGAACTGAAACAGAGACGATCAAGACTTTGTTAAGAATATTGCTCTTGATTTAAGAGCCCAGCATATTTTCTTTCTGTTATGACGAGCATGAAAAGCTCATGGACTCTCATAATAAGTCAGCTGGGTGGATATCCCCAAATTAGAACCTGTCTCTTACCTGTCCCCAGGTTTAAATATGGTGCCTGCTATCGATAGATGGTACCTGGTACTGACAGAGGGTGGAGTAAAGTATATTCTTCTTCTCCTTCATTTTTTCTTGTCCATTTAGTCAAAATAAACAAGTAATTGATATCCTTTATATTTAAGGCAATGTACAGGCTATAATTTGACTTGTGTTGCATTATAGAAGTTGATTTCCAAGATGCCAATGTACTTTAAAGGGAGAACAGTGCCCATGACGATTAGGAGGACCGATGGCTTAGCGGGACTGGAGAGACACAAGAAGCTGTGATGGTGTCTCCCAAGACCTGTTCAGGGAGTAGGGAGCTTGGTATCCATCACCTTACCGCCTCTCATCTCACTGTTACTGCAGGTGTACAAGTGGGGGTGGGGTGCATGAGAAAGGAATAGAACACTTCCCCGATTCTTGTGACCTAATATAACTGACATAATGACAATTTTTACTTAAATTCAGCCATCTTCTTTTAGGCATCCGATATTGCTAGTTGAATGATTTTAAGTGAAGAAAAAAAAAAAAGAACAGAAAAAAAAGTTACCTTGAGCTGGGCAGAAGTGTCCTGGTTTCCATAAATCCTTTGCGCGATCCCACGGTTTTCGTTGGAGAGTCTCTTCAAAAAATCATAGTCAACATCAAATCCTATCCCCAAACTGAACAAGGAGATGTTTTCTCGTATGTTCTGCTTCACGTTTTTCTGAATTTTTGACAATTTCAATTCCCCTAAAGATGATGACAGGAAGGAAAGGAGTGAGAAGCCAATGCTATCAAGATTTAGGAAAACGCATGGAGGGCAGTTTAGCAAAATTTGTCCCAATTCAAAATGCACCTATGCTTTGACTCAGTCACTCAACTTCTAGGAATGTCCCCTAGAGATGCCCTCATACATGTTGAAATGAAGGACGGACAGTGGTATATAGCAACGTTATTGGGAATAGCAACACATTAGAAACAACTTAAATGTACACCGATAAAGGAGATGGGTTAAATTATGGTATAGTCAAACTGAAATACTATGCAGTTATAAAAAAGAACATGGCAACTCTTTATGTGTTTATATTGAACGATCTCAAAGGCACATTTTTAAAGGGGAGAAAAGCAAGGTGAAGGTCAGCATATGCAGAATGCATTTGTATACACGTATGTATGCGTGCGTATATATTTCATATATTTGTGTGTATACGTATATACAGTATACAGATACACATAGAATATCTCTGGAAAGACACATAAGAAACTGGTAACCAGTGACTGTCTCCCGGGACAGGAACTGGATGGTTGAGGGTCAGGAGTAAGAAACTGACAATCTTTTAAGCTTATTTCCTTAAGATTTTATTCTAAAATTGAATTTTAAAAGTCATCTGATCCAAGCACTGAATCTACAACAAATACACAACAACTGCCACTCTGCCTCACTCTCTGTCTTTCTAGAACTCTGGTACCTTGTCAGGATCGCATCACTGGTTCTCCTTCCACTGAGCTGTGTCACGCACAGTTAGGTACATCCTTGTCTACAAGACGGACTGCAGCGCAATCTAGCATTCACTCTCACTGGCGCTTGTCCGTGTAAACACGCAAATGAAGCAAATGCAAATAACAGTGTATGTAATAGAAGCAGGGAGACGGCGAGCCATTGTGTGGATAAGAAAACACACAGGATGCATCAGAGAGAAGTAACCTGTCCAGGTGCAGTGAGTACATGGGGGAAATCTGGAGAACAGTGGGAGAACAGGTCACTGCAGACTCAGAGGATACATCCTCATCACACACTCTCCACACACCACCTCGCACACCTTACGCTGAGGAAATAAACACGCTGCACTAGTATGTATCAGCAATCCTCACAGCATGTGACTCAAATTCAAGTTTCCCCACGCTGTGGAGGTGAAACTGAGGCATTCAAGAGCGTCCTCCCCCCAAACGTCCGGGGACTGCTTTAAGTGGAGTGAATGCTTCAGGGTCAAAAGAACGCTTCTTTTAGGAAGCACGGCTTTAAAATGGCTTAGACACTCAGGCAAATGCATTTGAGTTCCCATTTTGAGCAAATCACGTTCCCAGGCAACAAAAGTAAAAATATTTATCACTAAAAATGTAAATGATACTCGCCTACTGTCGGATCGCCGTCAGACACCAAAATGATCAGCGAGACCGCGTTGGGGTCCAACAGTCCCAAGTTATTGGCTTCATTCAAAATAAAGATGGCCCGCAGCAGTGCTTCGTTGATATTTGTCCCTGTGAAAGCCGTAGAATGTGCTGTTCTGTTACATACTCTTATTTTCCACAGAAACAATCACGTCTTGGGTTCAGGTTCATTTGTTTGGTGATGGCTCATGTATAGTTTATTCAGTACCCAAATCATTCGATTGCTTTCTAAATTTTGACCAGGCTGGTCCAGATCCCCCAGTGGAATAAAATATTCACTTTGTAGTCAATGGTTCCCTTAGAGATGAATTAACCCTTTCAAAGCACCAGTCATTTTGTTAACCACCAAACTGAAGTTACCTAATTCAGCCTTGCTGACATACTTGGACACTGTCCTGTAAACAATTATGTGTTATGATATGTGATTTTTTCTTTTTTTTAAATTGAAGTTTAGTTGATTTACAATGTTGTGTTAATTTCTGCTTTACAGCAAAGTGATTCAGTTATTATATACATTCCTTTTTCATATTCTTTTCCATGATGGTTTATTTCAGGATATTGAATATAGTTCCCTGTGCTATACAGTAGGCCCTTGTTGTTTATCCATCCTGTATATACTAGTTTGTATCTGCTAATCCCAAACTCCCAGTCCATCCCTCCCTCACGTCCCTGTCACCCTTGGTAACCACAAGCCTGTTCTCTATGTCTGTGAGTCTGTTTCTGTTTCATAGATAAGTTCATTTGTGTCATATCTTAGTGATATTATATGGTATTTGTCTTTCTCTTGCTATGTGAATCATAAAAAGGCTAGTATCACTTACTGACACCCTTTTCTGAGGTGTGTGGGATGGGGTATGGATTATGCTTTCACCATGACCATAGTATTCATTGTTTAATAATAAATGTATTATTTAAAGCAGACCACTGCAGACTGGGCAAAGACCATTGGGGTAGGGAATCATATTTCTTAAGTGAACCAAGATTTGAATCCTATGGGAGTTTCTCACTGGGCTGTGGGCCAAACCTACTTACCTCCACTGGGCTGGATTTTGTGAATGTAATTCTTGGCATCTGCAATCTGTGTTTTAGTAGCTGAGACTAAATCGTTTCTCCAGGTTCGAACATTGTGGTTGAAATCAACCATGGAGAAATGGTCTTCAGCGCGTAGATCATCCAATATGGTCTTCATCGCTTCCACCGTCTGTTTTGAGAGAGAATAGAGAAGGGTCTTAATACATAAGCTCTAAGCCTAAGATGAAACGAGGAAGACCAATAATTCATCCTAGTCATCTTGCAAGTAGTGGCTCAAGCTATAATTTTTCCAGAAAACCATATAAATCCACTTGAGTCAACACAGATCTACCTCTCCTGTATTCTGAACATGTATTGTCTGTATTTCGATACTTAAACTTTTACTGTCTTATTTTGTCATGCATGACCAGTCTCACTAGCTTGACTTTAAGTTGAGGATTATGAGCCTCAGGTGGCCCCTTTGTGGTGTCTGAGAATCAAATGTATTTCTCAAGCGCATCTACTCAGCCTTCTCATCCACTACCACGTAATTATTGCTTCCTGTCTCCTTCCCCTTCAAACCACCAACACCCCCCTCTCCTGTCTCAGCTGATGACCTGGATTCCTACTTCACTGAGAAATGCAAGCAATCAGAAGAAAACTCCCACCACCATAAAATCCCACCTGCCAGTACTTGTACCCATAAACTTTTCCTTCCTGCCTGGTAATGTAGAAGAACTGGTAGTTGTATTTCCGCCTAATGCAAATCCATCCACATGTGACCTAGATGGCATTCTCTCTCGTCTACTGAAGGACATGGCTCTAGCAACTGCCCTTTGCCTCTCCTGCATCTTGAATTTCCCTCTGTTAGTACATTTCCATAAACAGAGTAACATGCTATCATTTCTCATTCCTTAAAAAACCTCATAATGTACCCACTTGCCCCATTTCTCAGTTTCCCTTTGCAATAAAATTCCTTGAAAGAACTGTCTAAACATACTGTCTCCAAATCTTCTTCTGAAATACATTCCATTC
Organism: Lagenorhynchus albirostris; assembly: GCF_949774975.1. Lineage (NCBI taxonomy): Eukaryota > Metazoa > Chordata > Mammalia > Artiodactyla > Delphinidae > Lagenorhynchus > Lagenorhynchus albirostris. The sequence goes on along the minus strand of NC_083095.1, from coordinate 168,792,971 downwards.
AGGTTTTCACCATCATCCCTCCACTGAAACGTCGCTCGTCAAGGTTGCTGTGAGATCCGGTGGACTATTCTCATCTTATCAGACTCAATCTGAGCAGCATCTGGACCAACTGGTCACATCTCTCTCCTAATATAACTTCCTCGTCTTCTTCCAGAGCCTTGGACACTCTTGGTTTTCTTCTTTCATTGGCTACTTTTTCTTAGTCTTCTTTGCTGGTTCCTCGTCTTCTCCCCAGATTATTCTAATTATTGGAATAGTGTAAGTTTGACTCTTGGTTTTCTTCTCTTATCTACACTTACTCCTTGGTGTTCTCACCTGGTCTCATGGCTGTGAATACCTTCTACATACTGGTGGCTCCTAAGTGTCTATCTTAATATCTCACCTCTGAGCACCAGATCTGTAGAGCCAACAGCCTGCTTAACATGTTCGCTTGGGTGTGTAATAGTCATCTCAGACTTCGGTGATGAACTAAGTGCCTGACACATAGTGGGTGCTTAACAGATACTTGTTAAGTGAGGGAAGGAAGGAAGTGAGGGAAGGAAGGGAGGGAGGGAGGGGTGAAAAAACTCTTGTATTAGAGCAGTGGTTCTCAACTGAGGGTAATTTTCTCCCCAGGGGATATCTGACAATGTCTGAAGACATTTTCGATTGTCATGACTGGAAGGGTGGGTGCCGCTGGCATCTAGTGGATAGAGGCCAGGGATGCTGCTAAACGTCCTACAACATATAGCGTGGTCCCCACAACAAAGGATCAGCCAGCCCAAACCGTCAGAAACACCACTGTTGAGACCTGGGTACACTGGGTAGAAGCACAGTGGGCAGGGCCATGTCTTCTCTGTCTTTTGGATCCTAGAACAGTAGTGAACATTTGGGTGGTCAGAAATGGTTGTTGAATGAATGAATGGTTAGTTGGTGGTTCAAATTGGTTGAATGGATAGATTGATGAATAAAATAAGAAATTTCCTTGTTTGTTTAGAATTGCATCTATACCATTAACACTGAATAAGCCTATGTCGAACTTTGAACTGGAAGATGTGAGACAGGATGGCCACCCTCAAGGAATTACAGCATAATTAGAAAATATAGGCATATAGTGATGTCAAAGTTATTCATGAACAATGGCAAGGTATTAAAGTGTTATATGCAGAAGAACCAAAAGGATATGAAGCAGAAGAGTGAGCAGAGTGAGAAGAGGTTATACTGAGACGAAAGTTTTCAAAAAGGTGAGTTTTGAATAAATTTCTGCTGTTCAGAAGCCACCCAGTCTGTGTGACTTTGTTAGCAGCCTGAGCTGAGACAAGCCCTGTGGGAAGAGGCCTCGAACAATTGCATCATCAGGAGAGGATCAGAAAAGGCAGGGAGCCCCAGGTACCACTGCCCACCAGGGGTACTTACCTGTTTCATTTTTATTCCCCACATTGAGCCACTAACGTCGATGACAAAGAGGATGTTTTTGGGAATTGGGTCCATGTTCTCAGGAGCAAAGAAGTGGACAAAATATCCATTAAATACCTGGAAACCAGAACACATTTGTGAGCCAAACCATTAGCAATGTTTGGAATGTAGGAAGACGAGGGTCTGGGGACTGAGAGAGGAGAGGGGTGGTCACAGGGGACAGGAGAGAACAGAGGCTTGGTGTCCCCCTGCTTCTCCTTTCTCCTTCCTGCTCCCACTCTGTCCTTCCCTGCGAAGGTCTGAGCCTTCTCAGCAGTTCACCTCCTAGGCTATTTCCCTCCACTCCTTCCACCCCACCCAGTCTTCATCGAGAGCCTCCGTCCCAGGCACCCTGCTCACCGACAGTGAATCAGGAAGAGTCCCTGCTCTCCTGAGGCTCGCGGGCAATGAAGGACCCAGACAAATAAAGAGGCAATTTGCAGCACAGGGTGTTAAGTCTGTGATCAGGAAAAATAAAAGGCTCCGAGAACACCCCCAGTGGCGGTGCATCTAAGTCAGATGGGGGCGTCTTCCCCAGGGAAAGGGCATCTACGCTGGACTTGAACGTGGGTTCATGAGTTTGCAGTTAGGCTGCCATCGTCAGGGTTGGACTGAGCTGGGGGGTGGGGGCCAGGCCGGGGAAGAGACTTCCAGACAGTGCGGCCCTTGGCACACTTAGGGCTCCATAAGTGGTTCAGCACGATGAATTCAAGGAGTTAGGGCAGAGAACCCACCGGGCAGACCATGAAGGACCTTGATGTGCACCCTGGGGAGTCTGGGTTGTTCTAGAAGTTAATGGGAGGGGCTGGATTCCTGATCCCCCCCCCGTCTTCTCTTGTAGGTGCTAAAGACTGGCTCACCTCATTCTCTTTCCACTGCTCTTTGGTTGCTTCCCCCAGGACATTACAGTGTCCAGCTGTCAGGTGTGTAGCTGTGGACACTTCCCGACACCCCCCCATCCCTGGAGAGAAGCACAGGCTCTTGGCTACTAAGGCCTCATTACTTTAGCACAGGGAAATATGCACACACATCTAAGACGTGACAAAAGAGGAAAGGGAAATGCTCAAGAAATCTCACAGGGAACGTAATCTCTGTGCTTTCTTTGATCATCTCATTGCAAAGGGCCTTGGAAGGTTATCGAAAATTCCCATTTTGTGATTTCCTACGGTTCTTCATTCAAGGCCTAGACGTACCTTCCTGGGACAAAGGCATAAGACCCAATGACCTTTATTCAGTTATCTTGACATAAAATGCTTGGCGACACTTAGAGAAATATGCTTTTAGTCCCCTGTCTGCAGCCTTGACACTCGTCTGGGCAGCTGGGAACTACCCAGAGGCCAACGAGGTTTATTCGTGGGTTGGGGGGAAGGGGGGGTTATTCAACAAAAACCAGTTCTTTGGCTTCGGCAGGGCCATTCTCCCAGAGTCTGTTTTCACCCACCTGAAGCTCGCCGACCTTCTCCTCTCTGTTCACATCATACATCACCACGAGCTCACCATCTACCGCAGTCTCAGAGCAGTTGGAGCATTTTCTTTGTTGTGCTACCGTGGGCTTGAAGGTGACGTGTGCCTGGAAAGAACAGTAGTGTCACAGCCTGGTCTCGGCCCCCCTCCCTCTCCAGGTGAGGAGTTGACAGCTGCAGCTTCTCGTGCACACAGGTGGAGGTCCAGGGCCATTCTGCATCTGGGCAGCATCGGTGGTCTCGTTGTTGATGGAAGGGATGGTGCCAAAGCATGTGAGGGGACGTCTAACAGCATGCGGTGCTGCTGGCCTGGTTTCAGTCCTTTATAAGAGATTCAAAGAATTCCTCCCTTTCCCCCCATGGAAGAAACAGCTACCAGCTCTAGAAAGAGCTGCTGAAAGGTTCTTAGAGGACTTCGATCCCTCCGAAGGTGGTTCCTATTGGCCATTGAGGCAGAGAGAATTAGGCTGATATTTCTTGCTGTGATTAAGGAAAATCCACTGTGTATTATGTGAAAACTGTCTTCTTTCGGCTGCACCGTGCGGCATGCAGGATCTTAGCTCCCCAACCAGGGATCGAACCCGCATCCCCTGCAGTGGAAGCGCAGAGTCTTAACCACTGGACCAGTGGTTTTCAAGTCCCTGTGAAAACTGTCTTTTAGCTACTGCTCAAGTGAAATTACCTGGGGAAAATGGGACAGGACCTCCAAAAGGGACAGAATCTGGTCAAAATGCAATGAAACAATCCATAATATTATTCTGTATATCCTGTGGGAGACCCTAGACTTTGCTCAGGGATCACTGTTCCTTTATATAGTTCCCTCAGCTCAGCACCTGACGGCTTTTCTATCCCCCAGAGCAGAGGAGGAGAGCAGAACCCAGGAGCCAGCGGCCACTTAGACTCTGTAACATCAATGCTTGTGGTACCTTCTGGTGTCCTTTAGATATGACGGGAACTCCATCAAAATGCCCATCAAATGTGTCCAGAACATGAAGAAATCTCATTCCCTGAGGTTCAATAATCCACACATCTACCTAGAGGCGGGAAAGAAATTACTCAAAGCATTAAAATATTTCAAGATTGAGCAAGAAGTACACTTACTAAGTCCTCTGCTGCTCTTCTCATCTTCAGGATTTCCCAAAGATGACCCAGCACGGCTCCACCATCACTTCTGCAAGTTCTTTAAATTGTGTGTGACACGATGCATCTCACCATGTAGGCTGAAGACCTTTTAGGCAACCTGGTATTCCCCTTCTATTGCTTCATTTCTCTGGGATTTAATTCCCCTTCGTCTACTCTGTTCCATTCCATTCTTATTTATTTTAAAAAATATTTATTTATTTGGCTGTGCCAGGTTTTAGTTGTGGCATGCGGGATCTTTTAGTTGTGGCATGTGGGATCTAGTTTCCTGACCAGGGATCGAACCCGGGCCCCCTGCATTGGGAGCGCAGAGTCTTAACCGTTGGACCACCAGGGAAATCCCCATTCTATTCTTGTTTAGAAATAAGAATGGAATGAGAATTTTACCATGATCCATTCATTCATCCCCTTGAATCTTCTACATCAATGGGCAAATTACAACCTGTCTGCTTCACCTTCCTATGTGTCAAATGGAGAGCAGGTCGAACTGTGCACTTCCCTGGGTTTCTTCCAGTTCTGCTCTGCCTCTTACACAAGTGGTCATGTGATGTCAATAAGATTCGAGCCAAGAAAAGAGCAGTTCAGTTCTCACGGCAAGAGGTGAAGATTACAGCAGAGGTGAGGTCAAATTGGTAGCCAATGCCCTGCCGCAGGCAGTGCTCTCGAGGTGAAGGGAGCTGGAGTGCAATGCGGGGAACGTGGAGCAGATGAAGACGACTACCTCAACCTCCACTGAGCTGCTATTATTTGCCACCTACTTCCATAAGCTCATCTCACTTGTAACCAAGGAATCTGAGAACGTTGTAGTACCCTTTTCACAGGTGAGAAAATTGAGGCTCAGGATAGCTTGTCCCATGTGGAAGGTCAGTGTAGTGGGTTAAATGGAGCCCCCCGCCAAGACATGTCTACATCAAATCCCTGGAAGCTGTGACTACTATCTGATTTGGAAAAGGGGTCTTTGCAGATGCAATAAAGGATCTTGAGATGAGATCATCCTGTACTACCCAATGGGCCCTAAAGTCAACGACAAGTGTTCTTACGACAGCAAGGCAGAGGGAGACTCGAGACACTCAGAAGACACTCGGAACAGGTCACACCCTGGTGACGTGACCAGGGGGGCAGAGATTAGAATGATGTGGCCACAAGTCAAGGAATGCCAGCAGCTTCCAGATACCAGGAGAAGCAAGGACAGACTCTCCCTGGCAGCCTTTAGGCGCGTAGCCCTGCCAACAAGTTGATTTCAGACTCCCGTCCTCCAGAACTGTGTGAGAAGACGTTTCTGTTGTTCTCAGCCACCCAGTGTGGTCATTTGTTACAACAGGCCACAGGAAACTGACACAGCTAATAAGGAAGTGAGCTGGCATTGAAATCCGCAAGGAAGTGGCCTGGTTGACTCCAAACCCAGAATCCTTTCTGCACGCCACCCTGACCTGCAGTGTCGATGGCATGGAACACCACAAAGAATGGGGATAGGCAGAAAGCACAGATGAGGGACAGAGCCATAGAAGGATGGGCTCACCTCCAGGTGCTTGGCCAGTCGTCCTGGCTGCAGGTGGAGCCTGTGCTCGTAGGACCCCAGCTTCCTCCACTTCACTTCCTGGTAATGAAGTTCAAACTGCACCTTGGCTCCGGGGGCAATGTTCACTTCAGTTTTGAAGTTCTCCATATTGAGGGCTCTGCTCCTACAGGTGCGAGCCCCCCACGTGAGTCATCACAGGCAGAACCTACGCAGAGGGCAGCCGGGCTTCCCTGGGCTAGCAACCTGCCTATTGTCCAGAAGAATGAACGGTAGGTAGAGGTAACTGCAACTTCTAGATAAATTTCATTCCACCAGCCTGGAATTTTCTTCTCCTCTCCTACCTGATCTTTTTCTTCCAGAGCTTCTTACAGATTTGAGTGTCATCTGCAAAGAGCTACTAGTTATTGATCACCTATTATGTGCCAGGAACTGGACACACATATCATTGCTATTATAGCAGCTCTGCAAGCTGGATCCCAATACCCTCAGTTATCAAATGATGACAGATGAGGCTCACAAAGGGTAAGTAATCGCTCCAGACCACACGGTGAGTCAATTGTACGGTAGGAACTCAAACCCAAGTTTAGATGATTCCAAAGACAGCACGCCTTTCCTCTACTGCTTTTGAGACTCGTTTTTTTTGAAAGTCTTCAGAAAGAAGACATCTATTATTTCATCAAATTGAATGTGTATTTCCAGCACTAATGCCTTATTTAGTCCCATACACACCAAAAGTCCAACGTGATCATTAATCTTGAGGTGTTTATGGTTTTAAAGAGAAAACAGCAGGATTGTCAAATGAGGGAGATTTGAGCATTAGGAGAAACAATGGGTGATTAAAAAACAAATTAAACAGCTAAATAAGCAAGGTGAGACCATGCATAATCGGATCGTTTGGGATCAGGGAAGTACCATGAAGAAGTGAGCTTGTGATACAGGGCAGCTGAAGAAAAAGATGAGCACGGCCGGGTACAGAGCTTAGGAGTAGAGAGTGGGGTGAGACGCCTGATGTATCTGGGTGGGGGAGGGCAGGCTACAATGCGAGCTCCGTGTTCTCTGCTGTATCCGCAGTACCTGGAGGAGTTTCTGCTGCAAATAAATATTGTGGAATGAAGAAATAATAAATGGATGGATGATGTGGTCAAAGTGATGGGTAAAGACGGCAGAATGATACTTAAAGCACTTATTAACCTGGAGGCATGCTGGAGATGTTCCCTGGCTTGGAATTTCTCCTGTCCTTTCTCCTGGCTGAATTCTATTAATCTCTCTGGGCTCAGCTCAAACATCGAGTCTTCTGTGATGATCTGGACCCCTGGACAGAACTGTTCACTTGGTACTTGGAACTCCCATAGGGTTTTGTACCATCTCTACATTAGCACATTATACCATTATATATTACCCCATTATATATTATATATATTACACTTACCTATATAATATATATACTGTAGGCACCTATATGGTATATATGTTATAGTCACCTATATATTATATATATTACAGTCACCTATCTGTTATATATATTACAGTCATCTGTTATATATATTATAGTCACCTATAGGTTATATATATTATAGTCACCTGTATGTTATATGTACTACAGTCACCTAAATATTATACATATTACAGTCACCTATATGCTATATATGTTATGGTCATCTATATGTTACAGTCACCTATACACTGTCCGTTCCGTGGCCATCTCCTCCACTGGCCTGACGGTGTTTGTTGCAGTGTTGCTGTCACCTTTGACAGAGCTGGGTAGTGTTAACGTTCAGTGCATTTTTTTGAATGAATGAACACCTGAATGAAATGAAAAGAACTTCAGCTAAGGGGAAATTTGGGCGTCTGGAGGAGGAGAAGGAGATGAAGAAAAGAAGATGGCAGGATCTGAGGGCGGCTTAGATACGCAGTGTGGGGATCAGTGAACATTCCTCTGACATTTCTGGTGGGAGAGGCTGCCTCTCTGAGGGTGGCGTGGCATTTCCAGTGTCTTATTTAGGACCGTAAGGGGAAAAAAATAAACAGAATCTAAACTAAGTAACTGTGCTGAAAAAGGTGCCACCCCATAAAAACAGGCCAAGAAGATCATTAAGACAAATTCCAAACCTTTCTTTCTGTGTTATGTGGTGCTGTAACAAGATCATCAATATTTTTCTTTCTTTCTTTTTTTTTGCAGTACGCGGGCCTCTCACTGTTGTGGCCTCTCCCGTTGCGGAGCACAGGCTCCGGACGCGCAGGCTCAGCGGCCATGGCTCACGGGCCCAGCCGCTCCATGGCATGTGGGATCCTCCCGGACCGGGGCACGAACCCGCGTCCCCTGCATCGGCAGGTGGACTCTCAACCACTGCGCCACCAGGGAAGCCCCGATCACCAATATTTCTGTAGTTCCTCTCTGTACTCTGCTGGGAATCAGTGTTTAGTGACAGGACAGCCATCTACATGCAAGGCAAGCTATGTAAGGCTAACACGTGTGAGATCATCCAAAACTCATGTGTTGCAGGAGGCCTTAGGGAAACAGGAACGGAGATACCTAACTCTGCCACCTGAGGATGAGGTTCTGTGCCTTCTCGGAGGCTGGTTTTGGGGTTGAGTGGGGGCAGCAGTGGATGAGGACCCCCCACCCCTTACCTCACCAATCCAGCCATTTTGCCTTTTGCTCTGGCCTGCGAGTAGAGGGCTCGGCCCACCGTCTTCTCCTTAACATAACTAGTAAATGTCGTGCCATCCACAGTCCTAAAAAATGACAGAGGGCCTACAGTTGGTCCAAATAGTAGTCTTAGCGCAACAAACAAACAACAAGCCAACAACCCAACCGGGTGGACTTAATGAATTATTTAATTATCATTTTGAACCTGCAGGAAACACGGAGACGTTGCATATTTCACAGGAGTCCCTTTATCTGTTAGTGTGATTAGGAGAGGTGAGGTGGGCTCCCGTCCTAAAAGCTTCCTCTCGCATATTGTAGTGTTTAAAATGTTTCTTCCTAACATTCATAGCAGCACTATTTACAACGGCCAAGACACGGAAGCAACCTAAGTGTCCATCGACAGAGGAATGGATCAACAAGATGCTGTACATATATACAATGGAATACTACTCAGCATAAAAAAGAATAAAATAATGCCATTTGCAGCAACATGGGTGGACCTAGAGATGATCATACTAAGTGAAGTAAGTTGGACAGAGAAAGACAAATATCATATGATATCGCTCATATGTGGAATCTAAAGAAAATGATACAAATGAACTTATTTACAAAACAGAAAGAAACTCACCAACTTAAAGAACAAACCGATGGTTACCAAAGGGGAAACGTGGAAGGGGGAGAGGTAAATTAGGAGACTGGGATTATCACATACACACTAGTGCATAGAAATAGATAACCAACAAGTACCTACTGTATAGCACAGGGAACTCTACTCAATATTCTGTAATAACCTAAATGGGCAAAGAATTTGAAAAAGAAGAGTTGCATGTATCTGTGCAACTGAATCACTTAGCAGTACACCTGAAATTAACACAACATTGTAAAGCAACTATACTCCAATATAAAAATTTTTTTTAAATGTTTCTTCATTTTCCAGTTTTACCCTTCAGATTAAGGGTTGTTCTCTTGTGCATCCCTTTGGAATGACAAATGTGCCTAGGATTCGTGACTGATAAGTCACTAGTTATCTGGCTGACTTTCGGTTTATAAGATCATTTTCCTGTGTGTTAAGGATCTGGGGTGGCCTGGGGGCATTACACTCTCCTGTGAGGGTGGAAAAGAGCAAGGAAAGATGAAGAAAGGTGCCTGTCAATCTCTTTGCACAGTTTGTGTTTAACTCTCCAACATCTCCCTCGGGGACCTCTGTGTGCTCATGTCACCTCTGTCTCTTAGCTGGCCGTCACCTAATCCGTCCCAATAATGGTTAGCTGGAGCAGTCGAATGACAGAATTTTAGAAGCAAAATGGAACATCTGGGCTTCAAGTGGGCAGCATCTCTCCCCAAGGAGGTATTTAAAGTGCATGGAGAAATTTTTGGCTGTTCTGATGACTGAGAAGGGCTGCTGACATTACGGGACGACCCCAAGAGTGCTAGACATTCTGCAACGTGAGGTGGAGTTTCCTGTCCCAAATGCCAACAGCATGCTTGTCAAGCACGCTTGGTTCACCTCTGTAGGTGAGAGAAATAAGAGCCAAGGAGACAAGCGACTTGCTTGAGGTCACACACTTGCTCAGAGGCAGAGCTAGAACTGGACCCCGAGTGCCCAGGTCGGCACTATTTCCATCAAATCATGCTAAGGTTCGAAGACCAAAAAGTCTTTATGACAAACGGAAATAATCTCTAATGGTGGAATATTTGGAACCTTGATAAATAGGCAGGAGAAGTTTTTTGACTGGAGATGGAGGTCTGTGCGGTTCATATTAAATTGTGGTGATGTAAGGAGCTATCTTCTCTGATTTATACATTCAGCCAGGAGTACAGAGAGATCAAAATAAACATATTTCACAATTCTGTCTTTCATCACCTCAAATCTTCTAAGGAATGAGATGGGGACAAAGGGAAAGAATGAAGGAAAACACAAAGATGAGATACCTGGAATATCTAGTCATATAGTTTAAAAATAAGAATTTATTAAACTAGTTTTAATATAATTTTTTAGACAGTGTCATATAATACCACTACATAAAATCTTTTCCTTCTACATTTGCTTTTTAGAAAAGGCTGACTAAAATAATTTTTTTTGTTAATAAATTTCTCAGACAACTTGAAGGATTCAAAATCCATGAATTCCAATTCCAATAAGTCCAATTCGAAGTTACAAATTGCCTTTTGTTCCCCTCACCTTTGTTTTCTTTAGAAAATATAATTAAAATGGCTCTGCCATTTTTAGAAGCCAAAGTGCTTGGTATTTGAACCTTTTATTTTATTTATTCCTCTATTGGCAGAACAGGGAAAGTTTACCCTTGATGAATGAAGCCTCAGGGTGGGAACAATATAACTGGCCTTCACTATTTGAAAGACATTTGGGTGGTTTAAAATTTTTTTATTATGGAAATCTTTAAGTATACAAAAAAATAGAATAATGTAAGACACCTCCATGAAACCATCACTGAGTTACACCATTATCAATACTCAGCCAACCTCCATTGTCTATACCCCCTCCTTCCACCTCATTTATTCTGAAGCCAATCTCAGATAGCTGACCATCTCATCCTTGAACACTTCAGTATGCATTTTGTAGGGAATTTTTTAAAAGTTCTTTTGTGAATAGAACTAGAGTCGTTGAGTAGGAAATGCAACGGATTTCAATTAAGTGGCAGAAATAATTCTAAGCGCTGCCAAGCACTGAGTGAATTGCCTTGGAAAGTAGTGAGTTTATCATCAAGGAGATATTCAAGCCAAGCCTGGGTAATTCTCACTAGTCAGCGGCTACACAGAGGAATTCAAGCACTGGACACGTGACTGGATTTAATCCGCGGTTCTCCACATTTTTTTCCCCGTAAAGAAACATGTGATAGATGATGCTGACCTGCAACCTCCTACATACTCATATACGGTTTCCCGTAACCCAGGGCAACTCCATATATTTTTCTCTCCCCAAGTAAGTGGGAGGTTGTTACCACAGAGATAGGCTTAAGGATGCTTTAATTCATTAGAAAAGAAAAGTAAATGCTTCACAAATTCTGTTACTCTGAACAGAAGCAAAATACTGGGACCCGCCCCAAGATGACTCTTGATGTCCAGGGGGTCCGCAGCTCTGAAAGCGAGAACCACTGGACTAGGTGGCCATTAAGGTCCATCCTAACTGTGACGGGGTTCGATTCTTTGAGCAGAGCACATCCAGTTTCTGGTTCTGCACAGGAGTTACTCACATGGAGAAGTTGGAGATGAAGGCTCCTTTGGGAATCTGCACATCGAACACGACATCCTGAGGCTGTGGGGAGTGGTTCACCACTTTGGCCTGGATGACAGTGTTGGCCATTCGGGAAGTGATAGTAGACCGGACTTTATAGCTATAAAGAGTCACTTGATCAACATCTTCCTGTAATTGGCAAGAAAATACAACTGTACTCAGAGAAAAATGACACAGAACTTCACTACGTATTCAACGCTAACATTGGTCCATTTGATTACAAACAATTCTAAGGCATCGGTAAGCATATAACTCAGGTATTACTAAGCATTCTCCTAACTTCTTGGAATACTCCTCAGGCAGAAGCCTGAGATAGCTTCTTTTTTTTTTTTTTTTTGTCATTAGTAAACTTTAACGTGCCCTTTTCAGAACCAAACAGATCAAAGATTAAAAAGAGCAAAGTCATAAATTAAATATCAATAAAAATAAAAAAGTCAGAGGAAATATGAAATTAAAATAAATAAAATTTAATAACAAAAGGCCTGAGATATCTTGAGATGCCTTTCAAGCGCTATGAGTCTATTAAAAATGATTAAAGGTTAGAATACGAGGAGAAAATGGTTGTGGGGAAGCAAGTTTGGATTACGAAAGTGCAGGAAATAACTTCGAATGCAGGGCCAGAGGGAAGGAAGGATGCAGGACTGCAGCGTTGGAAGGGGACCTGGGCACTTCCAGCGGTACGGTGGGGTGGAAGACACATGTGGTCCCCAAAGCCCCACACTGCCACCTACCTTCTTCAACCTGATCTATTGTAATTTCACCTTCTTGCAGTCCTCTTGTCCTTTCCCAAATTAAAACAAAATATGAGAATGCTGATGGATGTGAGCAAAGAACAGAATATCTTGCAGAGGGCGTTTTGATGCAGTTACTGGTCCAGTACTCGGGACCCCTAATCCCAATCCTTCTCTACTGATTTAAGGCAGTTCTAGTATCCGTATGCTCAAAGACAAAGTACTGCAAACGCACATCTTTTAGGAGGTGACTCTAAACAGTCAGGATTATGGCAGTGATGTGACCGACTAGGTTTTGCTTTTTTCTCCGAAAGGTTTTGCTTATTTCAATACTAGGTGTCATATGCCTCAACTTTGTCATCCAAGATTAAACCTTTCAACACATTAACATCCAGCCCACCTCAAGCTGAGATAAAACCCAGGCTACGTTGTTTGTCCTTCTTCCCCCCTAACCCAGAGCTTCTCACAGTTGCTGTCAGTTCAGAGCAGGAAGCCCAGGGAACCCCTTCCTCTTGATGTTTTCTTGCCACAGGAAGCTCTACTCCGAACATCTCAGGGAATCGGGCCATTTCATGTTTAAGAGTGCTTTTTCCATACTCACGGCTTTACCCTCCAAAGCTGTTAGGTGTCCTATTTTAAATCAAAACTATTCTGTTGGAATAAATACACAGTTTTTATTCCAAAAACACCTACAATGTTGTCAAAACTTGCGAAAGTAAAGAGAAGGGACATTTTCACTCCTGGGGACAGCTCTCCCGGCTGCATACAAACTGCACCCTTTCATGCTGAATTTTAGACACACTTCCAAACAGAACTGGGCAAGGGGGTATTTCGAAAGTCAGGTAAACATTCTCAGTGATGAAGACAAAGGAGGCACCCGTATTGATTTCTCGATAATAGGTAACAGAAAAGTCATTCAGACATCAATTTTTAACAAAATCAAAGTAAACTTACCATCATTTCTCCAGATTCTCCAGAAACACTCCTCTGTGAAAGGAAGTTGGATAATCATTCTTCAGAAGCGTGTTGCTTATTACCTTGAGGGCAAAAACTGTTTTCTCAAAATATACTTTCTCAAAAGATATTTTTTCCTTCAGTGCTGAGCTATAATTCATTCACGGGAACCAAGACATAATTACCAAATATTCTTGAATGCTATTTTCCCACTGGTGTGTTTCTGTGAACAAATGTCTCAGTCACTGTTTGGTTGCATGCCCACCATCCTTCGATACAATGCTAAAACCTATGTTTTCAAATGAAAATGTTCAACCAAACTTAAGCTGAGTAGCACAGATCACCTTTACCGTGTCTATTTGTCTGATTGTTTTCTCAGCAGCAGAGTCTTTCTTCAAAGTCAGGCAGTGGGAAGGCATGTCTGTCTCTTCCACTAGATGAAGCTACATGGGAGCAGAGACTTGGATGCGTTTCCTCCTTGGTGTAGCCCCTGAGTCAAGCACGGTGGAAAATCCTGTACTCAACAGCTATGCTAGAGAATTACAGTAAGTCCCCTACATACGAACCTTCAAGTTGCGAACTTTTGAAGATGCGAACGTGCATTCCATCAACATCAGGCATGAGTGAAATTGCAGCTTGCCCTCCGTCTCCTACTTCTGACGGTCCTTCAGCTCTACCATCTCCCACCTCCTCTCCCTCCTCCAGGCAGTAACTCTCCTTTCCTGTTCACTCGATGCCATCCCCTTTACGCCAGCTGTTGTACTGCACTACTGTACTTTTCAAGGTACTGTACTGTAAGATTAAACATGTTTTCTTGGGACTTCCTGGTGGCGCAGTGGTTGGGAGTCCGCCTGCCAGTGCAGGGGACATGGGTTCAAGCCCTGGTCTGGGAGGATCCCACATGCCGTGGATCAACTAAGCCCATGTGCCACGACTACTGAGCCTGTGCTCTAGAGCCCACGAGCCACAACTACTGGGCCCATGTGCCACAACTACTGAAGCCCGCGCACCTAGAGCCCGTGCTCCACAAGAGAAGTCACGGCAATGAGAAGCCTATGCACCACAATGAAGACCCAACACAGCTAAAAATAATAAATAAATAAATTAATTTTAAAAATTAAACTTAAAAAAATTATTTTAAAAGTTTTATTTTTTGTGTTTGTTTTTTATGCATTATTTGTGTGAGAAGTATTATAAACCTATTACAGTAGGTTTATAGCCGATTGTGTTAGTTGGGTACCTAGGCTAACTTTGTCACGCTTACGAACAAACTTGCTGAACGTGCTCTCAGAACGGAACTCACTCATATGTAGGGGACTTACTGTATCCACATGAATGACTGTCCTGTGGGCATGGAAAACTGACTGGCTTTAGAGTGATGGGTGAACCTTTAATGTCAGATGGATTTTAAAGTAATAATTAAGGTGTGGGACATTAGCTTTGCTTGCCTGATTTGGGGTGAGTTGAAATTTTAGGGGGTATTATGTGACATAGTGAGGCCAACGACTGCCTTTTTCTAGACTTTTTTAAATTGGAGCATGGTTTATTTATTTATTTATTTTTGGCTGCATTGGGTCTTCGTTGCTGCACACAGGCTTCTCATTGTGGTGGCTTCTCTTGTTGCAGAGCACTGGCTCTAGGCGCGCGGGCTTCAGCAGTTGTGGCTTGCTGGTTTCAGTAGTTGTGGCTCACGGGCTCTAGAGCTCAGGTTCAGCAGCTCTGGAGCACGGGCTTAGCTGCTCCGCAGTATGTGGGATCTTCTGGGACCAGGGCTCGAACCTGTGTCCCCTGCATTGGCAGGCGGATCCTTAACCACTGCGCCACCAGGGAAGCAGTGTTAGTTTAGTGTTAGTTTCAGGTGTACAGCAAAGTGATTCGGTTATACCTACATATATAACTATTCTTTTTCAGATACTTTTCCCTTATAGTTTATTACAAAATACTGAGTATAGTTCTCTGTGCTATACAGTAAGTCCTTATTGGTTATCTATTTAATTTTATTTATTTTTTGGCCGTGCTACGCGGCTTGCATGATCTTAGTTCCCCAACGAGGGATCGAACCTGTGCCCCCTGCAGTGGAAGCGTGCAGTCCTAACCACCGGACCACCAGGGATGTCCTGGTTATCTGTTTTATGTATAGTAGTGTGTATCTGTTAATCAACTTCCTAATTTATCCCTCTCCCCCTTTCCCCTTTGGTAATCCTAAGTTTGTTTTCTATGTCTGTGGGTCTTTTGGACTTTTTGAATGCAATTCCATACGATGATGTTTTCCCTTTTAGATGAAGACCCTGACATGAGGACTCGCCTATTGGGTTTTAATACTATCGGTCTACAAAAAGCCTGGACTTGCAGCAGGTCAAAAATTCATACCCGCACAAAAGATGTCATAGGTCAGCTTAGAGCTGCTTCCACAAATACCTCCTTTTTTAGCACCTGGGCTCTACATGGGAGAAGCCAAACCTTTCTTGGGCCCCCTGGAGAACTCACCCCATGAGTTAGAGCATTTTGTCTGTGCTGTTGCTGGCATCCGGGAGGAGACCGCCAGCATGGTCAGGTCCCCTGTGCTCTCCGAGCAACTCCCCGAGACAGTAGAGACCGTGACTAGGTAGGAGACCATGTGTGGCCCCAATAGGAAGTGTCCTAAGGGGAAATTCTTCCATACAAAGCAGTAAAACTATCCCATAATCTTAAACTTTGAAGAAAACACATAGCAATGTATTCTCTAAGGGACCAAGGTGACCATTACAGTTTGAAGATGAACAGACAGCCGTGTGGAGGCTTCCCTTTATTTCAGCTGGACAGTGTTTCCTCCAGGTGTAAAACCAGCAGACTCTTTGCTGCTAAAAAAACATGCTCTTGAGAAGATGTAGCAAAAATCATCTCAACCCTTTTCTGATTTCTTCAATCATGATCTCTTTCACTTCTTTGCCCTTTTGGAACTGAGGTTTACTGTACCTGGTGCCTCCGGTTCTCTGGCACAAATGGAAATTTGCCTGGGGCCAGTTCCACAAGGTCTCCACATTCTGCAAACTTAAAAAAGAATTTAGGATGTTTATTTCTATCAACGAAAAGCGGGGAGCTGGTGATAGGCATAAGGGACTGTATTCAATATATTATTTTGTCTTGTTTTCTATATCTCTGGGCAATCTCACTTTTTCAAACAATGATTTCTTTTTTTAAAATTGAAGTATAGTTGATTTACAGTGTTTCAGGTGTACAGCAAAGTGATTCAGCTATACATATACATATAATCTATTCTTTTTCACTATCTTTTCCCATACAGGTTATTACAGAGTATTGAGTAGAGTTCCCTGAGCTATACATACAGTAGGTCCTTGCCATTTATCTATTTTATATATAGTAGTGTGTATCTGCTAATCCCAAATCCCTAATTTATCCTTCCCCCCTTTTCCCTTTGGAACTGTTAAGTTTGTTTTCTGTGTCTGTTACAATGATTTTTTTTTTTTCTCTCTAGTTGCAGAGAGCAGGGGTTACTCTTCATTGCAGTGTGCGGGCTTCTCATTGCGGTGGCTTCTCTTGTTGCAGAGCACGGGCTCTAGGCATGCAGGCTTCAGTAGTTGTAGTACATGGGCTCACTACTTGCAGCATGCGGGCCCTATAGCACTTGGGCTTCAGTAGTTGTGGCACATGGGCTCAGTAGTTCTGGCTTGCGGGCTCTAGAGCACAGGCTCAGTAGTTGCGGTGCACGGGTTTAGTTGCTCCGTGGCATGTGGGATCTTCCCGGACCAGGGCTCGAACCTGTGTCCCCTGCACTGGCAGGCAGATTCTTAACCGCTGCGCCACCAGGGGAAGTCCCTACAATGATTTCTTTAATATATTTGTTTGCCAGTTACTTCTCAGAGGTGAGTAAATGAGAGTTAGTATCTCCAAATTTGCTGGAAGCAGGAGTTCATTTCTGAGTTTGCCTGAAGATGATGGGATATCCAAGTAGGAGCTACAGTAGCCCAGTGATCAGGTAGGTGCCTGGCAGAAGTACTGGGTAGATCTTGGGGGCATCAGAGGTGTCTTACTAGGTAAATGTGGGCCATTATCCATTGAGTTAGAAATGGCGATGTGAAAGGAATGCCAGTAAGTGACTGAAAAAGCAGAAACACATTTGGATATCTTGCCTCCAACTCCTGGCTTCGTCAATGAGATTTCCAACGTACTCTGGTAGTTTTTAAAGTGTTAGAAAATATGATAGTTTCTAGGCAGACAGGGTGATTTTTTTTTTCTTGCAAATACGCCATCCTGTTCTTTGGCATCTTTGTAGGCAATCCACTCTGTAAGTAGCACAAGCCGCTGCGCCTTCTAGGATATTCCCAGAATACATGCTGCTTTTCTGGCATCAAAATAGCTCTTGGGGCTTCCCTGGTGGCGCAGTGGTTAAGAATCCGCCTGCCAATGCGGGGGACACGGGTTCGAACCCTGGTCCGGGAAGACCCCACCCACCCCTCGGAGCAACAAAGCCCATGAGCCACAAATACTGAGCCTGCACTCTAGAGCCCGCGAGCCACAACTACTGAAGCACGCACGCCTAGAGCCCGTGCTCTGCAACAAGAGAAGGCACCGCAATGAGAAGCCCGCGCACCGCAACAAAGAGTAGCTCCTGCTCGCCGCAACTAGAGAAAGCCTGCATGCAGCAGCAACAAAGACTCAACGCAGCCAAAAGCAAATAAATAAATAAATTTATTAAAAAGAAAAAAAGCTCTTGTATGACTTTCAGTCCAAGGCTTTCAATACGTTGGGGATGATCAAGGGTCTGAAGTGAAGACCTTGAGCTCCCCAGGAGTAATTCCTACACTCTGCCCGTCCATTTACCCAATCTTCCCCTTTAACAGGAATATTAAGTGTCCTTAATTTGGAAATCATTTTCACTTAGGTATGACAAACAAAGTGCTTTGAAAATGACTTTTCTATATACTCTTAAGTAAAAGAGTGATAGTGATATTCCATAATAACAGTTATGAGAGCTAATAATTATTAAGTTCTTCCCCAGGTTTGCACTGTGCTGGGTAGTTTACATATGTCACTTAATTCTTACAACAACCCTTTGGGTTAGATCAATTATTATCCCCAATTTTTTAGATAAGGAGGGGGCAGCTGTACTTCGTAAGCGGTACACTATGGGGTCGGGCTGTAAACTTGGTTCTCATGCAAAACCTGTTAATGCTCTAAAGGGTAAATATATGTTCCAGAACTTATGGTCACCGGGGGGAAGGGATAGTTAGGGAGTTTGGGACTGACATGGACACATGGCTATATTTAAAACAGATAACCAACAGGGTCCTACTGTACAGCACAGGGAACTCTGCTCAATATTATACAACAACCTAAATGGGAAAAGAATTTGGAAAAGAATAGATACATGTATAATTGAATCACCCTGATGTATGCCTAAACTATCACAACATTGGTAATCAACTGTACTCCATATAAAATAAAAAGTTAAAAATCCTTATCACAAGGGGAAAAAAACTGTAACTATGTATGGTGAGAGCTATTAAAGACATTGTGGTGATCATTTTCCAATATATACAAATATTGAATCAAAAAAAGGGTAAATACAGGTTCCAGTAATTATAATAGTGAACACGTCTACGCAGATTTATTTTATCATGAATTTCCATTCCACACAGAATGCTGTCCTTGAATAGCAACAGGTAACAGGTTATTTACCAAGCTAACCTTTGGAGCCGACAGCAAGGAAGTCTTCTGGAAGTACTTACTTCTGAAAGTCCGTTAGTGGGGATTTCGAAGCCCTGTGATTCAGAAAGGAGGAAGCAGACGAGAAAGCACACGAGCCCCTTCATCGTGCTAGGTTGCTCTGCCCAGCTCTCCAGTGCCGGGTCTGGGAGGAGCCCACTGCTCCCTGAACCACGATCAGAGGCACAGCAGAGCCGTACAGTTGGTTTTCAAAAAGAAAATTGAGAGAAAAGAGAAGAAGAGAGCTCTCAAACTTTGTTCCAAAACAGGACAAATATTTGTTCTGGAGTTCAAACTTAAGCTGGGGAGGGGGGGTGGGTCACACACCCAGAGGTTATTCAAACAGCAGAGCTGGGGGCAGTCCCTGGGCTGTGAGAGTAAGGCAGGGTCGGACAGATGTGCAGTGCTTTTTTTTTCCTTTTGCTGATTTCTTTTCTTCTTAAAATCAGAGAGACCTAAGATCAGCGTCATCTTCTTTGAAAGACCAGGTGAGGCACGTGACTGAGAAATCGAGTCAGAGAGGAAAAAGCTAAAGTGAAAAGCTTCTGGAAACAAAATCCTTTGGTTTAAGTGAAAGCAAGAGGAATTTAGGAAAAGTGGGAGAAGAAACCCCATGGTTTTCTGAGCAAAGCACTCACTGGCAGTGTCTCTCCCTCTCCCTTTGAAAACCGAGAACCTATTTCATGAGAGAACTGGGCAAGCAGCAGTGTGGGAGGTTAGGCACCCCTTCAGCAAGGAAGTTTCAGGAACCTCTTTGATTAAGAGAACAGAGTCTGTTCCGGCTGCCCCTGGTCACTCTCACTCAGGTCAGCGGAAGATCAGTTCTCCCCATCCCAGAACCAGAGACAGCCCAGCCTGGAATCCCTTCCCACCCATGGTCATGAATCCTAATAACAATGTTAACTAGGAATTATTGAGCCCTTTGTGGTGTCATGCACTTTTACCTACATTAACTTTAACCCCCTGTTTTTATTCAACTATAAAAGAGCCATGTGAAATGTGTACTACATTTATCTTCATTCACAATGGAGGAAGGTAAGGTTAAGTATCAATAACTGATTCCACATTTCATAGTTAGCACGTGGAGACTTAATTCAAGGTCAGCCTGACCTCAAATCCTTTGTTGTTCGTGACCACGTCCAGGAGAGGCAGCCTGGGGTCCATCTCTGGGATCAGTGTTCCAAGTGTGAATTTAGACTGACAGTTACCTGTAGTTCCCAAGCTGGGTGGCCAGTGTACTTGACGAAACTTTTTCTTGAGCCTCTACTCCAGACGTCTGCTTGAACAGAGCCATGCTGTGGACCTCAGTTTGGCCAGCTCCCATGTCTTTTCTGGCAGTTTCCTTTGCCAGGATGGAACTACAGCTTCCTGCCCGAGGTCCCTGATCCATCACCTGGTCCGGGTCTTGCTGCTGAAAAAACCTCTACTTTCTCAAAGTTCACTCCCACAGGGGAACTTTCACCCACATGCAAACAGAAAGTCTGCGATGGCCTTTGAAACTTGGTGATGTAGGGCTGTTTCCACCAGATCCGTGCCGACCAGACCCAGCTAGCTTCTGTGGATCCCAGTCACTCATCTTGAGGATTACAGTGAGCCCAGGACGAACAGGTCACTTCTCTGAGATTGCCCTCTGATTTTGTTCAAAGGGACACGGTTTAAAGTTTATTTCAAAAACAATGCAAGTGAAAAGAGGAAATCAAAACCATGCCAAAAAAGATAAACTGACATATTAAAATATGCAAAATGATCTTTAAAAAACGACATATTTATTTGTTAAATCCAAGCACATGCCCCAAATAACTGGAAGTGCTGGTTCAAATGTAATATAAAATGCAAATAGATTAAATTTATCTGTAAGATTATGAAGGGTTACTGATGATTGTTTTTAAAATGTTCAACTGTATGCTGTTTCTAACAATTACACTTTATCTCCAAGAAACAAAAATAGACTGAAAGTTGAGATAGCATTAAAATCTATCTTATTTATTTCAAATACTTGAAAATGGGGGTTACAAAGTTGGTATAGGGTTAAATTAGATGTCACAGCAAATAATACTAAAAAGAAAGTCAGAAGAGAGAATTAAATCTAAGATTATTAATTGTATGCAAATTGTTGTGAAGTACCTCTCTAGAAATTGTTCATCTTGCAAAACTAAAACCCTGTCCCCATTAAACAATAATTCCCCATTCTGCCTGCCCCCAGCTCCCGGCAACCATCATTCTATTTTCTTTTTCTATGAGTATGATTACTTTACATACATCACATAAGTGGAATCATCCAGTATTTGTCCTTTTGTGAATGGCTTATTTCATTTAGCATAACGTCATCATGGTCGATCCATGTTAACGCCTGTCAGGACTTCCTTCTTTATTTAAGGCTAAATATAATAGTCTATCATATGTATATATCACATTTTCTTTATCCATTCATCCTGCTATGGACACTTAGGCTTTGTCTGTTAAACAAGTGTATTTTTAAACTTTTCTCTGAAATACTTCATAATTAAACATTTTAAAAACAATTTAAAGAGCAAAAAAAAATCAGTTTCAAATCAGTTAAAAATATTTTCAGCAAGGAATAAAGGTAAACTTGGTGGAATAAAGAAAATCCCTTGTTTTACGTGCCACCTCATTTTGTTTAAATAGAATAGAGATCTAAGCTAAACAAATAAATCTATTAGCTGAAGGTAGAGCAGTGTTTGCTACGAATGAAGATGACGTGGGTTCAGATCATGTACGTTGATTTGGTTGTGTTAAGTGTGGACTGCATGATTTGGGTAGTGAATTTACACGCCCCTTCAACCCCCCTCCAAATGCTTGGTCTCAGCTAAGAGTGAACGTGGTAAGCATTTCTGGGGACATACCAACCGATATGGATTGCACTTTCTCTCCATTCCCACTGTCACTACTCTCATTAATTTTTCTGGAATGACAGCGATGTTTTCTAGAGACGTCTTGGCTGCTGTTTCTGAATCCATCACACCACGGCTGAAGCAGCGTCCGAGTGCAGCTGTGAAGCGGTTACTCCCTGCTCCAAAGTTTTCACTCTCTTTCTATAGAGGATCCGGCCAAGACTGATTTTCATGGTGGTCAGTGCTCTACCTTTTCAGCCTGAGCTCCAGCCTACACACCACAAAGCCAGATTATTGGCTCACCTCCAAACCTTTCGACCAAGTGCTTTCCCCGACACAGTTCCCCTTGCCTGGAATTCCCTCTTCCTCCAACGTCTCTCTATTAAAACCACATCCCTCTTTCAAAGCCCGTCTTAGTTGCGACTTCCGTCACCAACATTTTGCAGATTCCTCTGGCTGACATTTGTCATTTGGGGGCGTAATTGCAACACACACCTCCATGCCTTGCTACATTTTCTCAAGTGTAGAGACCACACACTCCTTCATTCAACGCTCTTTATAGAGGAAGACAAATACCATATGATATCACTTATATGTAGAGTCTAAAATATGACATACGACACAAATGAACTTATCTACAAAACAGAAACAGACTCCCAGACATAGAGAACATACTTGTGGTTGCCAAGGGGGAGGGGGGTGGGAGAGAGAAGGATTGAGAGTTTGGGATTAGCAGATGCAAACTATTATATAGAGGATGGATAAACGACAAGGTCCTACTGTATAGCACAGGGAACTATATTCAACATCTATGATAAACCATAATGGAAAAGAATATTTTAAAAAAGAATGCATATATGTATAACTGAATCACTTTGCTGTACATCAGAAACTAACACAACATTGTAAATCTACTATACTTCAATAAAATACACTAAAAAACCCACTCTTTATAGACAGCCTACTATGTGCCCAGCACTGCGGACAGTACTCACCACAGTGCCTTTGAACATAACTGGCCCTTAAGTATCAACACTGACTTGAATCACTGTTGGAAGGTGACCTGGGCCCAAGAGTAATAATTCTTTCCTTTCATACATTGTCCTTTTCAAAATATGTCCACATCGAGCTATTTAGCTCCCAATAATGGAACATAATATTCAATACCATCTTCAAAATCTAGAGTCTACCTCTTACGAGATTAGTCACTGTAGCAGGTTACTTTATCTCTCTGTAAATCAGTTTCTTCACTTGTAAGATGGGGCTATCCCATTCACGTCATGGGGCGGCTGTGAGGAAGAGTAAGTGAAGAACAAGATAGGTGCCTGGCGCAAATCTAGGAGCTGTTCTACGCTTGTATCATTACTGTCACCGTTCTAAACAGCAAAAGAAGCCCAGCTTGGAATGTAAACCAGAATCAAGGGCATATAACTGAGAGTTGTCTCTAGTTTTCTGCCTAAGTTTTCCCTTCAGCCTTTGAAATTGCACAGTGCTATACCTTCTGGAAAAATGTATCTTCTGGATACCGGAAGCGGGAAAAACACCCCTCCCCTCCCTTGTGTAGCGCGGGCTAGGGGAGTTCCCAGCCCAGTGGGTGCCTCAGCCTAGCCCTCATGGAAAAACCCTGTCACAGCTTTGCATTCTCTGCTGAGATAAAGACAATTAAGACCTTATGGGTTGAGTACCAAACAGAACCTCCAAAATTTGAACAAAACCATTCTCAACTAAGAGGTCCAAGATAATCTCTTGGTGGAATCTTTAACAGTTATTAATGTTGAAATAAATTCCATAGTATACTGTGGATACTGAAGTTGAGAAAGCAAAATTAACACGGTCTAAAAGAAAGTTACTTAGCACACTTTGCTGTTTTCTGAGATTGCTAGCGTGTTGGCGGTGGTTGGCTGTGGGCAAGGATAATGTGGAACATTTTTGTTGGTCTGCTAATAAAAAAAAAGACCTTATGGCATGTTTTGCAAATATAAATATGATGTCCAATATTCTGGCCCCTTCCATTGGTCATTTCATCTCTGATGACTATAATCTGATATTTGGAATGACCTCAGGACAAGCCAAGCTAAGGGCAGCCTGGGTCACGCTTCTCTTTTTATGCTGATAGCCTATCTCCAAATTCCAAGGTCTTGGGAAAAAACCCACCACGTTTGATCTCTCCTGCTGTCCAGAAGCGCCAGGCTCCCTATCAGGGCAGGTGTGTATTCAGGTCACGGGGTCCTGCACCTGGGGCCCTTCCACCAGCCCTGGCCCTGGGCGGCTCTCACTGGTGAATGGAATGTATCGGTTGGTACTTACATTCTCCCGATGTACAGCATGGAAATCGCTACCACAAATGCTGCCAGAATATTGACTTTCATAGATGTGAGAATCAGTAGGAATCTAAGAGAAAAACATTTCAGTACACTTCATAATGTTTAAATAAAAGAATAACTCATTTCGTGCCCAATGAGAATTCTCGGGAATATCAATACACTTGGGATTTGTGGCTCTGAGTGTAAGGCATGGTGGCTTAGATAATGATGCGGCGATAACTATCACACATTTACAAAACCCAGTTCTAGTTCTATCATTGTGAAAGAGTATATTTTTAAAAGTCCAAAGTCAAAGGTGAGCTAACGTACAAATAGCTGTATCTGACCCTTACCTGCTTGTTTCGCTAGTTCAGATGGGGCATGACATGGGGCAGGTCTGTTGTCTACACGTATTTGAACTCTCATACCTTCCTTCTAGTAGTCAGGTTAAGATGTTCTGTCTTAGGTTCTTCAAAGATTATTTGTTTTAATTTCTCAAGATGATATTCCATTATTCTGTCACATCTTTTTTCCTCTCTTAGGTGTAGGTGTGGGCTGCTGTAATTTGGGACCAGAACACAAAGAGATTTCAGAAGAAAAATGTTAGACATTGGGTAGAGGTTTCATGAGCCAAAAACACAAAGTTAGAGTGTGGGGGGCTGATTTCCTTGTTCATTCTTTTTTAAAAATTGTTTATTTTATATTGGAGGATAGTTGATTTACAATGCTGTGTTAGTTTCAGGTGTACAGCAAAGTGATTCAGTCATATATATGTATATATACAGATTCAGATGTTCTTCCCATATAGGTTATTACAGAGTATTGAGTAGAGTTCCCAGTGCTATACAGTAGGTCCTGTTGATTATCTATTTTCTATATAGTAGTGTGTATATGTTAATCCCAAACTCCTAATTTATCTCTCCCCCCCACCTTTCCCCTTTGGTAACCATAAGTTTGTTTTCTAAGACTGTGAGTTTGTTTTCTAAGTCTGTGAGTCTGTTTCCGTTTTGTAAATAAGTTCGCTTATAGCATTTTTTTTTAGATTCCATATATAAGTGATATCATATGATATCTGTCTTTGTCTGACTTACTTCACTTCATATGATCATCTCTAGGTCCATCATGTTGCTGCAAATGGCATTATTTCATTTTCTCTCTTTTTTAAAAAAAATTTTGGGGCTTCCCTGGTGGCGCAGTGGTTGCGAGTCTGCCTGCCGGTGCAGGGGACGTGGGTTCGTGCCCCGGTCTGGGAAGATCCCACATGCCATGGAGCGGCTGGGCCCGTGAGCCATGGCCGCTGAGCCTGCGCGTCCGGAGCCTGTGCTCCACAACGGGAGAGGCCACAACAGTGAGAGGCACCCGCACCGCAAAAAATAAAAAAAATAAATAAAAAAAAATTTTTGGTTGTGTTGGGTCTTTGTTGCTGTGTGCGGGCTTTCTCTAGTTGGCGGCTAGCGAGGGCTACTCTCTGTTGCGGTGCACAGGCTTCTCATTGCGGTGGCTTCTCTTGTTGCAGAGCACGGGCTTTAGGCACGTGGACTTCAGTAGTTGTGGCACGTGGGTTCAGTAGTTGTGGCTCGTGGGCTTAGTTGCTCCGAGGCATGTGAGATCTTCCCGGACCAGGGCTCGAACCCTTGTCCCAGGCATTGGCAGGCGGATTCTTAACCACTGTGCCACCAGGGAAGTCCTAGTTCATTCTCTTTTTATGGCTGAGTAATAGTCCATTGTATATATGTACCATATCTTCTTTATCCATTCATCTGTTGATGGACATTTAGGTTGCTTCCATGTCTTGGCTATTGTAAATAGTGCTGCAATGAACATTGGGGTGCATATGATGTTTTCAAATTATGGTTTTCTATTCCTTGTTAATTCTTGAGCCACGAAAACTTGGCTTTGCCGTTGAGTCGTTTCCATTATTTTCTGCTCTGTGTTCCCTGTCTCAGAAGTTTGCATTCAAACCCATGGCCAAAAGGGAGACAGTTGGGTCCATGGGTGCCTGGGGACTGACCAGCCGTTATAGGTCAATTCCAGTGTAGCGGCTTCCTGCATCCCTCCCAGGGAATCTGGGTGTTTCTGGCGGGGAAGGGATCACATCTGGAAGCTGCTCTCACTATGACACTGACAGCTGGTATTGCTGTCCCAGGTTGGGAAGCACCTTCATATGAGTTATTGTGGTTGCCTCTGAGGTGTAAATAGGGCAAGGAGTATGTGGGTATCTGAGCCACAAGGGATGCTCAAAGTCATCTAGCTGAGAGTCTAATTTAAAAGATGATGAAAGTAAGGCTTGAGAAGCTAAGTCCGGGGCTAGAGTGATACAAGCTGGTCGTGGACAGAGGAGTGATATAGGGTGGGGGACAGACTAGTAGTGGCAATGGTGTCTGAACTGGGCAAACTGGTTCCTCCTCATTTCCAGCCCCAACCCTAGCCTGCTAACTCACCAGCTGTCTTCATGACTTTGGGCAATTTTCTGCGTGCCTCCATGTTCTCATCTGAAAAATGGGGATAAGAAATAGTACTCAACTCTGAGCATGTGTAAAGGGCCTAGAACAGTGCCTGCAACATATTAAGTGCTCAGTTAATGTCAGCAGTGATCAGTAGTGGTATCAAAGCACATTTAATCCATGGAATTCTGATCTCCAGGTAAGTACTCGGTGGTTTTTTTCATTTCATGTTGCATCTCTTGTGTCCTCAAGGGTGTCTCAAGGGCATTTCAAATGGAATGAACACAGCCAAGGAGAAAGGCTGTCCTGTTAGCCTTGCATCAAGGAGGGGCCTCATGAGCCTCCCTCACTCTCATCCCTAACGTACCTCTTGCAGTTTGGTGTCGGGGCAACAGGGTAAACTCTCTCCCTCTTTTCCAGTGAGATGGCAGGTGAAAGGGACTTGGAAGGAGAGGTGGATTGAAGGGGTCATTACCAAGAAGACCAGCACACTTGTGAGAGCAGTGCTGGGAAGTCTAAAAGAATAAATAGATGTGTGAGAGATCCCAACACCAAAAGGCACCTTTAAAGCTGTGTTTGGAGCGTGTGGGGGACAATGAAGAAGAATACTAGGCCTATAGCCGGGGAAAGAAGCGGTAATGTTAACTGGGAGTTTATTTAGCTTGGTTTTTCCTTGGAATAGGATAACCAACTGGAAGGTGTAGCATGAGCAATGGGTAAAACCCAGGAGGAATGTACCAGTAATAAGGCTGCACTGAACTAATTCAAATTAATCGTGTCTCGGCCCAAGACTAATTACATGCCAGGGAACCACAAGAAATTCTGGAGAGAGAGCTTGTAAATCATGCTCCTTTGGCTCCTTCAATTTCCGAAAAGGAAGCCATTTAGATTCTATAAATTATAGGTCGGGGAGCTTGAGGTTGACTTTATTTTTTTTTAGAAAAAGTATGAATGAATGAAACCATTCAAAAGAGGGTTTGAGAACTCTTGAGAAGGAAGCATTTTGACAAAGTCATGTGTGCGGAAGGGGTTTGGTGACTAAGGCTCGCTAGATTCTATGGGATAGGAAGGAAGTGGGAGGAATCAATGTGAGATTTGGGGGTAGATGGACCAGAGGTAGCAGAGGAAGACAGCCTGGGCTCTGAAGTCTTCGGAGGTGGGCACCCAGGAGGCAGAAGGGGAGTCTGAAAACCACGGGAAGGTGCAAGAATACTGTATAAAGACCTTCTCAAGGGTCAGGAAGCGGGAGGAACCAGCCACCTTCCGGTGCGTGCTGATGGTGGCTGGAGTTGAAACCCGAGGCATGGGCCCAAGCCTAGCCTGGTCCTGAGATGCAAACTAATTTGTCAGCAGAGTCAGGGGCTGGTAACACACACACATAAGCCATTAACATGCCCGTACCGTGTATCATAGCCTAATTCTTCCCCTTGATTTGTAAGCTTGTGAATGGCAAAGGGCCATTTCCTGCCTAAAGGATCAGTGATTAAGCAGTGCTTGATTGAACTCATTTCACTTCTTTTTACCCCAGTGTTTCTATGCTAGAGACCCAGACTTCTTATAAGCACAGATGGTTTCCAATGTGCTTATCATGGATGAGGTGGAAAATGAAAACGAATGAGCTTTAAACTGCTTAATTACAGAACCCGTTGTTTGAACAAATCCAAGCAGAAGAGCTTTGATGAATAGATTGATGTTAAATTGAAGGAATGGATTTTGTGGTGAGAAACAGCATTCTAAAACTCACAGAGGGACTTCCCTGGTGGCACAGTGGTTAAGAATCCGCCTGCCAATGCAGGGGACACAAGTTCGAGCCCTGGTCCGGGAAGATCCCACATGCGACGGAGCAACTAAGCCCGTGTACCACAACTACTGAAGCCCGTGTGCCTAGAGCCTGTGCTCTGCAAAAAGAGAAGCCACCACAATGAGAAGCCCGCGCACCGCAATGAAGAGTAGCCCCCGCTTACCGCAATTAGAGAAAGCCAGTGGGGAGCAACAAAGACCCAACGCAGCCAAAAATAAATAAATAAAAAATAAAACTCACAGAACTTGTTCAAGTAAAATATACTTGAAGTAGACTTGAATGAAACACTGGACAAAATTTCAGATGACAGGTTGTTGGAAAGAATGCCTAATATTCTGGTGGACAGATCGAGAATCCAAAGACATCTGGATAGGCCAAAATAAATTCCAGAAGCAGTGAAGACTCAGTGCGTTCACCAATGTAGATGCTACCTGGAATATTGCATTCAATTCTGAATGAAATTCAGAATTTGACTCTCTTCTCTGTGGCCTCCCCACGTGACCTACACTTCTCCCTGCATGGCTGCGGGGCCTCCACAGGAGTATTCCTGGTGTGTGACAGTGGAAGCTGTAGATGGGTAAGGCCCGTCCATGGAAATTACGCAGTCATACTTCTGCTGCATTTTACTGGGTCAAGAGAGTCTCCAGGCTCCCCAGATTCAAGGGCAAGAATTCCACTCTGTAAACAGCAGGTTCATCATAATCAATGATCAATCACATCACTTCTTGCACGGTCTTTCTGTGATTGGCCGCTAAGCGTCTGTTATTGGGTTCAAACACAGACAGCAAAGCATGTACTTGTGTTTCCTCCTTGTCTCCTGGTGATAAACCCATGTGACATTTTACAAACACGGATGATCGAAAGGGAGAATTGGCCCAAAAGATGAAAATGCAGGAAGAAAATGAAAAGCAATCATGCTGGGAGTGGAATATGGATTTGAATGTAAATGGAGTCACAACGAAAAGCTGACATGGGGGATGTGGACACTATAGCTGGGCAGCCACAGAAATTCTGTGAAGGTGAATTTATTGCATAAATGAGGAAAGCATTGTGATGGAAAGAAGGATGTCTTTTAGAGAAAGTGACACCGCCAAAAGAACACACTTAAAGGAACCCTTGGAGGTGTTTCACAGCACTGAAAGCTCAAAGGAAGAAATTTGGGAAGCGAACCCAAACTTAGAAAGAGGTAGGGCAATTTCCCCAGGCATAGAGAAGATGCTCACTTAATGTCAGAAGTTACACAGCGGGAAGAAGGCCAGCACTGTTCAACTACTATTGGTAAGTTTTTACCAAAAAGTGAACCACTTTCTCAATGTTTTTGATGTCTGAACTTATGGTGTATTCAATAAATACTAGTTTTACTCTTTTTAAATTTTCCTATGCATTTGTAACCAACAGTAAGAGAGTTTTTAAGGTTTTGACAAAAAAATTTTAAAGGTCAAGGAATAATCATCATTTTTCCCATTTATTATTCATTGGTTTGCACAGTATTAGCATCTAGGGTCATGTTTATGGTCTCACGTTGCAAAGGGAGGACCACCTCTGTGTGTGTGTAAATATGAAAATAAAAATAAATACACATACACATGCACACAATAGCTTGCTTTATGGTAAAAAATGGGGCCCCCCTGGAATGTTTTAGAACCATGAAGTGAGCCTCCGCCAGGGGCTACTCTGGGAGTTTATGGGGCCACCTTCTGGTTGTCTTAATGACTCTAAGGTGCTGCTAGCAATTGGTGGGTGAGGTCAAGAATAACAAGTGTCCTGCTTTGCACAGGACAGTGAAGGCCACAAGGCATCTGAATAACCCACCAGACATCTGTGTAAGTGAAAAGCATGTTTAAAATTATTTGGTCTTCCAACCTAATTCTATTTCACACGATAGTTTAAAAATGTTTTAATGTAATTGAATTTGTGGGAATGCAACTACTGTGCAAATTAATGAATGATTGTACTTTGAACCAAGAAGTTTGCACCATTTTGGAAAATAGCATCATCGATGACAAAGGTGATAATGGAATCTGTATCTTTTTTTTTTTTCTGGTCAAACTTTTTTTTTAACATCTTTATTGGAGAATTGGTGCGTTAGTATTGGTGCGCTAGTTTCTGCTTTATAACAAAGTGAATCAGTTATACATATGTCCCCATATCTCTTCCCTCTTGCATCTCCCTCCCTCCCTCCCACCCTCCCTATCCCACCCCTCTAGGTGGTCACAAAGCACTGAGCTGATCTCCCTGTGCTATGCGGCTGCTTCCCACTAACTATCTAGTTTACGTTTGGTAGTGTATCTATGTCCATGCCACTGTCTCACTTTGTCCCACCTTACCCTTCCCCCTCCCCATATCCTCAAGTCCATTCTCTAGTAGGTCTGCATCTTTACTCCCGTCTTGCCCCTAGGTTCTTCTGACCATTTTTTTTTCTTTTTTTTTTTTTTTAGATTCCATATATATGTTAGCATACAGTATTTGTTTTTCTCTTTCTGACTTACTTCACTCTGTATGACAGTCTCTAGGTCCACCCACCTCACAACAAAGAACTCAGTTTCGTTTCTTTTTATGGCTGAGTAATATTCCATTGTATATATATGCCCCATCTTCTTTATCCGTTCATCTGTTGTTGGACACTTAGGCTGCTTCCATGTCCTGGCTGCTGTAAATAGAGCTGCAATGAATACTTTGGTACATGACTCTTTTTGAATTATCGTTTTCTCAGGGTATGTGCCCAGTAGTGGGATTGCTGGGTCGTATGGTAGTTCTAGTTTTAGTTTTTTAAGGAACCTCCATACTGTTCTCCATAGTGACTGTATCAATTTACATTCCCACCAACAGTGGAAGAGGGTTCCCTTTTCTCCACATCCTCTCCAGCATTTATTGTTTCTAGATTTTTTGATGATGGCCATTCTGACCGGTGTGAGATGATATCTCATTGTAGTTTTGACTTGCATTTCTCTAATGATTAATGATGTTGAGCATTCATGTGTTTGTTGGCAATCTGTATATCTTCTTTGGAGAAATGTCTATTTAGGTCTTCTGTCCATTTTCAGTAGGAAGCTGCTGTGCGAAACCAGGAAGAACAGTCTGGCAGAGTCTGGAAGAATGATTCTAGAGCGCCTGCTTACTGGGGAAAAGATTTTAGTTTGATTCGAAGTTTCTGTTTTTACCGCGATTCCTAAGTCTAACCAAAGTGCCTTTTGGAAGGTGTGGATCTGCACATCTCAGCCGTAAATAACCGGAAATATTTTTATATGTGTCTCCACTAGATGGCGCAAGGTGCTCACCTATTTTGAGGCGATCCAAAGGCCCTTGGGCAAAATAGGGACCAAGAACAGTAAAACACTGACCAGGCAGTGGGTGGATACGAACTCCTGTGTCATTCTGGAAAAATCATAGGAGCTCTACTGTAGTGGCACTGCATTAGCACACGCCTAATATCACCAGTCAACCATGCAGTGTTCCCTCCAAAAACACTGGCATCGCCACGTATTAAAATTATTGATTCTGACATACAACACATAAAACTCATGAATACCCAAGAGAGATTCACTTCTAAGTCTTATTCAGGAGCTGCACTTAGAAAACAGAAGATGTGGATAATTACTCATAGTAAACTAATCAGCCAGTTGAGCAAGGCACATTTACTGAATAGTGGAGTCCCACATACCCTTAACTCGACTTCCCTGTTGGTAACATCTCACATAATTATAGTACAAGATCAAAATCAGGGAAATTGTCATTGGTCCAATCCACAGCCTTAGATTTCACCAGTTTTATATGCACTTGTGTGTGTGTGTGTGTGTGTGTGTGTGTGTGTGTGAAAGGGGGTCAGTTCTTTGCAATTATATCACGCATGTAGATGTGTATAACGACCACCACAGTCGATACAGGACAGTTTCATCACCACAAAGATGTCCCTTGAATTGTTACTCCTTTATAGTTACACCCAATCCCTCCATCGCTCAGCCCTTCCCTGCATCCCTAAACCCTGGCAACCAGATGGGATGATGCACGTGCCAACATTAATGGGTGTATTAGTCAGCTCAGGCTGCTGTAACAAAATTCCATAGACTGGGGGCTTAAACAACAGACATTTATTTCTCAAGTTCTGAAGGCTGGAAGTCCAAGATCAAGGTGCTGGCGGATTCGGTTCCTGGTGAGAGCTCTCTTTCTGGCTTGAAGACAGCTGCCTTCTCACTGTGTCCTCATAGGGTGGAGAGAGAGACAGCTCTGGTATCTCCTCCTCTTCTTATTAGGAGGAGACCCCACCCTTATCACCTCATCTCACTCTAATCACCTCCCAAAGGCCCCACCTCCAAATACCATCACATCGGGGGTTAGGGCTCCAACATATGAATTTTAGGTGGACACAAACATTCGGTCTATAACACAGGTGATGACTGAGGACCAGTGGACCCTTCCTTATACCCCCAATCCATTCCCTAATGACTTGATGGAACTTAGGACCCATCCAACGGAGAGGAAGGAAGGCAAAGAACCCTAAATTGACTAAGAAAACAGTAATTTGATTTTTAAAAGACCCATATGGATGGTTTATCATGAACAGGCAAGAGTAAAGTTCGTTCTACACAGGAGGTTGGGAACTCAGTATGGAGAAAACCTTGAGATACAGGGTAAAAAGGATTACATATTTTGGTTCAGCAAGTCTGCACCTGTGAGATTCAAACCTGCTGCACGTGTTACAGAGACAAGAGAATTTCTCCCTCACCAGCCAGGCAGCAAGCCTGTGAGCACCGGAGAAAAAACTCGATGACAGCTCTGTTGTTAAGTCTTGATTTCAGAGAGTGCGATCTATCTCTTGGCATCAACCACAAACCCAACAATGTTTTGCTTTAGTCAAAACCCTTCCAAAGACACACCTGTGGCTTTCAGTGAAGTTCTCTGGACATCTCCCAACATCTGTCTGGAAAGGATCCAGCAGGTCATCAGGGAGAAAACTCACACTGTGGATGAACTCCAAGTTTTGCTGGCTTCTGCATCTTCAGTGCCTGAGAGAGAAAGAAAAAGCCTGGTGGGGCATTCACGTTGGACACTGAGGCAGGTTGAACTGATCCTCTGTCCCTGCTGTAGCTTCAGCAAAGCCTCTGTGCTATTTCAAGTCTTCTGTGGTCCCCGGTTAAATCCCAGAAAACCAGGACACCTCTCGGGGCCCTAGGCATTCTTCCAGAAGATAAGATTAATTCCTAACTTTGCACTGAGCTTGTTCAGTGTTCAGTGAGCACTTCTACAGAAACAAACCATTGCTCAACGGACAAATATTTCTTCAGAATGATTTGCCTGGCTTTGAATTACTCTTTAACACAGATGCAGAAAAGTAAAGACAGCCATCCACAGCTAATGCCGAAGAGTGAGGAACTGGCTTTGATTTTTTGTGTGTGTGTGCATTTCAGGAAATAAGGCCAAATTCATGCTAGTTGTGCCTTCTGATGACCTCGGGAATAATAAAAATATATTACTACATATAATCCTTAAAATTTTTCAAGGGAAGGCGATGATTTTAGTCCGTATGTTTGGAGAAAGATGATAGCGGTTTCTGAGAGCAGATTTTTGGGGGGGATCTTTGAAGGGGCAAGGGTCTCCAGCATAGAAAAATAGAGGTAGGAGTGGGGAAAGTGACAGATTAGAACTCGCCTCTCTCACCATGAGAACTCAAGCCCATCAGGATCTAATCCTCTCAGAGAAGATTAAACATCGGATAGAATGTTATATTGCGGGTCAAATTCAGTTGTCTTTCCCCTGTTCTTTTAATTATAACTCTCACAAAGATGAATAAATAATAAAGAGAGATAACTGTGGGCTAAAAACATTTTCAGCCATTCAAAGTCAATATTCTGCTTTTTCTTGGAAAATATTCACCCCCAGAGAGGTAAACACTTTGTCTAAGGTCTTATGGCCATGCAGGCTGGTGTGGTAGAAATTCCCAGCGAAAGGCACACCGTGAAGAGCAGGCCATTCTGAGTCTTCCTTAATGAGTCAATAAATATTTCTCAAGCTTGCTGGGGGCTGACGAAGCATACGAAGATGAACAGAACACAGAGCCTGCCCTCCGCTGGGTCTTGGTTTAGTAAGGAAGACAGACGTGTAAACAAAGAGATGAGGTCTCTCCTAGAGGCGCAAATAGCACTCACCAACCTGATGAGTCAGTGGAATGCATTCCATGCAAAGCAAGGAAGAAAGACAGAACAAGGGAGTGTATAGGAAACCAGAGTCATTGAGTGGGGTGTGTGTGTGTGTGTGTGTGTGTGTGTGTGTGTGTGTGACTGTGTGTCTGTGTTTCGGGGCGTACAGGTCCCTCCCGTGTGTGCTACTGAGGTTAGCATTAACCCAACAAGCCCAGGTGAGATCAAGTCTGATGTGAGAGAACCCTCAGGAGTCAGCTTTTCCATTATTATTGTTGTTTTTGTTGCAGCTACAATTTTAAATTAATTGATCAATTGAGGCCGAACGGGTAATATATTCACAGTGTTCAAAAGTAAAAAAATCAAATATTATGTGTAAGAACAAAATTCTTCCCTTCCTCTCCTGGATTCTGACCTGTTCCCACCCTCTCACCATCCTGCCTTCCCCAAACATGCTTCTTCTATGTCTATGTTTCCTAGAATTGCTCTATGCAAATACAAGGGATCACGACTATGCTTCCTTATCTTCTTCTTTTCTAACACTAAAGACGGCACACATTACACTTGCTCTTTTTTCTTAATTTTATAATATATTGGGTATCTTCCAACAGCAACACAGAGGAAGCTGCCTCATCCTTTCTTCCAGCTTCATGATATCATGTTATATTTAACCAGACTCCTGTTAATGAACGTTTGGATTCAGTCCAGTTTCTGGGCATTACAAACAATGCTGTGATGAATAACTTTGTACCTACACCATTTTATATGTGAGCAGGTTTATTTGCATGATAAATCCCCCGAAGTGGGACTGATGGGTCAAAGCGTAGATGGATGTCCAGATCTGGTAGAGACTGCTGCCAGAGGGTTACATTTCTTTGGCTTTTCATTAGTGGGCCTACCACGTAAATCTCTAGAGAGTTCTACATATATGTAACCATAGACTGGCATCACAGTCATTTAGCCCAGATGAATCCTAGGTGGGGAGTCCACAGCGTGGGTGTCATTAAAAAGCATGTGTGTTCTCAAGACTTGTCA
This sequence comes from Lagenorhynchus albirostris, assembly GCF_949774975.1. Lineage (NCBI taxonomy): Eukaryota > Metazoa > Chordata > Mammalia > Artiodactyla > Delphinidae > Lagenorhynchus > Lagenorhynchus albirostris. The sequence goes on along the minus strand of NC_083095.1, from coordinate 168,757,552 downwards.
TTGCCAAGGAGGGGGTGGGTGGGGGAGGGGTGGATTGGGAGTTTGGGATTAGCAGATGCAAACTATCATATATAGAATGGATAAACAACAAGGTCCTACTGTATAGCACAGGGAACTATATTCAATATCCTGTGATAAACCATAATGGAAAAGAATATGAAAAAGACTGTAAATATATGTATAACTTTGCTGTACAATAGAAATTAACACATTGTAAATCAACTATACTTCAATAAAATAATTTTTTTTTTTTTTTTTTTTTTTGTGGTACGCGGGCCTCTCACTGTCGTGGCCTCTCCCGTTGCGGAGCACAGGCTCCGGACGCGCAGGCTCAGTGGCCATGGCTCACGGGCCCAGCCGCTCCGTGGCATGTGGGATCTTCCCGGACCGGGGCACGAACCCGTGTCCCCTGCATCAGCAGGCGGACTCTCAACCACTGCGCCACCAGGGAAGCCCTAAAATAAATTTTTTAAAAAGTATGTATGCTCTTTCAAATGCATAATGCATCACATGAAATGTTTATTGAGCCTAATTTACACTGAGAGCTTTGGAGGCTGTGTAAATGTCTCTGTCGGATTCCTAAACAACATAACCTATCAATACAGCATGTGGCAATGAGCCATTTAATTTAACTTTAATGGTTTACTAAGAACAAGTTACTTGATTTACAACTGGTTGCTCACTTTTACCTGGCTGTACTGAAATGTCAAGTTGACTTGATTTGAAATTGTACTTTTTCCTTACATGAGAAGGTTAGACCACATGTTTATCAAGTAAAAATGTATTCTTTAAAAGTTTCGTTAACATGAAAGGTTTATTCGAAAAAGCAAAAAATATATATATTTAACTACTCATTTTATAGTATTAATAATGGCAGCAAGTATGGGTCACTGAAACAGTAATAGTTTTTATAACATCTAGGTATATGGTACCGTTTGTGGAGGGTGTGGGCGGGATTTCAGAATCATCTGGGAGATTTCCCAAATGGCAAGTTTTCCCCCCAGCGCCTTCCTGAGGCTCTGGTTCACCACCTCCTCCACTGCACCACCCCTGGGGACATACTCTTCTCACCCAAGGACCCCCAGTGAGACACTATCACTAACAGGAGTGACAAAAACACTATCACTAATAGGAGTGACACTATCACTAATAGGAGTGACAAGGACAGTTCTTTAAAAACAATTAGCTTGATGAAAAAAATATACCATAATGCCTCCGTTTATTTATCTCCTTTTGCAAGGGGCTGGAGAAAACGTTGTCACGAGCCTGCACTGGTCTGCAGGTTTGCCCCTGGGGACTACTGAGATCTCCTTTCCCACCTGTTAGCTCAGGAACATTCTACAGGTAACTCCCCAAACCTGGACCTTTCCCCCAGCATTCTGTGTTCTTTTCCCCTATGTCAAAGCCTTTTCCACTCTTGGACCTTCTCCTTCCCCTGTCTCCTTAATGCCCTGTCTTCTCCACCTGGCTTTCAAATCCGATTCACGCAAAGAATAATTTCCACTTCCTCCCCGAAGCCTTTTCTAATTATTCTAGACCACAATCACAATCTCATCCTCCTCTCCACTTAGCATCTCACCACTGAGCTCAAATTATGTTGTCTGTTAGTTCCACCTTCATATCTAAATGGTAAATTCTTCCAGGTTGTGGACTGTGTCTAAAACCCCTGTTATAACACAGCTAGCACAGGGCATCATAAAGCCAGAAACACATTCTTTCAACCATCCATCAAATGCACTGCATGTCGACTCTATTCCAGGCAGACTGGGAATATAAAAATGAGCATGAGACAATCCTTGCCCACGAGCAAATCAAGTCTAATTAGGGTCTCAAATCTCTAAGCAGATAATTAAAATAAAATATGATGTGTTACACTTTGTGAATAGTTGATAAATTCAGCAAATCATCAATCAGAAGAAATTGGAAAACTGTATTCTCTGCTTCCAGTTTCACAAATCTTCTGTCTGGGTAAAACTCACTGTCTGTAAACTAGGTGAACAGTGGGTATAACTAGACTCCCAAGATATCAAGGGCTCCTGAGAAACCGTGGAGCCAAGGCCAAAATGAATCCGTTTCCTCCCCAGTCTTCTTGATTAAAAAAAAAAAAGGCAAGTTGTAAGAAACTGTCAGGATTATGCAAAGTTGTCAGGGGTCCAGGAGAAACACAAGGCCATGTAAGTAGATAAAAAGGTGAGACCAGGGAGGTGAGAAAGAGCTGGCCCAGAAGAGAACAATGGCCTTGCAAACACTCAGAAAGGAACACAGACAAGGGAGGGACTGATGTGGGGGCCGGAGGAAGGGCTTGAATCTCAGAGCAGCTGGATAGAGGGACCAGGGGGTGACCCTCGGGGGTAAATTCAAGGGAGAAGAAAAGAAACCAAATGGACAGCCTGCCTTCCCTCTTCAGTCTCTGCCCTGGCTACGCTAGCTGGGCCCATCAGTTGGTGGTCTCAAGTGGGGGACCAGGGGAAAGACCCTAACGCTAATGAGTCTGATTCTAAAATTCTGGAATCCCTGGCCCATCCTTCAGTTACACAGGGGAGCCATTTCCTGGCAAAAGCCGGCACGGGGGCCTCTCCGACCGGCAGCTCCTCTTCGTTCCTGCACTATGAAGCCCTTGCTGCTGAGCCCTGGACCCATTCTGCCAATGAGCACCTGGGTCCTGGCTGGAGATTTGTGCCTAACTGGAGTGTGGGCCTGGTAAGCCCCTGACGTGTCTCCTTGGAAAAGTCAGGATAGGGTTTTGGCTTTGAGGTTCTAGAAGCTTTGTGGTCTCAAACTGCAAAGTCAGCAACTCCTGGCATCAAAGGACACATGCACGGGGATACCTAAGCCCCTTTTGGGGGAGGACAGTTAATTTTTTTTCATCCATATTTATAAGGTCAATATAAATCACTGTCTATGCTTATCAAGAGTTTTGTAAACCTTTCACAGGGTTCTTTTGGTTTTTTTGTGGGGTTTTTTGGCAGCAAGTCATGTGGGATCTTAGCTCTCCGACCAGGGATCTAACCTGCACCCCCTGCATTGGAAGGTAAAGTCTTAAACACTGGACCGCCAGGGAAGTCTCACTGTGTTTTATTTGTATCACACTACCTAGTTTTTAAAGATCATCCCTATCTGGTCGTGCAGATGCTCTGACATCACACACAAGCCTGGGCTATTAGAGTCTGCAAATACTAGGAAGTTTAGAAACTCTCTCAAGTCACGTAGCTAGAAAGTGAATACAGCCCAGGCCTCCTCTGCCTCAGCACAGCCAGCTTGGCGGCAGGGGCGGGGGGCACCCTCAGGCCTCCAGCCTCCTAATTCCATTCATGGAATGCTTCTTCAATGCTAACTGTACCCTCAGCACAGTGTTACAAGTTGTGGAAGATGCTTGCCCTCAGGGAAGGTGGGATCCATTTGGTCAAAGGGGCCACAAAACAATGTAACAACCGCTAGCACCACAGCCTAGAGTACAATTGGAGAGTCCTACCAGATGAAGAAAATAAAACTCTTCTCTTGACTGTTTGACCTCTGCTGAAACCAGTTGGGACAAATTGGGACCAAGAGCAGATATAAGGTCAAAAATAGAGTCCAGTAGGAGAGGGATGGTAGAGACAAAGACCGGGTCCCAGTCCTGTTGGAGGATTGATGGAAATAACAGTAGCTGTTACTGTTTCCATTCAAATAACCCGGCTTTGTCCAAATTCAACTTTCAGTTCACCAGTAGGTATTTCCCTTTGGCGGCGAGGAGGTGGGGGGGCAATAGGCAAACCTTGATTCCAGATTTGGGGCTCTTCTCCTTAGTTTTAAAATGAGGAGGGGGGTAGGCAGGCTTTGTAGGCTGCAAAGTTTCTAAGTGCGCCTGGGATACATCTGTAACTAACGGTTAGTAAAGAACTAAAAATAAAAATCCTTTGACTTCCTTCTCCTTTACCAGTGTTTTTGTTGCAGAAACTCAGCTGGACCAGCTACTGTCACTTCATGTTGGTGGCATTTTTTAAAATTAGTCAGTGGTTAGGCTATTAAATGTTCAACTGCTAATGACAATGATCTTCCTTTCATTTATTTCACCATAGCAACATTTCCCCCTCTCTTAATGTCTTTGTTTAAACAATCAGCGTTTCAACAAGAGTAAATAAAATATTTTAAAAAGAGATATCACCATAAGCTAACCCACCCACTGTTTTCATTTTTCCCTGCTTCTGATGTCCATGCATATGTATTTTTACCTAATTACACTCATACTTTCGATACGTCATGTGATCTGACTTTTTCCTTTAGATTATGCTGTAAACATTTTCCCTGTTTCCACAGACCTCGTGATTATTATTTAATAGCTGCATAACATTCCACAGGATGGACGTTCCATCATTTGAGTTAACCATTTCCCTGTTCTTGGCCACTGAGACTGATGCCAACTTCTATTACTCAGTGTATTGATTTAGATGCAATTTTTACAGAGACATAAAAAATGTCTTTGAGGTGCTTGTCTTTTGGAAGAGGAAACAGCTCCAGCTCATTGTGTGTCTACCAGGTACAAAGATGGAGCCCAGGGCTTCCCTGGTGGCGCAGTGGTTGAGAGTCCGCCTGCCGATGCAGGGAACACGGGTTCGTGCCCCGGTCCGGGAGGACCCCACATGCCACGGAGCGGCTGGGCCCGTGAGCCATGGCCGCTGAGCCTGCGTGTCCGGAGCCTGTGCTCCACAACGGGAGAGTCCACAACAGTGAGCGGCCCGTGTACCGCAAAAAAAAAAAAAAAAAAAAAAGATGGTGCCCAGACTCTAAAAGGCCAGTCAGTGGGTGAGTGGTTGCCAGATAATTATTCTATGACAGACAGAAACATCACCGATAGTTTGTAACTATGATAACAATGACATTCACTTTCATGATTAACAACCAAAAAATCAGAAATACTACGACATGGTGCCAATCCTAGCTTCCTCTTTTCTGTTCCTTTACGCCAGAGCCACATAAAACGGGACCACATTGCTAATGCCATTCTGCATTAGACTACAAATTAGCACCCCTTCATTGGGCCTGTGAGCGTCAGAGTTGGACGCCAAGGGGAATGCGCCGTTCTCTCAGAAGAAGGCAGAAGGTCTCTTGTTGCCTTTAGGCTGGCAGGTGGGGGAATGGTGGTGGTACATACAGTAGGTGAGGGGGTGGTATATATTAGCACTGGGAGGGTGGTACATATGGGGGGTATATATAGCAGGTGAACGGGTGGGCTGTGTACTGAGGGTCAGGCTGGTCCTTACCGTGTTCTCCTGCGACAGTAATGAAGTGAGTCCATGAAGAAGCGGGAGAGGAAGAGAGGGTCGGTCGGGGGCTTGGAGGTGGAGGGAGGTGCCACAGGCACTGGGTGGAGAAGGGAGGCAAAGAAGCCGAGGGAGGGGCGGGGCTTATGGGTGGGGGGGAAAGGACAAGGGAGGGGGTGTGAGCTGTGCGCTCTGGGCGGGGTGGGGGGGGTAACCGGTGTGGGTGCAGCGGCGCGGGGCAGGATGGGGGCGGGGCTCGCGGGAGTGCTGGGCCGGAGCCGGGGGTCTCGCGGGAGTGCAGGGTCGGAGGGGCGAGGGGGAGGGACCGAAGGGGCGGGGCCGGAGGGCGCGGAGGCGGGGCCGGGGAGGGGTGCGCGGGGCGCGGGCGGGAGGTGCGCGGTGGGGCGGGGTCTGTGGTGGTGAGGGGCCCGGGCGGCGCGTGCGGGGGGCGGGGCCTGTGGGGCGCGGGGGCGGGGCCTCGCGCGTTCGCAGCCGCGAGCCCAGCGCTGCACCTCGCGCTGTATCCCGCGCTGTACCCCGCGCGTCCCGCCGCGTCCCGCCGCATTCCGGTGACACCGCCCCGGCCCTGCCATGCTCCCGCTGCTCGGGCTGTGCTTGGCCCTGCCTTTCTGCGCGGGGTCGCTGGAAGAGGTGCAGAGCTGGGGGGACACTTCGGAGCAAGTAAGTGGAGTTCGGGGGGCCCAAGGCGGGCCCCGGACGCGGGCTGCCGCCCTTTCCCACCGCCTCCTTCGGGCGCGTGGCTGCCGGACAGGATCCTGGACGCTAGAGAGGGAGGGTTCACCCCCATCTCCTGTCACATCTTTCCTCCACCTCCTCTCTGTCCCCAGCCTTCTGCTCGGGAACTTCCCCATCTACTGGTCCCTCGAGGAGAGCGTCTGGCTGGCGAAGTTTCTTGCAGAGTTGTGTCTGCCACTTCAAAGTCCTGCAGAACCAAATCTCCTTGGCTCCTGTTACCTGCGCGGGTTTCTGCTAGTTTTTTGTTGTTCATTTCTGAGCCAGAGCCCCAAGTTAACTACAGGATTCTTTAAGACTCGTGTGTGGGGGTAGTGTGTTGTTGCTGTCGGTTCCTAGTTGTTCCAGAGAGAAAGCACATATAGGAAAAGTTCCAAACTCCTGGAAGCCTCTGCTTTTTCCATCTGAAAACCGGGAGAACACGACTTTCCATCAGGTTCTTATCAATGCTTTAGCAGTTTAAAGGTGGCCAGATGATGGGCAGAGGATCAAGAACCAAAGGGTCTCAGTTACCCTGGTTAATATTCTGTGTATCTGCCAGAGTTTTTTAAATGGCTTAACCTCACAGGTGAATGAAACCTGCAAATATGAAATCTCAGTACAACGCCCCATGGATAGGAAAGCTCTTTGAAGAGTATAAAACAGGTTGGAACAGTTTTCAAAGCACAGACCTTATAGGGAGAAATGGCTCTGTCCTGATTAAAGTAGACAGTGCATTTCTAAAGTAGACAGTGCATTTCTATGTCTCCTGGTGCTGTTTACACACACGTATTTAAATTGTTTAGCTGATAGCATGCTTTCACAGGATGGGAGGAAGAGATAAGCAAGTATACTTTGTGTCCCCTTTCCCAGCACCTTGGTTTGAAGAGCAGATCTGGAAAACAGAATCTACCTAAACATCCTGTAGTTACTTTCATGTTGACACTCCCTCAAGGATGTGCTTATCTGTGAAATGGAAGAAATGGTCATTCTCTTGTAGGACTATCAGGAGGAATAACCCATAAAAATTCCAGGAGGCTGTTCGGTGGAGGAGAAACATGCAGGCTTCGGATCCAGAGAGAAAGGCTGGTCTCTCCTTTGCCTTTTACAGCTGTATGGTCTGGACAAGCTGCTTACCTTCTCTGAGCCTTCCTTTACTGTCCATCACAGCACGGAACACACCTCCTCTTGAGCATACTTGTAAGGATCCAGCTGCTAGTTTATGTAAAGGACCTGGTATACAGTGGGTGCTCAAGAAATGGTAGCTGTTTTGGTCAGTGGTTAAGGGCATAGACTTTGGTGCCTGGGCTCGATTCCTGATTCTGGCACTTACCAGCTCTGTGACGCTGAGCAAGGTCCTGGGTGCTTCAATCTCCAATTCTTTGAAAAGTTTGAGAGAACAGGGTGATGAGGATTGGATAGTTAATACACCTAAGGTGCAGGGAACGGTGTCAGCGCTTAATGTTGGTGGCTGCTGTCAGGCTTGGGCAGCTGAAATGCTGAGGGTAGGAATTTAGGGTAAAGATCCTAAAACTTTTTTTAGGGGGCGGAGGGAGAAGAATGTGGGAAGCACTGAAACAAAGATTCTGTTTGTGAGCTGGGAGGAGGGATTAAATCTCTGACATCTGCAAGTCCAAGTAGGCTTAACACTGAACTTCCCTGAATAGAAGAACATAAGTTTAGCCCATTTTAGTGACTTCATGCATTCGTCAACTCACGGCACTATTTATTCATCTGGAAAATGACTAAATCAGAAAAGACTCCAAATATAAAGTTCTGTGAAAATTTGCGATTTTACCTTTTTATACTCTATTTAAAAAATTTGTGTGTGTGTATAAGATGTAGGATTTGAGAGCACAGGCTCCAGAACCAGACTTCCTGGGTTTGAATCCTGGCTCTGCAGTTACTGGGGAGTTAATTAACATCTATGAGCCCCTATTTACCCATCTTGAGAATGGGGTTGATGAGATTACTTAATTAAAAGGATTTTGAAGATTAAAATAGTTAATATACTTAGAATGGTGCCTGGCAATGCAGTTAGTGCTTTGGTCTCAATAATTATGGTCTTCAAAATTATATGTGAACAATTTTTTAAAATTTTATTTTTTATTCAAGTATAGTTGAATTACAATGTGTTAATTTCTGCTGTATAGCAAAGTGATTCAGTTATACATATATATATTTACATTCTTTTTCATATTCTTTTCCATTCTGGTTTATCACAGGATATTGAATATACTTCCCTGTGCTATACAGTAGGACCTTGTTATTTATCCTTTCTGTATATAATAGTTGGCGTCTGCTAATCCCTAACTCCCAATCCAGACCTCTCCCACCATCCCTCCCCCTTGGCGACCACCAGTCTATTCTCTATGTCCCTGATTCTCTTCTGTTTCATAGATAGGTTCATTTATGTCCAGTTTTAAATTCCACATATAAGTGATATCATATGGTATTTGGTGAACAATGTTTAAATGTCAATGAATGTGTAAATTTGAATGTACCTGAACTTGCCTATTAGCTTGTGTTGCAATTCTTGTGTTGCAGCTTGCCTATTAGCTTGTTATATACCTTTAATTGAAAATATTACTAATAATATCCTAGATTCAAGTCCCTTCCTCCCTCTCCACCTCCTCTGTAAACAGTGTTACCCGTAGTGTAATAAACCCATTATCTGCAGTGGTTTTCAAACTTCATCTTGCAGAAAGACACTCAGGGGGCTCTTTAAACATTCAGATTCCTGTGCCCCACCCCCATCAATTTCCATCCACTAGGTTTGGGTGGGACCCAGATGGTCCTGATGCAGGTGATGCATGGACCACACTTAGACTAATTCAGCTTTGAAAGAATCTTTCAGGAAATCAATATTAAAAAGCAAGACTCTTGTATAAAATCAGCCTGCTTTCAAATTGATATGGTTTCTTTTTTTTTAATATTTATTTATATTTGGCTGTGTCATGCCTTCATTGTGGCTCGCGGGCTTCTCTGTAGTTGTGGCACGCGGGCTCGCGGGCTTAGTTGCCCAGCGGCATGCGGGATCTTGGTTCCCCAACCAGGAATCGAACCCGCGTCCCATGCATTGGAAGGCGATTCTTAACCGCTGGACCACCAGGGAAGTCCCTCAAACTGACATGGTTTCTTTAACTAAGGATGGAGCTGTGTTCCCATTATTACAAAAGCAGTTTTAAATTTACAGAATAGTAGTAGGCACCAAGTGTTGAGTGTCAGGGAGAGTTTGCTAGGAGCTCTATGTAGAAATAATAAGCAATAAAGTATATGGTTAAGAGCACCCCAAGTGGAACCAGACTGCCTGGGTTCAAATCTGGATCCCACCACTTACTGGCTGTGTGTACTTGGGCAAGTAACTTAACCTCTCTGGGTCTCCGTTTCCTCACCTGCAAGATGGCGTTGTTAATGGTTCCTACTTCATAGGCAGGGGTGGATCTAAGTTTTGAGAGAGGAGTCAAGTTTATATAATGGGCAAAGCCCTCTTAAAGAAAAATGCTAAATGCTAAAAGTGCTAAAATAAACATTTATTTAGCAGGATAAATAAATCACAGCAAATGACACATTTTGACAAACACTACGAATACCACCGTTTGTTAAGGGACCGTGCAAGTGAAGGATCCTGACGCTTACCTTTTATTAGCTTCTAAACAATAATAAACTATTAAATAAAAAGTAACAAACCCACTTCTGCTCCTGTTTGTTGTGAGGATAAAATGAGCTGATTCAGGCACAGCACTTACATATAGTAAGCACTCAGGTCCTGTTAGCTATTTGGGTTATTTATGCACAGCCTGGTTGAATCTCTGCCACTGCAAGGAAGGCCTCAGCTAGCTTATGCTCCAGGGGAACTATGGAAGTCCACCCAGGGGAAGTGATGCACGCAAGTGATATTTCAGAGCCTAGATTAGAACCCAGGAGTGCTGAATGCCAAGCCGGGCTCCCAATGACGCCTCCAAAGACCGCCACTTCCATATTTACAATGTAACGTAATTTGTTTAAACACGATTTTAATTTGTAGCTCCTGGCACATAGGTTGTGTTCAGCGTAGGCTTCTGGTACCGCACGCACAGTGGTGATACATTTCTAATTCCCTGAATCGAGCATTTCTGCGGTTTTAAGTTTTATAGTCTCTCACTCAGAACCTTTGCATTTGGGAAAACAAAGAAAATCAAGACCAGTTTTGTTTTTTTCTTAACGCTTTGAAAAGGAAAGTCACGGAAAGATTCTGTGAGCTCCAGACCGCTCGATAATGTCTCCTTTATGTGCACGGGTGTGATCGTTGCAATGGAGTCCTAAGGCTGGATGGGGAAGAAGGGTATTAACAGGAGAGATTCCAGAGATTTCCTCCCTCCCGAACCAGAGCCAGCCATATCTGGTTTCTTTGAGGGGGAGGTGGGGAGAAGGATGGGGGAGTCCCGCGAGCTGGGCGATGAGTCGTATGTGACTTAGTGTTCCTAACTAACGTTCTCATGAAGTCCTGGATGCGCTAACATAAAGCATCCGTGCCCACGGTGCTGTCAGAGGTCCAGCTGGAGGTCCTGTAAGCTTTCTGTATCCAAGGAGCAGAGGGTCCGTTTAGGAAAATGGGGCCATAGGATGGAGACCTGAGCTTTCTTTGTGGGGTTGGGGGGTGGTCCCACCCTCCTCATTATCTTCCCACAAGCCAGATCCATTTCCCTTGTTTCTCACAGGTTAAAAGAAACAAGGTGACTTGCCTAAGGATAGTTGGTTTGGGTTTTGTTTTTCCAGCTGCCTGGAAAATTGTTTGGAATTTCAGCCCCCAAAAGAAGTTTCTTCTTCCATTGCTGAGGTTATGGGCCCCCCAAAGGGCAAGAGGTTCATAGCAGGACAACCTGCAGCAACATTTCTCCAAAGGAAGAGAACTTTTGAGAATTACCCAGATGGGATCCTCCCAGACTAACTGTCCTCGGTCCAGGTGATGGGTGGCAGCTCCCGTGCTTTGCAGCCCGTAGCCCTGGGTTTGGTGTCAGGTCCTGTATCAGATCTCCGAGGCAGCAGACTCCTGAGTTCCTGGCTCTTGGTTTCAGGTTTTCAGCACGCCCTCAGAAGATGGAGCCGGCGGGTAGATACATTCCTGGCACAGAGCCCGCCAGGAACTCCTGTCTTCAGCCGTTTGATGGTGTGTGGCTGAGGCTGGCCTAAGTACAGCCTGAGGGCATGAACCCTGCCTTTCTGTCCCTCTTTCAGTGCACCCGGGTCATTAAAGCATCCATCCGTAATGGGCATGTGTGTGTGTGTGCTACGTATTCACGATATCCCTCACCCTGGGTGGAATTAGGGTTCCCTCCTCTTCTCCTTTCCTGTGCTCTTTCCCATCTGTGGACTTTCTGGAACGCTTTCACGGGGCTTCTCTTCCCTCCCAATCCTGTTCCAACCCTGTGATCGATTCTGGCGGGAAAATACCATCTCTGTTATCCAGATTACGAACATGAAGCAGTGCCTGCTGTTTTCTACCTCTGGCTGGACTGTCCGATGATGGAGTAGATGGAGATTCCAGTCCTCCAGCTCTGACGGTGTTACCGCTACATTCTTTGTGCAGAGGCAGTCTTCAGCCGCCCTTGCACATCCTGGTAGGGAATGCTGCTTGGTCCACGTGAGCTAAAGAGGCAGATTCTGAGCTTTTTCCCAGCATGCTTCCCGTATTGAACTGGATGCTCTGTAAATTTCCCTTCCCCTTTCATTCCACTCCAACAAACATCCTACACAACTACTTCTAGCCATCCCTCCATCGTAAAGCCTCTCACGGTCATCTGAGAACATAGTGAACTCTTCTTTTTTCCATTTCCTTTGTAAAAATTACCTCGTCTACTAAGTGTTCCTGAGTGTACTTCTTTCCGGTTAGGTAGTATGGTGCTTGATGGCAAAGGTCATGGCTGGTATTTCGCAGTAAACACTGTGATCTGGACATCTGTTCTGATGCTGGAGAAGCAAGCTCAGCTCAGTAGAAGCAAAAAATCCTATTTGAGCCATCTCTTAAGTCTATTATCTGGCGGTCCATGCTCTGAGATTACTATTCATGGCAGCCCTTGACATTAAGCTGGAGTCGGTCACTCACCTGTCCTTAACCCACACTCCCAGGTTCTTACAAGGCAAGGGGAAAACTCTCGAACAATAAAAGGGATCAGGAATTCCTAACTAAAAACAATGAAGATGACTGCTGTCATTTCCACTTCTAATCCTAGCTGGTACCAGGAAGTTTTGATTCTGGTTCAGTCCGAGTCTAAATTTGGACTGAAGTGTAGCCATCGTGATCCCCTGAGAGGCCAGTCATCTCAAAAGTGAGAAACCAGCCTCTCTTGTTCTCCTTAATGCTTGTTTATTTTCTTGGAAAACCTATTTTACAAAGGAGGAGACTTCAAAGAAATACTTTAGATCAACCGGAGAACATAATACCTGCGCAGGCCTGAGCTTCCCTTCTGACCATGGCTATCTTAAGTGGCCCTCAGCCTATTCCACAATTTTAGGAAGGGAGAGGCCTGAGCTGAGCCTGCAGACCCAATGGAGACCTTGCCCAGGAAACTTATTCTGGCTTTCCTTGGACGGTCCCAATCATCCCATGTCATTTTAGAAATAGAAACCAGTGTCCTCCTAGTCATTGTTTGGTTCTCATGGAGCCAGGGCCGATGTCAACCTAAAACCCTGTACTAATTCTTTCTATTCCATGTTCTGTAGAATAGGAGACTCTGTAATGGCTTATAATGGTAATATACAGTAGCATTATCTATTTTCAGGAGGGATCAGGGAGAGGATAGTGGTTAAACCAGTTTCTGTTATACTTTGAGTTTACAAAATGGAAATATCTTTATTGGTTTTTTTTCCTATTTGGAAATGATACACAGTAATTTGTCCAAAACTGAGGTGGTACAAAAAAGTTTAAAGAAGAAGAATTTAATCGCTCAAAGGTAACAGCCATTAGCATTTTGGGCACATTCTACACACGTAGACACTTATAAAAATGAGATCATGTTAAAGATAGCGTTTTGCTACCTGATTTAATCACTTAAAATATGGCTGAATGTATAAGTGAGGACAGGCCAGGCTGTACTGGGGTAACAACCCCCAAATCTCAGTGACTTAAATGACAAACGTTTGTTTCTTGCTTGTATGACTTGTCCATCTTGGGTTGTCGGTGCAGCAAGTGTGATCTTGGGCTTGGTGGAGCAGTGACCTTATCAAACGTTGCTAATTACTATGCCGGTGAGAAAAGGCAGTTCTGGAGGACCTCACACCTGCGATCAAATCCTTGGCGCAGAAGTGACAGATGCCACTTAACATTCATAACTTACTGGCCAGAGCCAGTCCCGTGGCTCTGTCTTCCCACAAGGGGGCCAGGAAATGCAATCCTTCTGGCAGAGAGTTGGAGAAATATTTAGTGAACAGCACAGAAGTCTAGTAAAATTAACATTGATGTCAGTAAATATAGGCCCATAGTATTATTTTCAATAGCTATATTCTAATTAATCAATGTATCATAATATATTGAACCAAACCATTGTTAAAGGATATGTTAGGGTATTTCCAATGATTAGCAATTGTTTTAAAAGTTGCAAAGAATTTTTTTGTACATTCATTTTTCTCCTATTGATTTTTCCCCCATATGATGCTTTTCTGAAACTAGGATTTCTAAATTAGAAGACGTGCATACTGGTGGAAATGTAAAATGTTGCAGCTGCTTTGAAAACTGGTTTATCTATTTCTTAAAAGTTAAATTTATCATATGATCCAGGAATTCCACTTGTAGGTATCTGCCTGAGGAAACTGAAAACATATGTCCAACACAAAGAACTCTATGTGAATGTTCATAGAGTTCAAGTTCCACATTATAAATAATAGCCAAAAAGTAGAAATAACCTAAACGTCCATCAACTGGCCAACGGATAAACAAAATGTAGTGTGTCCACACAATGGAATATTATTCAGACGTAAAAAAGAACAAAGTGCTGATAAATGCTACAAGATTACGCTAAGTGAAAAAAGCCAGTAATAAATGACCACATATGGTATGATTCCGTGTATATGAAATGCCCAGAATGAGTAAATCCAGAGACAAAGTAGATTAGTGGTTGCCTGGGCCCAGGGCAAAGGCTGGGGTTGGGAGCTTTTCTGTTAGGACAATAAAAATGTTCTAACTTGATTGTCGTGGTGATTGCACAACTCTGTGCATACACTAAAAAACATTGAATTGTTTTAAATGAATGAATTTTATTGTTTGTAAATTATACCTCATAAAGCTGTTGAAAAAGGCACGCATACAGTCTAAGCATATTTTCCAAGTCTGTGATCGACATTGTCAAACTGCCCTCCAGAACGGCCGATTCATCACTCACAGCAGCGGTAGTTAACACTTCTGTTCTTTAAACAGTGATGTGTCATGAGAAATAATCAGCAACCAGCTGGGACTTTTAAATTAGTCCAGAGGGGCTGGTTAATTATTATATGATTTTTAAAAATAAGGATGTTATTACCGTCCCCTGCCCCTCCTCTGCATGTGGGGAAGTATAACACATCATCCACAAAAAAACACAGTAAGAAAGTTCAAGGTAAGTTCAGTTTTGCTTCCAGAGTTTCCTGGAGTTTTGAGCAGAGTAAATGAGCCCATCAGAGTTGAGCTGACAGGCTTACTCGTTGTAGCAGACACAACAGCAAAGAGCCGATTTTCAAGCCAAAAGTGAATGGAAACCGAAAACAGATATTCTAATGAACTCTGTCCTGGCCATTTCATCTGTCTTCCCCTAACAGATGTAAGAACCCTCAGGTGAGGAGGGGGTGTGACATCATGGGTTCAGCAGTCAGCCAGGTCTGAGAGGGATGAATTCTAATCCTGGCCTGGATGCTCCCTGGTTTCAGGTCAAAACTGCTTTTCAGGATGGATAACCCTTTGCATGAATTTGAATTGGTTTTAACCCCCCTCATGTAACTCACATGAGAATGACCTCACGATCATATTTCATGTCTCTTTTCTTCTTCTAGGTTGCACTCAGGGTCCCAAGGCAAGTCAGGCTGTTGCAAAGGCTGGTACGTATATTCACGTATATTCTCTTAAAAATCTGTTCCCCTTGCTATTCTGTGTATTTTGAACCAGGCAATAACTATGTTCGCAGCTCCCCCAAAGCTTATAAATTGCATGTAGAAGAAATCGAACATGAAACAATGTAGCTTCTGTAAGGCTTTCTTTTATAGGCTTTTATAAGGCTTTCTTTAAGTGGATTTTTTTTCTGAAAAGAGACCTGATTATTCCAGTAGAACCGTAAGGACAAAGTATGAAGTTTTCAAAGACCTTCTTAGAAAAAAGCCCAACACCTAAGTGAATCTTTACTTTTTTATGAAATAAAGGCTGTGTTGCGAAGTCAACAGCTAAAGCAAGCAAAGAATTCCCATTTATAGATTAAAGCTTTGTGTAATGGAAGTTGGTCCAGGCTCTCAGTGCATGCTGGAGGTTTCCAGATGGAACTTGGGCAGATGTTCAGGATTCTAAGCATTTAACTGAAATGATCTCAGTCCTTCCTTCCCACTGTGTGTGCCGTGATATATCAAAATGTGGGGACACGCCTTCAGGCTCTGAGGCTAGGGATTCCTCTGTACATCCTCAGGAATGAGCCATTTACCCGAGGCCTCCGGACTCCTGGCTGGTGGTCGAGTCAAGGCTGGATTGACCATGACCAATGTCGCAATCATTACCATCTTTATTTGGACCAGGACTTTGTATTCTCATCGTTTTCCACGTGGCCTCTTCCTCCCCTCCCTTCTCCTATCCTCCCAATCCCGACTCCCCATACCCCAGGTTTGCTAACCTCATTGTCTCATGTTTTTGTTCATGTTCACGTCATCATACACAGACATATGTGAACATGAACGGGTAAAGAATTGTGAAGAGTCTAGATTTTTACCCTACTTACAAGCCAATAAGCTAGTCTGTTGCTGTTTCATGGATGCTGGCACAAAACAGGAGACTCCTGGGCCAGAGATGAAGGATGATTCATTACTCACAGTAAGAGCAGAAGTCAGAGTGGCAGGATTGGTGCCTTTCCTCCAGCTCAGTTCTCCTGTAGTGATACAGAGAGGGCCAGGCGACACCTACGCACGTGGTTGGTTTTATCACAAGAGAGGTACTGTATAGCACAGGGAACTCTACTCAGTACTCTATGATGACCTATGTGGGAAAAAATCTGAAAAAGGGTGGGTATGTGTCTAGGTATAACTGGTTCACTTTGCTGCACAGCAGAAATGAGCACAGCATTGTGAATCAACCATACTCCAATAAATATTAGTCAAAAAAAAAAAAAAAGAGAGAGAAACGCTAAGCTTAGGGAACCTGCCTCTTTTGTAATGAACACTAAGCCTGCCTGATCTTTGCCCTAGAGGGAGACATTCTCTTTATTATTCTGGACTTTAAGCCAACCTGCCCTTTGCTCTGAAGGAAAACCCCACCTCTCTCTTCCCAAGCTGTTCATTATACAAATATCCTGGAAAATGCGGTACGAAACAGAGGTAGCCAGTGCCTCTGCACAGAAAATGTGCAGAAATACCAGACTCATGGACAGTAGTCTCCCAGCAAGACATGGATACACATATTCATTCATTCAACAAGGTTTTTGTTTTGTTTTGTTTTGTTTTTGGCCAAGCCACGCGGCTTGTGGGATCTTAGTTCCCTGACCAGGGATTGAACCCGTGCTGCTTGCGGTGAAAGCGCCGAGTCCTAACCACTGGACTGCCAGGGAATTCCCAACAAGTATTTTTTTGAATCCTTACTATCTGCCCAGAGATGTTCAAGGCATTGGGAGTATAGCAATGAACGAAACAGGCAAAAGACCCTGTCTTTCATAGAGCTTGAATTCTAAAGCGGGGCAGAGATAGACACAGTCAATAAATAAATGGTGAAGTGTGTCAGGAATAGAGAAGATGCCATGAGAAAAACATCATGGCAGAGGCAGGTGGGGGACCCTCGTGTACATTGGCCTGTATGAGAGTTCTCATATTTGCTTTCAGACAGTGGGACCATGTAACCACAGCTACTGTTCCCTGCATGCTGACCACGTGCCAGGCACTGTCCTGAGCGCCTCATGTGTCATAGCTCAACCAAATATAGAGACATTTTACAGATGAGAAAACTGAGGTTCAGAGAGATTGAGTCACTTGTCCAAGATTACACTTTCCGAAAGAGGTGGTTGAACCAGGATTTTGAGTCCCAGCAGTCTAGCTTCTGAGTCTGTGCTTGTCACTTATACACACAGCTGCCTCCTCACCTGATTGTATTTTTCTGTTTCTTATTATTTTCACTCAACAGTGCCTCACCTGGCCTGCCTCTATCCATTCTTTGAGATGGTGAAAAATATTACAGGTTGTTGGCACACGATGGTTTATCAAGCATTCTACTATTGATGAGCTTTCAATATTTTTCCAATTTTTTTGCCCCTGTAAATGCTGCTGCAAAAATTTTTTTTTCTATTATGTGGGTGCTTTTAATTCTGTGGCTGAGATTTTCAGTAAGAGGATTGCTGAGTCAGAGTGCACACACACTTTTAATTTTGATAGATGTAGTCAGACTACTTTTTGAATACACCTAGTACCTTATGTCTTAATTTCATTTCTATCAGCAGTGATGAATATGTACATTTCTGCCAGCAGTGCTATAATTACTCCTTTTGATTTGTCAGTCTCTTAGATTTAAAGTGATACCTCATTGTTCCTTTAATGTGCATTTCCCTGAGTCTGGACTTTTCCCCATATATTTATTGGCCATTCAGAGTCATTCTTCTGTGAAATTTTTCCTGCACCCATTTTTCTATTGTGTTTTTTTATCCCCTGATGGTCAGTATGTAAGAAATCTTTGTGTG
Source organism: Lagenorhynchus albirostris (assembly GCF_949774975.1). Classification (NCBI taxonomy): domain Eukaryota; kingdom Metazoa; phylum Chordata; class Mammalia; order Artiodactyla; family Delphinidae; genus Lagenorhynchus; species Lagenorhynchus albirostris. The sequence goes on along the minus strand of NC_083095.1, from coordinate 168,739,716 downwards.
CTGTACATACTCTGTCTTCTGAATTGGAAGAGTTCTCCCCTAAATCTGTTACTTGTCTATTAACTTTGTATATAGTATAGTTGCCATATAAAAGCTTTAAGTTCCTGAGTAATAAATAAGTTTATCTCTTCTTTATACCCTTCAAGGTTTCATTCTTGGTTAAAAAGATTTCCTTGGCCCTTTGGCTTAGACTGTTCTATACAATCTCTTAAATTTTCTTAGAAATCTAGTAACGTTAAAAGGCTCACTTTTATTGATGCATGTATTATAATTTTGTGATGTGGACTTGATTTACCCATCCAAACAGTACCAGAATGATCTTTCCAGCATAGGTCTGGTGCATCACTCTCTTTTGCAAATGCCTTCAGTGACTTTGTATCACCTGTAGGATTAACTCTGAGGACATCTATGGCCCCTTGTGTTCTGGCTCCTGCCTGCCTCTGTAGCCCTCGTTTACCCGAGTCTTCTTGTATTTTGTGTTCTAGCCATACCACACTAATCTGAATGTTCTCTACTCTAATTAACGAAGAGGACGTGGTGGTCACAGCTGGTACCCTCCTGTCACTGCCAGCTCATGGACCCCTGGGGATTTGCTTGATTTTATTCTGAATTAAGTAGATACTCTTTTAAGGAAGCCCTTGTATCACAGACGCCAAAAATGTGTATGTTTTGAAAAACAGGAGTATCTTTTTTTCTGAGTCTCCATGGTGCTTAACAGCTACTGGCCTGTTTTCCTAAAATAATTCACTGCCATCCTTTAACCTCCCGATGGCAGGGGCTATGTCTTGGCATCCCCTTCCTAGCAGATATTCTAAAATTTGTAGCCGGGATATGTTTTGAGCAGATGTGGTGAGACACACAGACACGGAAATGATCCTCACGAAGGAGGAAGTTTATACTCAGAGGTCCCAAGGGATGAGAGGCATGGCAGCGCTATGTGGGGAAGCACCGGGTCAGTCAGGGGGCAGCAGGGACAGAGAGAGAATGTGGCCAAGAGCCTTTATTGGGGTTTCTGCAGGAAGAAATTGATGAGTCAGGTTAGGCATGCTGCTTAAGCTTAGGATTGGGCAGTTGGAATAATGTTGGCAGTCTCTGGGCTACAGCGATGGTCCCCAGTGGTTGGGTACCTGGTCCTGGGGTGATACGGGGCAGGGGGAATATTGGTTGGTGTGTGAGAGTTTGGTAAAGGAGGTGGTTGAGGTAGAGGGCTCTGTGCTGATTGGTTGTATCTCGAAGGTGTGCTTGCAGGGGCGTCATTTGTTATCTCTAGGAATCAGCTGGCCCTGGGAGGAGCAGCCTCTCCAAGATCAAAGCCCCAAATGCCAGAGCATCAGGAGTATCGAAAATAAGAAAATATAGTCAGTTCAGCAGATAGTGTGGTGCTGGGCCCCATTACCTCACTGAGAGCCAGCTACGTACGTGTCTGTCTCCCTGCTCCCAACTCTAGCCATCGTGGTTTATCTGTTTTAGGGGGTATACAGAATGGAATTTTTCTTCTGCATAAAGATGATAATTGCGGGCTTCCCTGGTGGCGCAGTGGTTGAGAGTCCGCCTGCTGATGCAGGGGACACGGGTTCGTGCCCCGGTCCGGGAAGATCCCACGTGCCACGGAGCGGCTGGGCCCATGAGCCATGGCCACTGAGCCTGTGCGTCCGGAGCCTGTGCTCCGCAACGGGAGAGGCCGCAACAGTGAGAGGCCCACGTACCGCAAAAAAAAAAAAAAAAAAAAGATAATTGCATTTTGTGTTTCCTCTCTAAACATAATGAAATATTGCCCTATAGAATGTATTACCGCAAATAGGCAATTCAGAGCTGATGACACCCTCTGTCTACAGAAGGAAAATTATTTCCCCAGGGTGGTAAATACAGTCATCAGGGAGGTGCCCTGTCTGAAGTCCTCTGCTTCATGTAATAACAGCATGCGCTGTGTTTTTCTCAAAAGGAAGAAGCATTCAGGTTTAGTAAAGATCTCTGGACTGGAGTCAGCCAATTGCCAAGCTCCATAAAGTGAGAGGAGCTGATGAAGTTGTTTCTGAGGTTCTCTCCCACCTTTGGGCTGATTTCTTCTAGTGGTCGACAAAGAACTCTTAGACCAGGATAAAACAGCAGAAGGTCAATCTTCTGGGAAGAGACCTGGCTCCTGGCAAAGGCCGTGGCAAACACTCCCCTGTCACAGTTCCAGATGGCATCTTGGGGGATTCAGGATGTCTTCTGGGTGACTTGATCTTAAGTGACTCACATGAGTTACACAGAAACCTCTGGTCCCCCGAGCAGCTAATTAAGACACTCCCTGCCTAAAAATGCTTTTCCATCTGTTTCGTTTTTTCAGAAAAGATAATGAAGACATTATTATGTCACAGGAAGACTTGACTTCTGCCCCCTGTTTTTCAGCCCACATCCCCAAACAAAATACTGAGTTGAATGCATATATGGGAAGCATGTTGGATTTTTAAGAACTGTGCTTTGGGAAAAACCTAGACCATGGTTTTATATCCTCTCTTTTATGACACATTTTCGTAAACCTCTCCCATTCCAGGTTCTGTGCTTGGCCTTGGGGTGGTGCATCTCCTCACAATTTTATGTACCTGGCCAATATTCTTCGCCCCATGTGCCCTCCTTTCTAACTAAACTGCACTATTCGTGTGCCAGGAATGGGCTATGGTTCATTCCCATTTCTATGTCTTTTGTGTTTTTAGAATATTCTTTTTGTTTTCTTTCACCACATGTAAATTCTACATCTCTTTAAAAGCCTTTTCTTACTTTTATGGTCTTCACTGTTTTCTCTTCCTTCTGAGCTCTGGAAAGTCTTCTAGTCAATCAGTAAATATTACTCAGTCATAAAAAGGAATGAAATTGTGTCAGTTGCAGAGACGTGAATGGACCTAGAGACTGTCATACAGGGTGAAGTAAGTCAGAAGGAGAAAAACAAATATCATACATTAACGCATATATGTGGAATCTAGAAAAATGGTACAGATGATCTTATTTGCAAAGCAGAAATAGAGACACAGACGTAGAGAAGAAACATATGGACACCAAGGGGGAAAGGAGAGGGGTGGGATGAATTGGGACATTGGGATTGACATATATACAGTACTGTGTATAAAATAGATAACTAATGAGAACTTACTATATAGCACAGGGAACTCTACTCAGTCCTCTGTGGTGACCTAAATGGGAAGGAAATCCAAAAAAGAGGGGATATATGTATACGTACAGCTGATTCACTTTGCTGTGCGGCAGAAACTGACACAACATTGTAAAGCAACTATACTCCAATAAAAAAAAGTAAATACATATATCTCCCTATATCTTCCTGTGCTTCTCTCTATTTTTTGCACTTTCTTCCCACCGCGCCTTGAGAGAACAGATCGTGTGTAATATTTCTTCCCAATCCATCATAGAATCTAGAGTCGTGCTTCTGAAATACTACTTTATTACTATTTCCCTTTGGAGGATATCTATTTTTCTCTAATTGTTCAAGATTCCGAAAATTCTGTTTTACAAATGTCTTTGATTTTGATTCTCTGCTGAGAACTGTGGACGAGAAAAAAGGAATAAGTCATGGCCCCCGTTTTCCACGTGTTCACAGGCCAGGAGGGGCAGGGGAAGGGCTGGGTAGCTTTCGGGGATGGGGGATAGAGTTGCACATAATTGATGTTAATAGATTTTTGGCGGACAGCACAGTCACGGAAAGGCAAGGGCTATCCATGTAAATAACACAGGGGCTCCTGTGGGAAAACACTAACTGGGCAGAAGCAGTAAAACTAAAATAGTTTCTTGAAACTTTTCTCAGCCTGTCTCTCGGGGCTACAGACCATAAACTGTGCTTCCTCGTGATGTAATGTTGTGGAAAATTCTGCTACATCCATAATCGTAAGGCAAAAGAAGATACCATAGTAGTCAAACTTAGCATTTTGTCAGGCGTCTCCTAATTTTCACATTTTAATTGCAGTGAGATTTTAAGTGATCATTATCTCATAAATGAGAACAAATCAACATGACATCAAAGATAATCTCAAGGGTACCAAGTGCAGAAGATCTTTAAATACTTTAGAAATAGTACAGGGCAAGGACTCTTTATGGTAGAAGCTCCGTTTTGTTTGGAATGCCGTGCAGCTAGAGTTGTATGCTCTGTTTATCAAAGACGTAAACTAAACAAGATTTTTTCCCTAGTAGTGCTCGACTTTTGTGTAAAGAAGTGATAAGTTGATAAGAAAAATATTGCGGGGGGGGGCGAATTCCCCGGTGGTCCAGTGGTTAGGACTCCGCGCTTCCATGGCAGGGGGTGCGGGTTCAATCCCTGATCAGGGAACTAAGATCCTGCAAGCTGCATGGTGCAACCCAAAAGAAAAAAGAAAAAAAGTTTTAGAAAATGTCAGAATGTGGCACTAGTGCAGAATGGATTCAGCTCCCTGCCCTGTCTGGAGTGTTTACAGTTTAATGGGGGGGATAACTGAGGTTTACAGGTAACTTTTGAATTGAACCAGCATTACATATACTATGCTTTGGCAGTTCTGTATTTTACTGGCTGTCTAACAGTGACCGCTGGGAAAAGCCTTGATCAGCCAGGCCACCTCTGGAATCCTTTTACAGAAGAGGCAGGATTGGAAGTCAGCAACTCCATATTCTCATGCTGGATTTCTTACCTCCCACCTGTGTGACCAGGGGCAAGTACCCTAGCCTGGTCTTAACGTTGGTAAAGTGAGGGGATTGGACTTGAGAGTTTCTTTTTCTTTGTATTTGTCTTGATAGCTTTTACTATAACTTCTTCATTTCAAGGGTGTTTCTAATATGCAGAAGTCTAGTTCCCAAAACAAAACCAATAAAGCACGTAGAGATCAGAAAGAGCATAGAGTTCGAAATAAATTAACAAAATGACTAAATCCAGCTCAAGGGCAACTCACACTACAGTAGGGTTGTAAACTCAAATGTCTAAAGGTGTCCAGGTCTAAAGGTCCAGGTCTAAATGTCTAAAGGTGTACGAGGAAGGTGTCCAGTTTCTGTTGTTGTATGAAAATCTTCTCTCGGCGGCTAAAGCAGCGGATTTTGTCCTAAAGAGACGAGATGTTCATAAAGAATGTTTTGTCAACATTGCTTTACAGTGTTGTGTTAGTTTCTGCTGTACAGCGAAGTGAATCAGCTATATGCATACATATATCCCTTTCCTCTCGGGTCTCCCTCCCACCCTCCCTGCTCCATCCCACCCATCTAGGTCATCACAGAGCACCAAGCTGAGCTCCTTGGGCTATACAGCAGGTTCCCACTAGCTCTCTGTTTTACACATGGTAGTGTATATATGTCAGTCCCAATCTCCCAATTCATACCACCCTCCCCTTCCCCACGCCGTGTCCACACATCCGTTCTTTACGTCTGTTTCTCTATTGCTGCCCTGCAAATAGGTTCATCTGTACCATTTTTCTAGATTCCACATATATGCGTTAATATACAATGTTTGTTTTTCTCTTTCTGACTTACTCTTTGTGACGTTGTAAAGCAACTATACCCCAATTTTAAAAAAAGAGGACTTGCCTGGTGGTGCAGTGGTTAAGAATCCGCCTGCCAATGCAGGGGTCACGGGGTCAAGCCCTGGCCCGGGAAGATCCCACATGCCGCGGAGCAACTAAGCCTGTGCGCCACAGCTCCTGAGCCTGCGCTCTAGAGCCTGCGAGCCACAACTACTGAGCCCGCATGCCACAACTACTGAAGCCCGTGTGCCTAGAGCCCGTGCTCCACAACAAGAGAAGCCACCGCACTGAGAAGCCCGCGCACCGCAACAAAGAGTAGCCCCCGCTTGCCTCAACTAAAGAAAGCCTGTGTGCAGCCATGAAGACTCAAAAATAAAATAAATAAATAAATTTATTTTTTTAAAAAAGAATATTTTTAAATAAAAAATATAATCATATATATGATTATATATTATATATATAAAAATATATATGTGATTATATATTTTATATATAAAATCATATATATTTCATCGATTCTTTCTGATTTCAGGAATAATTTCCTAAAACCCAATGTTTTATTCCTTACTTTTGACTTTGAGTTAGATTCTTGGATCTCAGAAGAAGACATAATTTAGGTGATTTACAAACCCTCTCAATTTATAGATATAAAATTCTAGCAGAAATACATGAAGTGTCACCTAGTTATATTAGTTTAAAAGAGTGCTTCTCAACCCTCAGAATCCCCTGGAGGCCTTGTTGAAACATAGACTTCTAGCCCCACCCCCTGAGATGCTCGCTCTGTAGGTTTGGCATGGGGTCTGAGGTTCTGCATTTCTAATAAGCTCCCAGGTGATGCTGCTGACGCTGCTGGTCCAAGGACCACATCTCAAGAACCATTGTTTTGAAATACCTCCTTCTCAGGCCAAATTGGAGAACTTGTTTTCTTTCTAGGGGAAAATCTTTCAGATGTGTTTAGATTTTTTTCTGCTTCAAGTTCAGCCACCAGATGAACAGTCTGGTGGAACTCTGCCACCACCACTGCCCACACTCTGGCCTGGCTCATGCGGTGAAGAAGACACTTAGCAGGAGTTATAATACCATGAGGTAGAAGCAAATGCATATATTATAGATGCACAGAGAACTGTGAATAGTTTAACCAGCTTTTAAATTTGCACTGCCTAGCTACTGCCCTTATCAGAAGTTTTGGGGATAAATTTAATTAGCACAGACTTCCCTATTTCTGGGTTCTAATTCCCCAAATACTTTCTTGAGCTCAGTATTGATTCTTATTTTACAATAATGTGATTGTCATCTGAAAGGAAAAGCCCCAGAGTATAGTTTCTCTAAGTGGATATTGAAATTAATTAGGAAATATGAGAATTTCTTTAGGTGTAATCTGATGTTGTGGTCAATTCAGTGAGTCTAGAAATGTGATCTAAACATTTATAACAGAAAAGTGTTATATACTTCACATACTTCTAAAATTCCAATATTTTATTAAATTCTTTAAGTAGAGTATATTCTCTGTTAAATTGGAAATCTTAACTGTGTCCATTTCTTTTTGTTTTTTACAGTTTTTTAAAAAATTTTATATTGGAGTGTAGTTGATTTACAATGTTGTGTTAGTTTCAGGTGTACAGCAAAGTGATTCAGTTATACGTATACATATGTCTATTCTCTTTCAGATTCTTTTCCCATATAGATTATAACAGAGTATTGAGTAGAGTTCCCTGTGCTATATATACAGCAGGTTCTTGTTGATTATCTATTTTATATATAGTAGTGTGTATATGTTAATCCCAACCTCCTAATTTATATCTCCCTACTGTGTTCATTTCTTAAAGCTGGGCTAAATAATTTGTTTCTCTGTCATGTACTGGTTGTTCAACCATGACTTTTACAACTGAGGGGAAAATCCGGAAAATCAGGACAAGACAAAGAAAGAAGAAAACAATCACAAGTCAAGGGCTCCCAAACTGAAGATGATTTCTCGTACGGAAAAAAAAAAAAAAAAACACCTACCCCCAAATGGTTGAATCATGCTTTCATGTGCCATTGAAAATACTGGTTTTTTAAAAAAATTTTTATTGAAGTATGGTCGATTTACAATGTTGTGAGAGTTCCAGGTGCACAGCATACCGTGTGTTTTGATTCCAACAGAAAACCAAACCCTTGATGACAGAATTCTCAGTGAAGTCCACCATCATTTCCCGTTACGCCTTCACTACGGTTGCCTGCAGGTTGCTGAACAGAGCATCTGAGGACCAGGAAATCACGTTTCAGATGCAGATTCCAGCCGCAGCTTTCATCACTAACTTCACTATGTAGGTGACACCCTGGTCAGAGACCCTGGCTTGAAGGTTTCTAGGCAGGAGGGTCAAGGGGAGCGTGAGATGCTGTGAGGACCACAGTCTTTGGCCGTGAGAATTTATAAATTCTCAGTCCAGTGGACAGTTCGTGGGAAAGAAGGTTGATTCCCTCCCCCACTTCCTCTCCCTTCTTCCTTCTATCTCTCCCTCTCCTCCTTCCTCCTTTTTATTACCTCTTCTTTTATCCCATTACTCTCTTCTTTCCTCCCTCCTTTCCTCCCCCCACCTTCATTTCCTCTTTCTTTCCCTCCAACAAACGGGTACCCACCCTGGGCCAGGTGCGCTTCAAGGTGATTGGTCTACTTCTATGAAAAAAGACAATGTTGCTCTGCTCCAGAAATTCCACTGGGGAGAAACAATAAATAAGCAAACAGATGAATAAATGAGATAACTTCAGACAGTAGCAAATGCTGTGGAGATGGCAAGTAGGATTGAGGCGGCTTGTTTAGTTGGGGAGGTGGATCAGAGGAGTCAGTGTTGAAGTTGAGATCTGAAGGACGAGACACCATGAAACCTTTGATGTACCAGATAGAATATCTTTCTTCTTTTCTCCTGAACTAAGAGGTAAAGAGATGCAAATGAGGTGTGTGGGTTTAATTTTAGGTCTGGGCAAGGTTCAAGTTGGGGAATCTTCTTGGAAGTTTGAGCAGGTCTTCTGATTTCCTCCTGGAGAATCAGAGGCCCCCTGGCTTGGATCTTCCCATCTGGACCTGTTGAAAACTGCCCTAGAATGAGATGAGTGATACAAGGGGAGTGCCCTGGCCTGGAATGCATTCTTTCTGCACATCCAAGAGGCAAATAAAAATATTTTCTAGGGTTGTCATGGTTATGAGATCCATGTTGGAGTTTGTCTTGGACGGCAAGCTGGCAACGCGGCTGTCTTCTGTTTCAGGCTTATTGGAGACAAGGTGTATCAGGGAGAAATTACAGAGAAAGAAAAGAAAAATGGTGATAAGGTAAAAGAGAAAAGGAATAAAACCACGGAAGACAGTGGGTAAGTACCATTGAATTAAGGAATTAAAAGTCCACTTTAGCCAAGTGTCAAGTTTTCTACCCTGCCTACCCATCTTGTTCTCACCCTTTTCTTCAAAGGTTTATCTTTTTTTTTTTTATCATCATAATAAATAATTAAATATACCTGGTTAGGGACTTCCCTGGCCGTCCAGCTGTTAAGACTTCACCTTCGGGGATGTGGGTTCGGTCCCTGGTCAGGGAGCTAAGATCCCACATGCCTCAGGGCCAACACATAGAAGCATAAACCAGAAACAATACTGTAACAAATTCAATAAAGACTTTGAAAATGGTCCACATCAAAAAAAAATCTTAAAAAAAATACAGATATATACCTGGTTAACAATATAGTAGCTAAGGGTTTATGATGAAAAGGAATATTTTATTGCTCCCATTCCCCAGTTCTCACTTTCTAGAAACATCCACTTCTGATATTTCTGTAGATTTCTGGTAGTTACCTCCCTCACTCTAAATATTATGATAGTTTGCTTTTTAACAATTTCATGATAAAAATCAGATATTATCTGTTGATTCTGTGCTGTGAAGAAAGAGGATTTAGCATGTTTACAATACTCCCACTTTCTCTCTGCATTCCAGTTTTTTGTATTATTATCTTTTTCTTCTTCAGTTAATTTAAGCAGTTACACCATCTTAGACGAGCCCTGTTATCTTCAGTGATAATATTCTCTCTCCTTCATGTCATCCTACCTTTTCATTTCCATTTCCAGCACTCATCTGTTCCTACTTAATCATTTACTTTTGCATCATCAGTTATCACTGTTAAAATTCTGATCTGTCCTGGTATTTGTATTCTTTGTCTATAAACTGAATCTAAACACTGAAAACCAATAAATCAATTCACTTTTAATGCCTCCGTAGATAACATTAACTAGAGAACCACCTAGTATACTGAGAATAATCAATTTCCCTCTCTGCCAGCCCATTTGAAAAGAAAGTCATCTGTTCCCTTTGAAGAAAAACGACCTTAGTATCTAGAGGAAAAGGTGTGGGCTTTATGAGGATTATCTTTTCTTACACTTCATAAATTGTGCAGAATCAGGCAAGCCACAGTTCCGTTTAGTCGGATCACAGCAGGAATCTGTTTTTCCTGGAGGTCAGCTGTGTCAGTCCCCCTCCCCTTTGCTCCCTCGGGTCTGACACAAGGAGAGGTCGGAGAGTTCAGTAGTCTTTGAATTCTCTGCTCTTCAGAATTCCTTGAACCTGTGTGACCTTCCTCTAGTGCAGGCCTTTGCTACTCGTCCCAAAACTAAATTCTAGTTTTTCTTTCTAATGTCAACTGAAAAAATATGCACAACCTAAAAATCACGAATTATGTTTTATTGGAGGCATTACTGAAGACTATAGCCTGGGAGACAGCTTCTCAGCTCTGAGGGACTGTTCCAAACAGGAGCCAGGATAGAGAGGAGTTTTTGCTGAAAAAAAAAAAGAGGTAGTCACACATCAAAAGATTACTGCTAATCACACACACTGAAAAACAACAGACATCTCGAGTTGATGAATTCAGTGCTTCTGTGTATAGGAAGATGCAAGAGTCTGGGCTCATTGAAAGTATTCCTTAGATATGCATCTTAACTATCTAGGGCCAGTCTCCTGGTTTTCTCCTTCCTGAATCCCCTCAGGATGCATCATGGGGGCAGCTGCAGTGGCTGGTGGCTTGATGATGGGGAAGCATTGTGGTCCACGCTAAGGCCTCTCGCTGAGAGAGTTTGGCCGGGGCCCCGGGGTACTCGAGGGAACCTGGCTTTCTCCGATCCCCTCTTCCCTTTTCTCTTTCTTCCAGGGAGAAGGGGACGGAGACCTTCAGAGCCTCCGTGGTGCTTCCCAGCAAGGACAAGGCTGCCTTCCTCCTGAATTACGAGGAGCTCCTGCAGCGGCGGCTGGGGAAGTACGAGCACGTGGTCAGCGTACGGCCCCAGCAGCTGGTGGGGCGGCTGACGGTGGAGGTGACCATTCTGGAGAGGTCGGGCATCGCGGCGCTGGAGGTGCTGGGGCTCCAGAACAGCCGTCGCCAGGGCGGCGGGCGGGGGCAAGGTGAGCGGTGCTGGCCGGATGCACTCAGGTGTCGTGTGCTGACTCCAAGCTGGGCGCTGGCATTAAACCAGATGGCACCCCTGCAGCACGGGCCCCAAGGGGAGGGGGAATCTGAAGGACAGCAGCAAAACAAAGACAGTGCCCTGTACCTTTGTTTTTTAAGCCAGGCTCTATCAGGAGATTTAAATGTTCAAATCATTTGACACTGTCGTATCACTCCTGGGAATCTAACCTCGGTGAGACATCTAGAATATCGGTACTGTTACATGTACAAACCCGTTTGATAATATTTGTAGTAGCAAAAACGTTCCTTCATCCTAAGTATTCAACCACACAGACGTGATTAGTAAAATAGTGTTACAAAAACAATTCAGCACGTGATAGAGAAAAAAGAGACACAGTTGTACATACACTTTAATGTTAAATATGTTAACTGTGAAGCTGACAAAAGACCAGGAAGTTATATAAAATAATCATTTTATACTAGGGGTAAGGGAGTATGTGGTCATTTTCTAATACTCTGTTTTTATTATTTTATTTTTCAATACTCTGTTTTTAAAGCAAACTTTTGACATTCACGTAAACATCTAAATAATGTGCTATATCTTTCTAAATTTAAATAATGAAAAATATGTACTGCCAGTTTGACTTAAGACACAGACATTTTTTCTTCATTAGTAAGATTGCTCAATTTGCTTTTTTCTCAAATTTTAATTTTTTAAATAGCACTCTGTTGAAATGATAATGAAAAATTCAATCTAATCTAATTTTAACCACTATATTAATTTCCACTAATAGTTTACATTAAATATTCACTTGCATTGTGCCTTATCCTAAGTATATCAGTAAGGCTTTATGTCAAATTGGTGACAGCATAGATGTGCCCCCAAATTCACCGGGGTTAGAATGACAAGATTTCGGACATCTGTGATGCTGAGATCAGGGAAGTGCTGAGTGCTGAGTGATCATGGAGTGTGCAGAATCTGAATTCAACCCCTGTGACTGCAAGGAGGGTCCAGAGTCTCCCAAGAAGGCTTCTCGTACAAGAATATTTAGGGATGAGGTTGGAAGGAGAGGAGAGAAATAACTTGACACGAGGAATAACAGAATGTCGTTATCTTACGTGATGCAAAAACAGTCAAGAGCCGGAGCTGGTATGTGGGACAGTGAACAGTACGGAACATAGGCGTTCTGCCCCCAGCACGCAGTTCAGTGAGTGACTCTGGACGTGACAGTATGGAACATATGTGTTCTGCCCCCAGCACGCAGTTCAGTGAGTGACTCTGGACGTGACAGTATGGAACATGTGTTCTGCCCCCAGCACGCAGTTCAGTGAGTGACTCTGGATGTGACAGTATGGAACGTACGTGTTCTGCCCCCAGCACGCAGTTCAGTGAGTGACTCTGGACGTGACAGTATGGAACATGTGTTCTGCCCCCAGCACGCAGTTCAGTGAGTGACTCTGGACGTGAGAAGTCATTCACCCTCAAAGACTGGAGTGTGGATTCAGGTCTATTATAAGTTGACTCCAGACAGTGGGCTGGCAGTCCATCCAGATCTCGTCAGAAAGTTACAGATATCATCAAGGGACCTGACATTCAGAAATGGCATGAGATACATGACACCATTCTTAGGTCCTCTAGGTCACTGTGTGTATGGTTAATGGATTTTCAATCAGTTATGAACTATGTCCTTGAAAAAAGCTGACCTGGGCCGTGTGAGACTCAGCTTACGCATCTGTAAACAGGGATAGTAACTGTCTCTTAGGGTCATTGGGAAGCTTTTGTGTACATGTGGTGCCGAGTAAGAGCTTAATCATCATAATTATTATCCCCTTCCATTTACTTTTTTTCTCTGCAAATCTTATCTCCCCTATTAGATCATAAGTGATTGTGAAGCAGGTCTTTGTCTGATTAACCTTTGTCTCCTTACAGTATTAAACAGCATGCGTTTTGAAGAGTAGATAGCTAATGAGGTGTCTGCAAAGTAGAGAAGAAAAGGAAGAAAAAAAAGGAAAAGAAAGAAAAAAGAAAAATACACACCTAATCTAATAAGAAAGAACATTTTAAAATTTCATTTCTCCCTATTCACAATTTAGTGGGAAATTTTCCCACGTGGGAAGTATGGTCGTCCTGCTGTAGGAATGAAATGGATGTGTGTCTTGCCAGGTTCAGAACCACTGTGACTTTTCAGAGGTGTCCGCGTTGTGGTGTGTGGGTTATGCTTGGAGGGGACAGGTCTGAATCCCGTTGTTAATCCTGTTACTGCTTATCTGCAGGGCCTGTGGGAATCTCAGAGGAATTTTTCCAGACCATTGACCTCTTGGGAATCTGTTTATTTTTAAGAAAATTGTTTTCCTGGCTCTTTGCACCAGAGTAGATATTTTGCCTTCCAGAGTGAGAGGTCTCACAGGCCATTACCCAGGCCAGGTGCAGTGGACCGGGGCCCTTTTGCCCCTCATTCCCATCCAGAGCTCAGCTGTTCCTCTTCCTGCAAAACGGCAGCCCCAGGAGCCAGAGGCATAGGATGTTGTGATTTTGTCTGGACGCTATTGCGTGTTTCCAGAAAGCATCCAGGATAGAGGTGCAGCTAGAATAGCACTTAGACCAGGATGTTGGCTGTGATCGTGTGAATGTGGACCAGAGCCAGCACATGCCTCTGATAGATCTGGCTGTCCTTAAGAGGTCAGATTTCTGGACTTCTCTGACCGCTGGACCCATTGACATCTTTATGGAAGCAATTCTAGATAAAGATGACTACGTGCTAGCTACTAGACTCGGCCCTTGCACACAAGATTATCTCCTTCAGCCTCTAGAACAGCCCTCTCTGGGAGCTTTTGTAAAATACTGAGGGTGTGAGTTCAAATTCCGAGTCTCTCCCTAGTTACGAAAAAAGAAAGAGAAAGGCTAAAAGCAGTGGAACCTACCTTTGCCTCAGTTTACTTGTCCGATGTATGGGGATTGGACCCACGGCTACTGAATCGTAAATGAATGGGCTTTTTCTCAATGTGAAAGCCAATTCGGTGAGATGTACTTTGGAAGCCAAAGCATTATACTTTCTGGATTATTAAAATAGTTAACTCACGTGCATGGTTCAAACTCTAAAAGGATACAAATTGGTATTCGGTACAAGACCAGACTCCCTCTCTCATCTGTCACCGTCCCTTCTCCTCCAGTAACTCCTCTAAAATATTTTTATGATTTGTGAGCTCAGTGGACCAGAGTATTTGAAATTAAGACTTTCCTGGAACATCCCTGGGTGTGTGATCTTCTCAAGTCATACACCAGGATAAATATTCCATCTATGTTTAAAGCTGGTTATTTCACTCTCTAGGTTAAAATCTCAAACTTCTTATGGCCCTATGGCACCAAAATTACTGCCCTTTCCATGCTTAAAAAAAAAAACTGGAGGGGGGCATAAAACTTTCATTTATGATCAGATCCCTGATGGCTAGGAGTAAAATAAAATGAGATAAACAAAATAAGAAATAAGGTACCTTGCCTGTTTTATCCCCTTTTGCTTTACATCAGTGATGCTCAAACCTGGCTATACCCTACAGGCACAGGAGAGGTTAAAAAAAAAAAAAAACAGATGACTGAGTCCTACCTGAAACACGTGAATTAGAATTTATCTGGGTGAGGCCTGGGTAGCTGTATTTTTGGGGTTTGATATTATTTGAATTTCTATGAGAAACAGATTTTTTATGAGCGCTTTTTAACATGCTTATTTATTTGTAAAGCTAAAGAACAATGTTGAAAAGTTTTTCTACCACTAAACAGATATGGTTCTGTGACTTTCATTGTTTACCGCTTATATTCTTTGCTTTTTGAAAAAGCAGTTTTTATTGAAGCTTAGTTTGCATATCATAACATTTTCTCATTTTAAGTCTATAATTCAGTGATTTTTAGTACATTTGCAGAGTTACGCAACATCAGCACAACCCAAGTTTAGAACATTCCTATCACCCCGAAAAGATATTTGTGCCTACTTGCAGTCACTCCCTGTTCCCACCTCAGCCCCAGGCAACCACCAATCTACCTCTGTCTCTATTTTCAGACAGCTGCATTTTTTTTTTTTTTTTTTTTTTGCGGTACGCGGGCCTCTCACTGCCGTGGCCTCTCCCGTTGCGGAGCACAGGTTCCGGATGCGCAGGCTCAGCGGCCGTGGCTCACGGGCCCAGCCGCTCCGCGGCATGTGGGATCCTCCCGGACCGGGGCACGAACCCGTGTCCCCTGCATCGGCAGGCGGACTCTCAACCACTGCACCACCAGGGAAGCCCTCAAGTCACTTTTGACTGCAGACTAGCCTGTGTTCTGCATATCCGTAGATGCACAATGAGGGGTTGGTTGAATCTGTTTAAAAATCTTATTTCTCTTTTTCTTTGCTTGGTCTGGTAACCCATGACTCTGCCTTTTGCTGTGAAGGCTCTCAGGATTGTAATCAAGGCACCTAGTGTGGTGCCTGGCATAGAATGGGTGCTCAGTGAATATTTGTTAAAAGAATTTAGGAATAAATGACTGTCGGCAGTGAAGATGCTGTTGGATTTTTAATACATTCCTGGCTTAAGTTGGTCAATTTTGTCAGCTCTTGGGTGTAGCTCTTATTCTGTTGTGAAGGAGGGATTAGGAGACAGAATTTGGTTCCAGAAGACTGGTTACAAGAATCTAGATCCCTCCCTTTTCCAGAATTGCCAGATAAAAGACAGGATGCTCCGTTACAGTTGAATTCCAGATAAACAGTATATCCTGTGCAGTATCTGAGACATACTTATCCTAAAAAAAATCATTTGTGGTTTATCTGAAATTCAGATGTAACCGGACATCCTGTCTTTTTATTTGCTAAATCTGGTGCTCTGCCCTATTAAAGGCTGCATTGTGACTAATGGCTCACCCCCAGCTCCGGTTCCCCACTGCTGTGTGTCTTTCCCCTGGATCCAGTCTCCAGTCTGCAGCTGGAAGGGCATGGCCCCTCTTGGCCTCTGTACATTTGCCAGGAAGCAATCTGGTTGTTATGTGAGGGTTTCCAGCATTGTTCAGTGCAGAAATTATTGAGGTATGAATCATTTGGCTCCGTAGTTGGATTTGGTTTTTTTTTTGGTTCTGTTTTTAATGCTGATAGGAGGACCCATGTTACTTGTGTTTGGATGTTGGCTCTAGTTGGGTCGGCGCTGGCTCTGAGCAGGGTGGCTCCGAGACACCGGGGAGGGTAGCCTTCTCTCTTTCACTTGGTACTGGTGACGCTCCTACTCTTCTCTGGGAGGCCTCACTCTGTTTCTTCCTTTCTCCTGCTGTCTTAGTTTGCTGTGCGAGGTGGGGTGTTGTCCGGGTGAATGGCACTGTCCACCACAAGTGTGGCTGCAACCAGAGGTGGATGCAGGTGACCTGTATCAACTAGAGCATCTGCCACGCCCACCAGCACACTTTCAAGGTGACCCTCTTGAAGGGCCCTTCCATTCATCTGCCCAAGTATGTGCCAATGTGCTGAGTCGTGTCCAGGTTAAATGTTCCGCAAGCGTACCTTGAGTCCTCACCACGTCCTTTGCTGAACGCCTGGCACCTGCAGACGTCCAAGGCATTGTCACTGCCCTTGAAGAGCTTAGAGTGGGCAGTTTTGAAAAATCAATACAAGTTTTTTTGTAACTGAAGTGTAGTTGATTTACAATGTCGTGTTAGTTTCAGGTGTACAGCACAGTGATTGTTATACATAAATATATATATATATTTTTTCTTTATCAGATTCTTTTCCCTTATAGGTTATTGCAAAATATTGAGTATAATTCCCTGTGCTATACAGTAGGTCCTTGTTGTTTATCTATTTTATATATAGTAGTGTGTGTATATTAACCCCAAACTCCTAATTTATCCCTTCCCGCCTTTCCCCTTTGGCAACCATAAGTTTGTTTTCTATGTCTGTGAGTCTATTTCTGTTTTGTAAATAAGTTCATTTAAAAATTAATAAAAGTTTTAAATTGTGGTAAAAAGCATATAACATTAAATTGACCATCCTAGTCGTTCTGAAGTGTACAGTTCAGTAGTGTTGAGTTTATTCAAAATTTCCAGAATGTCTTCATCTTCCCAAACTGCACCTCTATATCCATTTAACAACTCTCCCTTCTCCCACTGCCCCAGACCTTGGCAACCACCATTCTACTTTCTGTCTCTATGAGTTTAACAACTCTAGGGACCTCGTATAAGTAGAATCATACAGTACTTGTCTTTTTGTGACTGATTTATTTTACTTAGCATCATGTCTTCGGTGTTCCTCCATACTGTGGCACACAACAGGGTTTCCTTCCTTTTTATGGCTGACTGGTATTCCATTGTGCATATAGACCACATCTTGTTCATCCATCTATCTGTAGAAGGACACTTGGGTTGCTTCCCCTTCTTGGCTATTGTGAATAGTATTGCTATGAACATGGCGTGTAGGGTCTTTGAGATCCTGCTTTCACTTCTATTGGGTATATGCCCCAGAGTGGAATTGCTGGATCACGTGGCAGTTCTACTTCTAAGTTTTTGAGGAACCACCATACCGTTTTCTGCAGCGTTATACCATTTTATATTCCCGCCAACAGTGCACAGGGGTTCCAGTTTTTCCACACCCTTGACAACATTTGCTATTTTCTGGTGGGTTTTTTTGGTTTCTTTTTTGTGTGTGTGTGTGTGTGTGTGTTTTATTTGGTAGTAGCCATCCTAATGGGTAAGAAGAATTGGCAGTTTTGAATAGTAGTATAAGGACACCCTCTGTAAGGTTGCATCTATAAAATGCCACCCAGGTTTTCTCAGTGATTGGGCCGTGTTCTGCCTGAGTGCCAGAGGACAACGTAGAAGAATTTACCAGAAACCTCTTAGTCTTATATTCCTTTGCTGTCCTAGCACTGCTTTTGCTGGGCCTTCATTTGGTCCAGTTTCAGGCACTTAGAGCAGCTAATGTTGGAGGTCATCAATGGACACAAAATGGTATCAGGAAGGGGTAATTCATGTTTTTAGGGGTTATCTGCATTTAGAATGTATGAGGTAGCTCTACTTGTTTTCATGCATAGTTTCTCTGGGCAAGTCATTCAAACAGGGAAACCTGAGACTCAGTAATGTATCGTTTTGGGGAAAGAAAGAGCTTTGAGTAAGGAGTGAAGTAGTAAGCTAATTGGCTAAGAAATCTGGGCAAACACCGCTTACCTATACAGTGATGGAGTTGAATTTGAATGCCTTCAGCTGTAAATTTGCATTATCATTCTATGCTGTATGTTGTCATATCTATATGACGCTATTTTCAAAAGGATTTAAAATACCAACTATCAATATAGAGGAGAAAGCCCCCTTCCAATAAGAAAACTGCATGTAATAGGGGACTTACAATAGTATTTAAATTCTTTTCCGTCTTCATTGCCTCAACTTTACCACTTTGTTTTTCCCCGAGACCTATCCAATATAGGTACCGTTGACATACATTATGTTAGTTTCAGGTGTACAACAAAATGATTTATTTGTATCTAATGCAAAATGATGACCACAGTAAACCTAGCGACATTCCTCACCATACGTGGTTACAGAATTGTTTTCCTTATGATGAGAACTTTTAAGATCAACTCCCTTAGCACCTCTTAAATGTGCAACACAGTATTATTAACCATAGTCGCCATGCCATAATTACACCCCCATCACTTTTTCTTTTAATACTCTGCCAGTTTGCTTGAATGTTGTCTTTATCGTGACCATTGAAGGGTAGTTGGCCAATTATTCACATGTTTTTGACTTGCCCTTTATTGAAGAAATCTCCCCACTGGAGCCCAGGTGAGAAAATTACATAAGCAAGTATAGACAGTTTAGCCTCTTTTCCAAGGGGAAATGAGTAGACAGTGTTTGTTTGGAAATCCTTTTATAAATCACCAGGTGTTAGCTGTTTTTCTCCGACAGTTGGCAAACCCAAGGCCCACAGGAAACAGAGGCCAGGAAATCCCCCATCAGTTGACCCAAAGAGGTGTGGCTTTCAGCTGATGACTTTGACTGTGGTTCTTTGCTCCTAAATCTTTTCACCTTTAGACACTGTACATAGCAGTCAGCTTCCCTTTTCCCCCAGGTGGTTGTCTAGGAGGGGAGTGTTTATTTGTGAATAACATCCCTGTTCTCTTCATGCTTTATGCAAAATAGATGACGTGCCTTGTCGTTACAAGATAGAATCAATGGGAAAAATAGGAATATTTAATGGCACTTGTATGCATGGCTCTTAACTTTATGGGGGCTCCTTGAAGAATCTGGTGAAAGCTACGGACATCTCTCCAGAAAAAAATACACATGTACACTTTCTTTTTTGAAAAAAATATTTAATTTATTTATTTGGTTGTGCTGGGTCTTAGTTGCGACAGGTGGGCTCCTTAGTTGTGGCATGCGAACTCTTAGTTGTGGCATGCATGTGAGATGTAGTTCCCTGACTAGGGATCGAACCTGGGCCCCCTGCATTGGGAGCACGGAGTCTTAACCGCTGCGCCACCAGGGAAGTCCCTACATGTACACTTTCATGCCAAATTCTGTATATAATTTCAGGGAGCTCTTGGGAAGCTACTAATTCCATTATACTTTATAAAGATCATTCTCTGTATCAACATTCTTGAATTCCCTGTTAAGAATGTTCATTATGATGTGCCTTTTTTCCTCTAAATAATGATTATTTGTTTTTACTAAGCTCTTAGTGGTGTAGAGAAACCTGTTATGGGAAAATGTAAACTGTGTTACCAAAGAGTTTTTTTTCCCTCATGAGTTGCCTTTCATCCTAGACAAAAAGAATAAGAAGGTACTTCTGAAGGGGGAGAGGCTGGGGCTATTACGTGTTGAGCATCTACCATGTGCCAGGCACCATCCTCACTTGCTTTTATATATGATGTCACTTAATTCTGACTGTGATTCTATGATGTGGATTTGCAAGATGTGGAACTGAGGCTCAGAGATATTAAGTCTGTCGTTTTGAGTCTCCCAAACTCTAGAGCCCACTTCCTTCGGTATTATGTGGGTTCTAAAATAACATGTATCTTCTTGTTCAAAAACATGGGGCTTTAGACAGGAAGAGGGCATCGTGGGGATGCTAATGACCTGAGAAGCAGGGAAGGGTGGGTGGGAAAAGGGCAGTCGGTGAATCTTCTCAAGGATGCTCTAGAGGCAGTCTTGTGCCCCCGAAGGTCATCTTACACAAGACCACTGATGCTTGGACTAAAACAGGGGGATGACATGAGAAGACACAGTTTCCTTCAATTCAGAGCAATCACCGAAGTTCACTGCTATCCCTGACCAAGTGGGCACGAAGGAGGGCAAACCAATAGGAGGAAAAAATATGTGGTTTCTCATTAGAAAAGTAGGTCAGATTCCCACTCTTGGTCTGCTCCCAACCTGTTGCCTTGCACTCTTCATTATGTTTAGGACACATCCCGTGATCGCTGAGGGCCCTGCTAATAAATTAGCTCATTGTACTTACGATTTTGTGGCGGTCCCCAGGATGAGCCCCAATTCACAGTCAGGAAAAGCTAAATAGTACTATTCTCCTTTGAGATTTTGGTCAGTAACTGTGGGCAGCCTATACTAATCTCATTGATTTTTTTCATTCTCTAATAAATTTTTTATTAAGATTTTTTCCTTCTCTAATAAAAAGAGGATTTTATTTTCTAGAGATACTACTCTGGAATTTTTCCCAGCAGACTTTTTTTTTTTTTGATAGGTAGTGGAAAATTCCTTGGGTCACATTGACTGTCTGGTACTTAGTGGGTGGAGGTCAGTCTCAGGAACCGGGCTTCTTGGTGAATAACCCAACTGGGAATCAACCCACTCTTTGGGCACATAAAATAAGCCTATTTAGAGGAATCTCATGAATTTTCATCGTGCACTAGCAAACATCAGAGGTCAGTAGGAAACAAAAATAATAATACACTATCCTTTCTCATGGCTTATATCAAAGAGCCTAGTCAATTAATTATGAAGAGAGAAATTATACTTTTTAATCCTCAGTACTTTCATTCCACCATGAATGGTATTAATTCAGGGTAATTGTAAAGACCATTTCAATGAGAGAGACTTGAAACATGAAAAAGTAGGTATGTCCTGACAGTGTCAAGAGAGTCAAATCTCATTCATGTAGAATTTTAAGGTTAGAGAGAATCTAGTGGCGCCCAATTACATATATCAAAGGCACATGACCACTGTCTTTGTGCAGGAACCAGAATCACCTGGAAGGATTGTGAAAATACAGATTCCTGGGTCCCACCTCCAGGGTTTCTGACTCAGAGTTTCTGGGATGAACCCAAGAATTTGTGTTTCTAGCAAGTTCCCAGGTGATACTGCTGCTGCTGGTCCAAAACTACGTGGTAGAGCTGGTCTGCATCACCCCTGCAGGTGATGAACCCATCCAGCGTTTGCTGGAACACTTCTAGTGAGATGAGCTGTGAAAGCTGCTTCTGCCAATAGGACATCTTTCTTAGAGCTTAGAGATGCGGCACGAAAGTGCTTCCTCGTAACTCTGTCCCTGGTCCTCTTTCTGCCAGCAGGAACTACAATGAATACACCTAATCCCCATATAAATGCCCACACAAACAGACTTACCCTAAGATAGAGGTTCATTTGGCAAATAATACTGTGTTCCATCCCAGGGATTGTTTGTTCAATCTATTGGACTATACAGCTTTCAATGAGTTTAATTTTTTTTTTAATTGGGCTATGCCCAGAATAAAGTGTATAAATCTTATGTGTGCAATTTAATGAATTTTTACCTATGTATATACCCAACCAATTACTTTCAGGTCAAGACGTAGAGTATTTTCAGCACCCCAAAAGGTCCTCTTATCCTCTTTCCCAGTCAGTATTCACCCCCAAGGGAACCGCTAGGCTCCTTCAATTGCCATGAGTGAGTTATGCCTGCTCTTGAGTTTTGTGTAAATGGAAACATAGTGAATACTTTCTTTTGTATCTTGTGTTTTCACTCAAAATGACTCTCAGATTCAACCGTGTTGCGAATAGCAGTAGTTCTTTCCTCTTCGTTGCAAGAAGTATCCCAAGTTTGACACGTTGTGTTGTTTTAGAATTCACTGGCCCTTCTATTTTTTGTACCCCTTTGTGGTTGATGATAATGTTAGCTAGTGTGACTGCCCACCATGAATCAGAATGATGCTAGGTACATCACATCACAACCATTTCAATAGTGTGTTTGGTAGACCATTCATCCATTTTATAGATGAGATAACCAGGGCTCAATAACCTGCCCAGAGCCTCAGAGATGATGAGAGGCAGACCCAGTATCAAATGCAGGTCCTTCTGACTCATTTGTGATCCTGAGTTCTTAGCTAATGTATTATCATACCTCTCACTCTTGGGGCTTTGCCAGTAATAACAATGAAAGATTGACTCCAGGGAACACAGGCTGGCACTTGTCAGCATGCCTTTGAGATTTTCACAGCTCCTTCTTCAGATGAGCAGATCTGTTGGAAGTATGTTCTCTTGTATACAATTGACTTTCTGTAAGAACAGACTTTCTGTTTGCTAGCTCTCTGGTCACTCCTGAAATCCCTGCCCTTGATAAGTACAAATAATAGAAGAGTCAGTTCTGCCTGGTGGTTCCTGTTAAGGTTACACCTAAATGGTCTCTAAATAATAATTGTCAGTTCTGTTGAAGGAAATGTCTAAGCTTCCTTTGACTTTTGTCTAATAAGCCCTTAGCAGAAAGAAGTTTATTTATTTATTTATTTTTTTTCGGTACGCGAGCCTCTCACTGTTGTGGCCTCTCCCGTTGCAGAGCACAGGCTCTGGACGCGCAGGCTCAGCGGCCATGGCTCACGGGCGCAGCCGCTCCGCGGCAGGTGGGATCTTCCCAGACCGGGGCACGAACCTGTGTCTCCTGCATCGGCAGGCGGACTCTCAACCACTGTGCCACCAGGGAAGCCCAAGAAGTTTATTCTTAAACACAAATTACCATGGACAAATTATGCCTCATTTCCTCTTTTATTTTGCTAATTAGGGATGGAAAATTGCTGGTCAGCTTACTCCATGGTATCAACTTGAATAGATTTAAAAAGAGAATCAGATGCTGTGCAGCAGTTTTAATCCGGGCTTTGATTCAGTATCTGGATAAAAAGTCCACATGCTGATGTTTACGAATTCCTCATTTTGTTTTCATATTCTTCATGATGCATGCAGATCTCAAAACTTTGGGTTTCTGTTGTTCGGTATATAGACATGGTGTATGGATATACAAAGGTGGGTAGTCCACGAAATAATTCTCTGTAGTGTGTCCTACGGAAGGAATGAAGGTTAGGAGTGAAACGAGATGCTCTTTGTCATCACTAATTTTTCTTAAATCACATAAAATTCATTTATCCTCTTTCTGGAATTCAATTTATATCCTAAGTTTCATGCTGGGGAAAGCTTTGGGAAATTTTTTCTTTAAAGAGTCATAAGTTTTCTGGACAAACAGTATGTTAGGGCAACCAAATGACTGATGGAGGAAAAGTGTTCCTTACTGAAGAATTCCATATGGAAGGAATGATAGAATTCGAAAGCAGCCTTCTGCGACTCTAATGAAATAGTGAACAGGCAGACATCATCAGTGATTGATAAAACTATTAAGGGAAAGACTGATGAGGAACTTTATCGTGGGTGATCAGAACCCACCATGAATCTTACTGCAACTAAAAGTAGCCAACTAGATATCGTGTACTTTCTGATGTGATAAAGTAGTAGGGACTCAGCATCACCAAGAAGTGTTCTTGTCCATGGCGCTGAAGCTGAGTGTAGCCTGTCTCTAGCTCTACCCACCAGAACACAGGAACTACAGGGGACTGAGCTGTGATTCTCAGTCTTAACTGAGCATTAGAATCCCACGGGGAATTTAAACATCCTGATGCCTCAACTGTGTCGCAGACCAATTAAATGAGCTCTTGGCCTGGGCATTGGTATGTTTTCTACTCCCCCAGATGCTACATTCAACCCAAAATTGGGGACCAGGACTTCAGAAGAGCAAGTTAAAGGACAGGACAAGTAAACAATCACAAAATACAGAATGTAAGAAACTCCATAGGACAAATAACCCGTGTTTTACAGCACTTATGTGTAGCGTTAGAAAAAAGGTGAAGAGGGGGGACACTAGTGGATTAAAAGAGATTTAAGAAACATAAACCAAATGTGATGTGGGGACTTTGTTATGATCCTGATTCAAACAAAGCAACTTCCAAGATAGGTTCTAGAGACTCAGGAAAATTTAAATACAAACTGAGTATAGGTTGATAATTAAGCACTGAGCATTAATTTTGTTACTTGTGCCAGTGGTTTTGTGGTTACACTAAAAGTGTTCTTGTAGTTAGAGATATATACTGAAGTATTCATGGATGAAGTATGAGGGCTCAGATTTGTTTTAAAATTCTAGGAAACAATTGTGAGAGGATACATAAAAACAGATGCAAAAGATTGGTAAAAGGTTGATAATTGTTAAAGTCAGGTGATGGGTACATGGGAGTTCATTTTACTGTTCTGTCTACTTTTGCGTATTTTAAAAATTCTTATAAGAAAAGATTTAAAAGGAGGCATAGAAGTGAAATATATGCTAACATACCTGGTGCATTGTGATATGTTATCTGTACAAAGTTTTGGGAGTTCATATGAAACATAAACCTGCACTAAAATAAAGTCTAACCCTTTGTGTCCATGCAAAATAGATCTTGTTTCTTTTCAGAAAAAATTTATGTATTCAGTTATTAATTATCTTTATATCTTGCTTACAGATGATTCTGGGCCACCTCCTTCTACTGTTATCAACCAAAACGAAACTTTTGCCAAAGTCGTTTTTAAACCTACTGTGGTCCAACAAGCCAAGATTGCCCAGAATGGCATTTTGGGAGATTTCATCATTAGATATGATGTTAATAGGGAACAGAGCATTGGGGACATCCAGGTAATGGGTTCGTTGTTGCTGTTTCATGTTAGTTGCTTGATACTCTTAGTTACACCCAGAACTCGGGATTTCAATACTTACCTATGGGAGAGAGAACTTCCAGTTCTTAGGAAATCTGTTTTAACCCCAAATATGTCTCCAAGAAGACCAGCAGTGTTCCCTTGCTGGAGGCTGCGGCTGTTTCCTGAGTCAGTAATCTGGAAACGAATGAAACCTATAATTTTCCCTGCGGTGTTTTAGATGAAGTTAGAACTTAGTTCATCTTTAATTTTAACTTAGAGAGACTGGCCCATGGCTCCTTTTTCTTAGGTTATGTTGCTCCAAAGACAGGGCGGGAATATCAAAATGTATTAATGTGCGTCCAGGATGTAAGCAGTCTTTATGTCTTAACATGAAAGGTGGTTAGGAAAAACCAGATAATGAAGGGAGCAGGATTCTCAAGTGACAAGGGTCAAGAAGGGATGGATAATTTAAATTGATTTAGTCAGTGTAGTCAATATACTTTTAAGGAATGACTTTATACAGATTAAATTAGCAATTAGTCAAAGATGTCACAAAGAAAGAAAACTACAGACCAATATCACTGATGAACATAGATGCAAAAATCCTCAACAGAATACTAGCAAACAATCCAACAGCACATTAAAAGGATCATACGGGCTTCCCTGGTGGCACAGTGGTTGAGAGTCCACCTGCCGATGCAGGGGTCACGGGTTCGTGCCTCGGTCTGGGAAGATCCCACATGCCGTGGAGCAGCTGGGCCCGTGGGCCATGGCCGCTGGGCCTGTGCACCCGGAGCCTATGCTCTGCAACGGGAGAGGCCAAGACAGTGAGAGGCCCGTGTACCGCAAAAAAAAAAAAATAAAATAAAAGGATCATACACCATGATCAACTGGGGTTTATCCCAGGAATGCAAGGATTCTTCAATATATGCAAATCAATCAATGTGATACACCATGTTAACAAATTCAAGGAGAAAAACCATATGGTCATTCAATAGATGCAGAGAAAGCTTTCAACAAAATTCAACATCCATTTATCATTAAAAAAACTCTCCAGAAAATGGGTATAGAGGGAACTTACCTCAACATAATAAACGCCATATATGACAAACCCACAGCCAACATTGTTCTCAATGGTGAAAAACTGAAACCATTTCCTCTAAGATCAGGAACAAGACAAGGTTGTCCACTCTCACCACTATTATTCAACATAGTTTTGGAAGTTTTAGCCACAGCAATCAGAGAAGAAAAAGAAATAAAAGGAATCCGAATTGGAAAAGAAGTAAAGCTGTAACTGTTTGCAGATGGCATGATACTATACATAGAGAATCTTAAAGATGCTACCAGAAAACTACTAGAGCTAATCCATGAATTTGGTCAAGTAGCAGGATACAAAATTAATGCACAGAAATCTCTTGCATTCCTATACACTAATGATGAAAAATCTGAAAGTGAAATTAAGGAAACACTCCCATTTACCAGTGGAACAAAAAGAATAAAATACCTAGGAATAAACCTACCTAAGGAGGCAAAAGACCTGTATGCAGAAAACTATAAGACACTGATGAAACAAATTAAAGATGATACAAACAGATAGAGAGCTATACCATGTTCTTGGATGGGAAGAATCAACATTGTGAAAATGACTATACTACCCAAAGCAATCTGCAGATACAATGCAATCCCTATCAAACTACCAATGGCATTTTTCACAGGACTAGAACAAAAAATTTCACAATTTGTATGGAAACACAAAAGACCCCGAATAGCCAATGCAATCTTGAGAAAGAAAAACAGAGCTGGAGGAATCAGGCTCCCTGACTTCAGACTGTACTACAAAGCTACAGTAATCAAGACAGTATGGTACTGGCACAAAAACAGAAAGATAGATCAATGGAACAGGATAGAAAGCCCAGAGATAAACCCACGCACATATGGTCACCTTATCTTTGATAAAGGAGGCAAGAATATACAATAGAGAAAAGACAGCCTCTTTAATAAGTGGTGCTGGGAAAACTGGACAGCTACATGTAAAAGAATGAAATTAGAACACTCCCTAACACCATACACAAAAATAAACTCAAAATGGATTAAAGACCTAAATGTAAGGCCAGACACTATAAAACTCTTAGAGGAAAACATACACAGAACACTCTATGACATAAATCACAGCAAGATCCTTTTTGACTCACCTCCTAGAAAAATGGAAATAAAAACAAAAATAAACAAATGGGACCTAATGAAACTTAAAAACTTTTGTACAACAAAGGAAACCATAAATAAGACCAAAAGACAACCCTCAGAATGGGAGAAAATATTTGCAAATGAAGCAACTGACAAAGGATTAATCTTCAAAATTTACAAGCAGCTCATGCAGCTCAATATCAAAAAAACAAACAACCCAATCCAAAAATGGGCAGAAGATCTAAATAGACATTTCTCCAAAGAAGATATACAGATTGCCAACAAACACATGAAAGGATGTTCAACATCACTAATCATTAGAGAAATGCAAATCAAAACTACAGTGAGGGATCACCTCACACCAGTCTGAATGGCCATCATCAAAAAATCTACAAACAACAAATGCTGGAGAGGGTGTGGAGAAAAGGGAACCCTCTTGCACTGTTGCTTGGAATGTAAATTGATACAGCCACTATGTAGAACAGTATGGAGGTTCCTTAAAAAACTAACAATAGAACTATCATAAGACCCAGCAATCCCACTACTGGGTATATATCCTGAGAAAATGATAATTCATAAAGAGTCATGTACCACAATGTTCATTGCAGCTCTATTTACAATAACCAGGACATGGAAGCAACCTAAGTGTCCATCAACAGATGAATGGATAAAGAAGATGTGGCACATATATACAATGGAATATTACCCATCCATAAAAAGAAACAAAATTGAGTTATTTGTTGTGAGGTGGATGGACCTAGAGTCTGTCATACAGAGTGAAGTAAGTCAGAAAGGGAAAAATACCATATGTTAACACATATATATGGAATCTAAAAAAAAAAATAATGAGGTTCTGAAGAACCTAGGGGCAGGACAGGAATAAAGACACAGACATAGAGAATGGACTTGAGGACACAGGGAGTGGGAAGGGTAAGCTGGGACGAAGTGAGAGAGTGGCATGGACATAGATACACTACCAAATGTAAAATAGATAGCTAGTGGGAAGCAGCCGCATAGCACAGGGAGATCAGCTCAGTGCTTTGTGACCACCTAGAGGGGTGGGATAGGGAGGGTGGGAGGGAGAAATGAGAGGGAGGAGATATGGGGATAAATGTGTATGTATAGCTGATTCACTTTGTTATAAAGCAGAAACACACCATTGTAAAGCAATTATACTCCCATAAAGATGTTTAAATAAATAAACAAATTAATTCATTAATTTGCAGTTAGTTGGAGGAATCAGGACCATGGATACTTTTGCTCTGGGTACGGAATCTGGCCCTAGACTCTGTTTCATGCTACCTTTGACTTTTATTAGAGATCGCATAGACTATCCATTTTGGTTTGTTTTCCTACCTAATCTGGGTACTACCATTTTTACATTCTTTTCCCTCCACCAGGTTCTAAATGGCTATTTTGTGCACTACTTTGCCCCCAAAGACCTTCCTCCGTTACCCAAGAATGTGGTGTTTGTGCTTGACAGCAGTGCCTCCATGGTGGGAACCAAACTGCGGCAGGTGAGTGAGTGCTTCCTGCCCGTTTTTTCCTCTCTCACATTTGCCTGGGACAGTGATGTTCTCAGTGAATAGAATTCAACTGATGACAAATGTCTGCTTTACCATTCAGCTGTTCCTGCCTGTGGGGAACCTTCCTGAACTGATTCAGTTAAGCCATGGGCATAAATTATCATTTCAGCCTGGGGGTTTTAGGAGAGCAGAGGGCTGTAGAAACACCTTGAAATAAAGGGGACTGGCAGGGTAGATAATGTGAATGAGATGGGAATTCGACGAGAAGGCCACTCAACAGCACCATGGTTGATGGAGTAATTCCTTTCAGTAGTGATGTCCTTTGAGAACAACGGAATAAAATCATTGGCAGCCCCCTTGGCCTGTGGTTAGAACCAAGGACTTGTATCTCAGTAATTCAGGACTAATATTCTCACAGTATTTTGGATGAATCTTAGAATTCCAGGGATGAGGGGACATTAAGGGGACCTGTAGTCTGTGCTGAAAAATTAAATTATCCCCAAAATACAACTATTTACATTTTTCACAAACCATAGGAAAAGGCTATTCCTTATCCTACTCTTGTATCATAAATATCAGAAATTTGCATTTATAGTATATTTCCAACTCACATAGTGGAAAACAGAACTTTTTCTGTACTGGTTGCCAGACCAACGAATATCTCTACATTCAACAAAGAACTAGGTCTCTTAGGTTTCTTTCTTAATTCATTATCTGTTTCTATCAATTAATGATAAATATGTGGTCTAATGAGTAAAATAGTATCTGAAACCTCTTAGGAACCCTCTGTCCCCCCTGTTTCCACCCCTAGGTGCCCCTCCACATAGAATTCAACCTGATCTTAGCTGATAAATTATTGCAAACATTTTCTGTTATTACTTTGTAGTTACTTTCACCATTTATATTTTTAAAAAGATGCAGTATTATATGTATATATAGACCTCACCATGCGGCTTGTGGGATCTTAGTTCCCCAACCAGGGACTGAACCCAGGTCCCTGGCATTGGAAGTGTGGCGTCCTAACCAGTGGACTGCCAGGGAATGCCCAGTATAATATATTGATCTTTTCTCCATGACGTCTGATTTTCCCCCACCCAAAAATAGTGAAAAATATATTCCAAAATGTGATACAAGGATTTGTTTTAACTCTTTTCTTTTGGAGGATAACCAAATATAATTTTTAACTTGAATAAGGGGAAGATAACCTCTCCTGTAAGCTAGATTTTCCTGGTTCTTCTGCATCACATTCTTGTACAGTCAGCCTGCTGACTCCTTCCTTTCTAATACTTTTTCTTCATTCAGCATCTCTGACCTTCCATCTGGGATTCCTTTTTTTTTTTTTTCTTTTTTTGCACCTGAAGAACATTCACTGGTATCTTTTTAATGGTGGATCTGCTGGTACAGACTTCTCAGTTTTTGCTTGTCTGAAATGATTTATTTCCCTCTCCCTCTTTAAGGATATTATTACTGGGGATGTCAGTTCTAGGTTGGCAGTGATTTTCTTTCAGCCCATTGAAGGTATATTCCATTGTCACCTGGGTTCCATTGTTGCTGTTGAAAAGTCCATAATAATTTAAACTGTCGTTCCTCTAAAGGTAATCTTTTATGGTCAACTGTCTTTAAGATTTTCCTCTTCATCTTTAGTTCTCTGTAGTTTTAAAATGATGGTTCTAGGTGTGTATTTCTTCTTATTTTTTTCTCCCTGAAGTTCCTAAGGCTTCATGAATTTGGGGATTCATGGGAAAGGCGTCAGCTGTCATCCATGAAATTGCTTCGACTCACTTTTCCTCCTGGGATTCCCATGTTAGATTTTTTTTCTCCATATTCTCTGTGTTTCCCATGATGTCTTCTGTATATTCCAAATTTTGCCTTTCCATGCTTCATTCCAGCCTGTCTTCCAGTTCACAGATTCTCCCTTCAGGTCTGATCTGCTGTTAAACTCACCCATTGAGTTATTTCAGGTATTGTGTTTTTTAGTTCTAGAATTTCCATTTGGTTCTTTTTCAGATTTGCTCTCTCACTTTTTAGAATGTTATGTACTAAGTTTTTAATACTTTTTTTATTTTCTCAAGCACAGTACACATAGCAATTTAAAGTCCACATCTGATAATTACAAACTCTAGAGCCACTTAAGAGCTGTTTTGACTGTCACTCATCTTTTCTCCAGTGTGACTGGTTATCTTCCATTGTGTGATGGACATTATATTGAAAATGTTTTGTAGAAATAGTTTGAGGCCTAGGATCAGGATCTATTCCTCTAGAGAGTTTTGAGTTATTTCTATCAGGTTCCTGGGGGAATAACAAACTGGGATCATTTTAGTCCATTTTCAGGGCTTGAGATTTTTATGGGCAGACCAGATGGCTCAGAGCTGGATTGCAGTCCTTTCAAAAGCTGGTTTATTTCTATCCTTGGAGGTCTCTGGACGTCAGCTCTTGGATGCTTAAGCTAAAAAGTGATCCCAGATGCTGAGCCCACCTCTTTACATTTTCATCTTCTCCCAGATATTTTTCTCACTATTTTATTAACTCTTTGATACTTTCAAGATTTAAAAATATATACATTTTGTTTAACTTTTCAGTTGTTCTTAGTGGGAAGGTTGAGTACAAATTGCATGTAGGTTTTACTTATGGGCATCATTTTCCAAAGTTTTATTCACATATAAGTGAAGCATTCTTTTGTTGTGGTTGATTATTTATTGATGTTTCAGAGGCCTTATAACCTTTCCATATTTACTAAGTACTCTGTAAAGTTCCTTGCTTTATGTACTCCAGGTTCTTAAATGCCATTTGTTTGCTAAGTTGTTTTTGTGCCTTTGGTGGATAATATCAATAGATGTGGACAGAAGGATAATCATGGCTTCTTTTGAGACCACTGTTGGCCACAGAAGACAGTGTTAATTAGGCCTTGTGTATGATCCAGTATAATAATTCCCGTTTGGAATTCCAGTCAGTTAACAGCTGCAGAGTAGGTGCCATGTGCTACATTTCCCTGTGTATCTCGTTAAATTCCTATGCACCTATTGCACTTCAGATTTTCTGGGGTTTTTTTTTTCTCTTTTCTTTAAGACAACAAGCTTCGTGAGGGCAGGGTTTGGGTTTCCTCTATAGAAACCAGCATTTGATGAAGATATTGATGATTAAAGTTGCTGCAACCAATCTGAATTCAGTAAATATTTTATATTTTGATATTTTTACTTACCATCATATTATAAATTATCCAATGGTTTTAAATATTCTTTCAAAACCTGATTTTAATGGCCACAGAGCAGCACTATTCCACAGAAACCTCTGTGAGAATGGGGATGTTTGGTACCACTGCTATCCAGTATGGTAGCCACATTGAGCATTTGAGCAACTGAGGAGCTGAATATTTAATTTTATTTAATTTTAATACATTTAAATTTAAATACCGCATGTGGCTGATGGTTACCATTATTGGACAGTGCAGCTAAACAATATTTACTCCACCAGCACGAGAGACTTTGAAGTTATTTCCATTTTTTGCTAATATAAGCAGCATCGGAATGACTGTCTTCAGTAGAAATCCGTGGCTGCATGCCTGATCATTTTCTTTAGTTACATTTTTTATAAGTAGGGCAAGGAACACCAACCCATTTGTGGTTTTTAATTCGTATTGCAAAAACATTTTTCCAGAAAGACTGTACCAATTTATAACATTTAAACCTGTTACCAGACTAAGAATTCTAAATAAATTAAGCAGTTAAAAGTAATCAATGAACCACATGCCAAAATATGTAAGAAAATATAGGTGCACATTTAACTACTTTTGAAGTAAGGAAAGACTTTCTAAACTTAAAAGCAATGAAAGTAATTACAAAGGAAGAAGATCAATAACTTCAGCTATATAAAAATTTCAAACTTTTGTTTTAAATAAAAAGGGAACAAAAGACTGGGGAAAACTTTGCAGCAAAAAGAGGTTTATCTTTAATATATAAAGTGCTATATGAGGAGGAAAGGAGTTTATCTTTAATATGTAAAGAGCTACTCCAGATCAATGAAATTAATCCTGTATAAGAAAATGGGCAAAAGATGTGAAACAATTTACAGAGAAGAAATAAGAAGATTCAATAAGATTATGAAAAAGAGTCAATTGTACTAGTAACTAAAGAAATGCAAGTTTAAAGAAATACGATTTTCATCTTCATAATGTAAATTACTTATAATGACAGTTTCTATTGTATGCATTTGTAGAACTCAACAAAATTATAATATTTAAATGATTTCCTAATAAATATTAAGAAACACCCAAATGGTAAAATGCATGATCAGTTCTACTGCATGGTCACAAGAAGGCCCTTCATCACCCAAAGGCTACAGCAGCTTGAAAGCCTCTCACATCTTCAGGAACCTGAGTCACTTCAGGATTTAACCTCAAGCCCAGTCCATTCCAGCGCACATGGGTCTTCTCCCACTTCTTATGGGAGAACTATCAATAACCTTCTTACCAAATAACCCCCAGAAAGATAAATCCTGCCCCAAATTGTGCAGACAAAATCAATGAACTGAACCAGGGGCTCCTAGACTTACTTTTAATGATAACATAATTCAGGTGCTTCTTAAAAATGGAGCATGAAGCATTTTCAATATGCTAAGGCAATTACATGAATTTTTTAATTAATGAGTATTTAATCTTTATAACGATTTGGTTGTCATCCCCATTTCACTGATGGAGAAACTGAGGCTTTGCAAAGGTAGATAACACAGCTAGTAAATGGCAGGGCCAGGCTTCAAAGCCAGGTCTGACCCTGAAGGCCATAAATCAAACCAAGATGCTGTGAGGTCTCAGTGAAAGTAACGGGGTGATGAGACAGCCTTCCCATGTGAAGTGACAGATGTGCAGATGGCAACACGGTCAATGCCTTTACATTTCAAGACTCAGTTGAGAAGGCTGCATCTAGAGGGAGGGATTTCCTTACCAAGTGCAGTGTAATGATAGATGTCACTCTGTTTGTTATTCTCCCCTCTTCCTTCATTCCTGGATAGGGAATCCCATTCCTTGCAAGGCACTGAACGTCTGGCATGCACTCTGCTGCCTTCTGAGCCGCAGTGTGGCCGCTTTCCAGGAGAACCACCCTAGAGCAGCCAAACACATGTCAGAAGCCTCCAGGCAATTTCTAAAGCCCGTGGCTGCCTTGAGTGGTTTTGAAAACCACTGACTGTTTTAGCAGCTCTCATCTCCTTGAAGGCCACAGCCCTGAGTGAACAGCTTAGCTGGCTCTTTGTAGAGTCTGGTACACAGTATTGTGTCCCCTGGTGAAGAGGGAGATTACCCCCAAACACAGGGCTTTGGTGATATGTCAGCAGGCTTGACAACATCAGCCATGTGTCTCAGGTCCACTCTTGTGCTGTGAAGAATCATGCATTCACTCTCATCCTGGATGTTCTTGGCTCCCGCATCTTTGAAGGGCCCGAGATACTTCACTGTATTTATCACAATGTTGGGCATATAGTTGGTATTGAGTAAGTACTTAAACAACTGATCTATAAGGAATTGTAAAGGTCATTTCACCTTAAAATGTATTCTTAGTCAAGGGTCTATCAGTACCTGAGGAGCGCCCCGAACTGTGTGCGTTTGGCATTGTCTCGTTCTGGTCCTCACATCCTGGTAGGAATGTGAGCCTCGATGCCGGGACTTAACCAGCCTGGGGGCAGCTTCAGCAACTCCTGCAGCTGCTGGCTCAGGGCTCAGCTCCGTTTTCTCTCCACCTGCTCTTGCTGAAAAATATATTGAGATGGCTCTGGTGTTGGGTCAGGCAAGATTTCTGCCTCCCAGCTTGAGTTTGTGAAACTTCTTAGTGAGACGGGGATCTGAAGAGGAACAAAAACCGTGAGCGGGTTAGACCTTTTTTACTCTGTCTGGTTACCTGCTTAAGGGATTGGCACAAGCAAACATAACGTGGGAACACTGAGGATAGTAGGTGTCTATTCAATACAGTCTTCTTTGACAAGGGTCTGCATGTTCTTCTCTTTCTTTGCCCTAAGCTATATTATTGGACCTACTACTTTTGCCTTCATATGAAGGAGCTTGGCTAAGGGACCTGCTTTGGTGACCAAGCAGTGGCTAATACATGAGTTAACAGATGTCTTTCATGCCACAACTTTCTGCAGACTTGCTCCATTCTCTGCCAATCCTAGACTCCCATGTGGCTTTGGGAGGTTGTCTTCCTTTCTCCGTTTAATGTAGTCAACAGTTTTCGAGGGCAAAGAACAAGCGCAGAGGTGCTTATCTGTAATTGCCAAACTAAAATGAGGGGAAGTGTGAGCTCGTGAATCGGAGAACTCGCATCTGAATTTCATTCGTGCTTCCTTCACTGGCTTACTTCATGCTCCAGAACCTCACTTTCTTCTTTGAGCAAAATTGGGCTTCCATGTGCTATTTGGACATTCTGTGTGTAACCTTATAGGCAAATGGTCTGTAAGCTCCATGGGTTTGGGAACCATCTTGGTTTTGATCATTAGAGTACACAGCCCCAGCTCCTAGCATGGTACCTGGCATGTAGCAGGGTAGTGATTTTTGCTGAAAAACCCACCAGAGCATAAATTATTAAATGTAACTGGCATTTTTAAAGGTAGTAGCTACAGCCCCTGAGTGACCAGCAGGTACCCAGCACACTAAGGGTTTTCCATACATTTGTTCATTTCATCTTCCAGCAATCCATTGAAATAGACATGGTTATCCCTATTTTGTAGATGAGAAGGTGAGGGACAGGAAGGTGATGTAAGTGCACTGAAATATACAAAGTTATATGTAGAAAAGTTTGGAGTCAAGCCCGGTCTACCCCACCCTGAAGCTCTTCCCCATAACATTCTTCACTGTATCATGAGGGCGGAACTTCAGGCCGGCGCTCAGGCTTTCGGGCTCTACCTGTTCTTTTTCTTTTCCTGTTTTTTTTTCTTTCTTTTTTTTAATTGAAGTATAGTTGATGTACAATGTTGTATTAGTTTCAGGTACAGCAAGGTGATTCAGATATAGATATTCTTTTTAAGATTCTTTTCCCTTATAACAGCAGTCCCCAACCTTTTTGGCACCAGGGACTGGTTTCGTGGAAGACAATTTTTTTCGTGGACCAGGTGGGGCAGGTATGGTTCAGGCGGTAACGCGAGCCATGGGGAGCGGCAGATGAAGCTTCGCTTGCTCGCCTGCCGGCACTCACCTCCTGCTGTGCGGCCTGGCTCTTAACAGGAGACTCCCCACCCTATAAGGCAGGGGCTGGGGACCCCTGCCTTACAGGTTATTACAAAATATTGAGTATGGTTCCCTGTGCTAGATAGTAGGTCCCTGTTGCTTGTCTATTTTATATACAACACCTATTCTTACACCAAGTGAGGAGATCACTTGAACGCTGCCCATCTCAGGTGAGTGCACAGAGGTCACCTGCCCTGAGAGACTTCCCCCAGCAGCGTGCTGTTGTGAGAAATGAATGGAGCTGCTGCTCTGATACACAGAATTAACTGTTAGTGTTTCCTTATTTAGCTTTAAGCCTACCTGGGGCGTGTGCAGGGATGCAGGCCGCTTTCCCTCTTATGATTTGGGTTGGACAGGCTGAGCGTGAGGATGGAGACCACAGAGGTGCAGAGTGAGGAATCTCTGGGTACCATGAGGTCCAGTGGTGTCTGCTGGTACATTCCTTTTAGCCGTTCTCTTCAAGAGCGGTGAGAATGCTGGAAAGACGTTAAGATGTGGAGAGAGTACCTTTGAAGTGGTGGGGATCAAAGGAGGGCAGTCTGAGTTTCGCTGAGCAGCCCGGAAGAATGCTGGACAGGGCCAGCCCGGCCCAGAAGGACCTCGGGGAGGTGATCTGGTTGGAGGAGAGAGCTCCCTGCACATGTGAAGGAGCTCAGAAAGGAGGGATGCAGGCGTACAAAGGAGATCATGTCTAAGAAATTTGGAGTCTCCAGAGGTTGGCACCGTGCACCTGTCATGCAAGTAAAAAACGGACAGTGTAAGGTTTGGGCCCTCCTGCCTCACTTTTTCAGGCTGCAGGCCTTGTGGTGAGCCTCTGAAAGCATGACTCCAGTTAATAACACAATGTCCAGTTTCCCTCTTTCCAGTTTTCTGGGACAGGGGTCAGCAAACGTTTTCTAAAAATAACAGACCAGTGAATATCTTAAGCTTTACAGGCTGGATGGACTCTGTCGTAATGACTGAACTCTGCCGTTGTAGCGCAAAGGCAGCTGTTGCAACGTGCAAAGAAATGGGCTTGTCGTCTTCCCATAAAATTGTACTTATTCAAAAGAAGTAGCAGCCTGGATTCGGCCCCCAGGCCGTGGTTGGCTGACCCCTGGTCTAGAGTGGCGGCTAATTGGTGTTGTCTAGGAAGACTGTTTCAGTTGATGGCGTTTATCCTCATCTCCTGAGCTGCCTTTGTCCAGACAGTGCCACTAACAGATGCATGTCTCAGAAATACATTGCAGAACAGAGGTCTGGGACTCAGGGCCGTGAACAGAAGGCAGTGGGGGAAACTGGTGTCTTTGGGCTCAGACTCAGAATATGAGGAAATAAATGATGGGCAGAGGGCAAAATGTTTTTACCCTGGGCCACCAATGAAAACTTGAATTTTTTTGTTTCAAAAAAAAAAAAACTTGCTCTTCAACAAAGATCATATAGATAATTTTAAATAAATAGGAGGCACCCATTTAAAAAGTTTGCTGAGGCAGTTAAGACTGAGCTAAATGAGGTCATGTCTAAAAAGTTTTGAGGATCTCTGAATGAAGGTACTATGTGGCTATCGTAGGAAGGAAACATGAACAGTACAGAGCTTTGAGTACTCTTGTATTATCTGTCCAGAGTGCGGGCCTTGTGGTCAGCATCTGAAAGCATGGTCTTTGTATAACTCAAAGCCTAGCTTCCCCTTCCTGGCATCCTGACCTTGCACTTACGTCTTTCCAGTGGGGATTTCGATCAGCAGACCTTCTCTGTAAGGGGCTAGATAGGAAACTTATGCACAAGTAACAACGAGATAAATGCTATAAGTCAAAGAGGATTAAATGAGGTAACAAATGTGGAATGATTATCAGAGTGTCAGAAAGCATTGTTATTCCTGGATTGCATCCACTTGGTTGGCTGATGGAAAGGGGGTACAATTCCTAAGACCTGCCCAGGTCTGACATCACAGCCACCTCGTTCTCTTGCTTAGGACCCCACTCTCCCTCAGGATGGCATCTTGGCTTTGACTCCAGACTTCAGATTCTCCAAGAATGAAATACATGTGGATTATGTGCTATGGGAGAGGTACGAGGCATGGGGATACAAAGATAAATAAGACAGAGCCTTTTCTCCCAAGAGGTCCAGAGAAGAAAAGTCATGTAGAAAATTGTATGCAAAGTGCTCCCTGTGATAGAGGTACATGTAGGGTCCAGTCACGGCACGATGGAGGTGCTGATCAGTTTTTTTGAGGGGTGGAGTAGGGGATAATGAATGCTTCCCAGGGGAGGGGATAATGAATGCTTCCCAGGGGAGGGGATAGTTGAGTCTTTCAGAAGTTAATTCAGGGATGGGATGAGAAGGGAGAGGGAGAGAGAGATAACGTGCAAAAACACGGAGGCGAGAGGAAGAGTATATATAAGAAAAACACCAGAGGAAGACAAACACTGTAGGATACCACTTACACGTGGAATCTGAAAAATACAACAGACTAGTGAACATGGCAGAAAAGAAGCAGACTCAGGTAGAGAACAAACTAGAGGTTACCAGTGGGGAAAGGGAAGGGGGGCGGGGCAAGATAGGGAGGGGTAGGGGAGTAAGAGGTACAAGCTATTAGGTATAAAATAAGCTAAAAGGATGTACTGTATAACACAAATATAGCCAACAATTTATAATAACTATAAATGGAGTATAACCTTTAAAAATTGTGAATCACTTTATCGTACACCTATAGTAGATATGTTATACATCAAGTATACTTCAATTTAAAAAAAAGGAAAAGCATCCTATTTAAGTCACTTCAATGAAAGACCTTAGAATTCTGCTGGGGAAAAGAAATATAGATAATCAGGTGTTAATCAAACCCAACATGCCATGTATTCTAGATAGTGGAAAGAATTTGGTGGAAAGGAAAGGGCTTGAGGTACTTGACAAAAGATTAATGATGGAGGTGACCTAGGAGCTAGTCCTTGAAGGTGGCAGGAAAGGACGGAGTGAATTCTTGGTTGGGGAAAAACATGAAGAAAGCTACGAGACGAGAGGGAATAAGTTATAGCCGTAAGTTTGTGGTATTATTTTGGATTAGATAACTTGAAAACCATTCTGATTGGAGAGGCAGGGATATTGTCACAAGTCCTCAGGTGCACAGCTGAGCAAACAGAGGACACCGCAGATTCTCAGCATGGAAGGGGCACCAAGGGGCAGAGTGGTGACAGACACAGGGACACCGCCACTGTCCCAGCCTGCTGGAGGGTGACTCCACTTGCTCGATTTCCTTGTGTGTACGATCCTCATGTGCTGATGTGCTGTGTATACTTCTCTCATAACTGTTCCACTGTTTCTCACTGACTGTGGCTTTTTCACAGCCTCCCCACATCCTTCTGTTATATTCTTGATGTTCACCAGGGCACATTTCTGGGTATTTAAAGCGAGTAGCCTAGGTGGACCTAGGCCAGGGACACAGAAGTCATAAGAACTCATACCTAAGGGAAAGTTGGATGGGTCAAGGGGTGGTCAGAGGGTCAAACACCGCAAAAATCTGTAGACTGAAACGGGTAGGGCTCTAGAATCCAAGCATGCAGTTGGGCAATATAAACTTCAGAATCTAGACCTGGCACTGGAGACCAAGAACTCAGTCCTCTTAGTCAGTAGGTGTGTCAGAACGTGGGTGAAGGACTCCATTTACAAAGATCTGTAAACTTAGGTGAACTTTTCTGGGTTAGCATCCTCTTATCTACTTCCTGCTTGAGCAGGAAGCCATACCTGTGAATGAACACCTGGAGCCTGTGACCACCTGGATAGAAGTGGTGAGGTTATATTCTTGGCCAGAGTAAGAGGGATGGCATCAGCCATGTGAGCAAATCGTGATAACTACTAACCTTCCATGTGAAGAGAAGTGAAAAAGATTATCTCTTTTGAGCCTTGAGTTATTTCTACATCAAGCACGGGAAATAGATGTGCTTACTACATCATAAAGAATCAAAGAAATGTTATTGGCAAAGAGCTTTTTAGAAAAATGTACCATGACATTGTTAGGTAAATACCTGATACATTTGTCAAAGCAAAGTCAAAACATTAGGTGATAGATTGTAACATTATCCAGAGCATTCATATGAGAGTTTGCTTCTCAAGTTAGAATAATGTTATCCAAACACAAAGACTCGTGAAATATAGTTATGTTTATATTGCAAAAGATGCTCTAATATCTAAACCTATTCAGACTTTTTTTATTCAGCCAGAATTTAGTTAACAACTATTCTCTTTTAGAACCAGTCCTGAAGTAATACTGGAATTTAGATCTGAACTTTTACTAGAACAGTGCTTTTCTCTTGCTATGGAGGAACAACCATTTAACATTTTTACACAGATTGGGTAATCAGAACCAGAGTTATAACATAATTTAGCACAGTATTGCATTGAAAGAGCATTTGAAATTAGAATTCAAACAGTAAATGAAATTACAATAGCTTAAAATAATGTATTTTTAAATACGGGAGCCTTATGATTTTGCTTAATTTTGAAAATATGCTCTTTGTAATAGTACAGACAACGTAGAGACCAAAGAAATAGTTTTCTCCATTTACTCCTAGGTGAAATTTCAAGTTAATATTTAGCACTTACTAAACTTTTAAAATATTGGAAAATCTGATGACTTCTATCCCCAATTTTCCAATTATATAAAGAAGGCTTCTGAGTTTCTGCTGTTTCTCTAAAAGGAACACTTTGGCCAGGAGAAAAATAGTTTTAGTTTCTTTCAACAAGATTCCTCATATTGGACAGAGACACACTTTGATGGTTTATGTTCGTTTTATTACAGCTTAAAGTTTTTATTTTTAATACAAATTATATAATGTGTTCCATTTCAGGAGCTATTTACGGCAGAGAGGAGACAGGAGGGCACCAGGCTTTGTGTTATCACTGTTTTCCTTTATGGGTTTACATAACCTCTTGGACTGTGCCTATACTGTCATCAGTGGGGTAACATTTTTAATATTTCAGGTTCTTCTCTGAAACCAATCTGTTGCTAGATTCTTTGGAAAGTGTAACAATGATATAGACACAAATATATTATGGAGAAATGGTCTTTCTCACTCAATTTATTGCCTTGCTCCTAAAATTGGGATTTTTTTTTAAAAACCCAATTACTTGGTGGGTCAGTCTCGATACAATTTCGGAAAACTTCCCTTCAGATCATTGAAAGACCTGTAGCATGTCCATGTAAGGTTGTGCTGCCTTTTGCAGAATCCGTGTGAAATGCCATGGTCTTGGAATACTGCCACTGAAGCGTAATTGCCACCCAGGGACTGGCGGCATCCAGCTGGCTTGTCGTGGCTGCTCTGGTCTTAGCCGTGACCTTGACTCCAGGGTGACGTGGGCTGTATGCCTGCGGAGGGCACAGAGAGAGGCCGGGATGGTGGGCATCTCCGTCCTCCTCAGTGCCGGCTTAGACAGGTGGTTTGAGGGTGCAGGGAGCACCTAATGTTGCAAACTTTGATGGGATAACAGACTGTTTTTTATTTCTGTCTGTCCTTCCATTGGAAGGACTCCATTGCCAGTCGTGGGCACAGAGGGGTCCCCCTGCTGGCAACAGGAGGGACTGCAGCTCACAGGAGGATGAGCTGCACACGCTTCCCTCTGGTCCCCACCCGTGTCCCTTATCTCCACCCACCTGGGAAGGGAGAAGGCCCACCTGTGCCCAGTTCCTATTTGGTGTATTCCACTCCCCAATAGTACCGCTCAGAAACTTAGGGCTGTTTGCAGGGTATGTATCTGCTGATCATGATTCTCTTTCATGGCTCAAGCAAGACTTTTAGAAGGTCTTAGATTTCTTTTGTTTTCGATGAGAAAAATCATAGATGCTTTTCTCTCGGGTTCATCCAGAAGGAGTGTGTGGACCCAGGAAAGAGAAGAGGTCAGCTCCTCGGTAAACATTTTAGAACAAGGCAAGTGATAGGACTGCTTCAGAGCACAGCAAGTCCGTTCTGCTGAAAAGCATGGCGTGGCTAGTATCTAGGACCCTTGAACTTGGATTTCCTCTCTGATGTCACAACCCAGGGTCTGTGGTACAGAAGCCTTTTGTGTCAGAGTTAGTTGCTGGTGAGTGTGGTTTGGCGGGGACACAGAAGTGTCTGAGAAAACTGCGTCAGCGGGCACCCCGATGGAGTGGGCAGGCAGCTGGGTTTTCCATGGGCTCCACTGATGGGTCAGCCTGAGGGCGTGACTGCACGATGCTTGTCTCCGGGGGGATGTCTAAGAGTTGTTCACGACACAGTGGTCAGCACAGGGGGTGCTCACCCCCCCCCCAAGGCTGTGCCGAAACCCTCCAGCTGCTCAGGCTTAGTTTTGCAGGAGGGGGAAGGAAGGGCCATCCCTTGTCTGTAGGATGGCTTGATGCAGGGCCCAGAGCCCGCAGGACCAGCTGCCCGCAGACACTCCCTTCCCCGGGAGCAGCCCTCGTGAAGGGCA
Source organism: Lagenorhynchus albirostris (assembly GCF_949774975.1). Classification (NCBI taxonomy): domain Eukaryota; kingdom Metazoa; phylum Chordata; class Mammalia; order Artiodactyla; family Delphinidae; genus Lagenorhynchus; species Lagenorhynchus albirostris. The sequence continues at coordinate 168,697,575 of NC_083095.1, read as the reverse complement.
GCGTGAGAGAAGGGTGAAAAGGGGGCTGTACCTCCCGGGGCCCAGCCCTGCGCCTTTCCACAGACACCATCAGGGAAGCCTACAGAGTTCTGCTTCCTGCAGACCCACTGGAGCAAGAGGGACCATCACCAACCATGTTGAATGAATAAAGAATCTGAAACCGAGAGCTCGTCTTTATTTATTCACATGCGCCTGAAAGAATTTAAATGGACAGAGATGAAAAGGCTTACTGAATAATAAACCAAAGGTAGCACTGAAATTAACCTCTAAGACAGTTTTCAAAGGAAATACTTCTTTCCCCTCCTTTCCACCCAAGGAAAGTACCTATAAGAAGAAGGATTCCGGGCTTCCCTGGTGGCTCAGTGGTTAAGAATCCGTCTGCCAGTGCAGGGGACACGGGTTCGAGCCCTGGTCCCGGAAGATCCCACATGCCCCCGCGCCTAGAGCCCGTGCTCCACCACAAGAGAAGCCACCGCAGTGAGAAGCCCGCACACTGCAACAAAGAGTAGCCCCCGCTCGCCGCAACTCGCAGCAACGAAGACCCAACACAGCCAAAAATAAAAAATACATAAGTAAATTTAGAAAAAAAAGGAAGAAGAGTTCCTCACCATGGAATAGTTTCAGGCAGGGACTCATCCCTGTTCTCCGTGATTCTATGTGGCTCAGATTAAAAGGAATCTTGTCTAAATGCTCCTTCCAGGCCAAGGTGCTTCTTTACTATCCGAATAAGAAGAAGTTTTTCCTCTATTCGTTGTATCTGTGTGCCTTTTGTCCAAACACAACCTGGGATGTCAGAAGGAGCCCTTCTCGTTACATGTACAGACTGGTCTTTGCAGGTTGCCCTCTGGGACCCACAGGGAGTGGATCTGATCCATTGGTGCCTTCAGGGTAGCTCAGGCCTTCAAAGCAGCTTGGATTGTACATTCTCTGCCCTTCTGGGCTTTCTCTGATCTTTCTGGAATGCGCTTACCCTGTTTTCTGGGCTCTACTCTTGGAAAAAGTCTGACCAGGTTTCTGTTCATCTTCAGCGTATAAACGCAGGGTGCAGAAGTATCAGCTGAAGCCCCCTCACGTTAACTCTTCTATCTGGACCCTTACCTTCCTCCTGCCTGTTCAGCCTTCTACAGAACACAGAGCTCCCCAGGCCACCCGCCGTCTAAGGAGACGGTCGGAGCTCAGAAAGGGTTAACGGATGGCGGTGGCTCCAGGCACCTTCTGCCCAGGTTTCTTGGACGAGGCCTTGGAGACCAAAGGTTCTAAGGCAATTGGAAATAGAGCCACTGGGAACCCACGGTCTGCCTGCCCTGGAGCACATGAGGATAAGTTACAGCTGTGGCCTTACAAGGTCATAAGAAACCCGTCGTTGCTGAGCTCAGGGGAGGAGGGTGGAGAGGCTCGAAGGACTATTCCTAACGCAGAGCATCCATCATGATGGGGAAAAATCATCAAAGGAGCCGGGCCAGCCCCGCTCAAGGGCTTTCGCGCTCTATTTAAGGAACCTAAGCATGCCAGCAGCTAAACAAACGGCAGGTCCAGCCTGCACCCTGGGGTGCTCAGCCAGCTCTGAGCCCCAGCAGCGGGAACATTCCCAAGTGCCTGCCTTAGTGTCGGGCTCCAAACTGTGTCGTCTCAGGGATGGCCACCGCTTGCTGTGGTCCCACCTGTCACCTCCCAGCTGTGGACCTTCAGACTTCCCAGAGGTCTAGACTCTTGGACTGAGAATGACGCCGAGCCCGTCTTTGCTCATGCTGGGGTTGTGTTGGCTCTGAGTGGAAGGAAGGATGAGGGGTCAAGGTGAGGCATGCTTCCAGGAATTCCGTCAGCATCAGTGCTCAGGGCACTCCACCCACATCTGTTTATTGTCATGATCTGATCTATTTATTTTTGCTTTAATGCTATCCATCATTCAGCTCTTGTTTCCTGCATATCATCCTTCTCAGTGTTCCCTGTCTTAGCTTCTCAAGGATGGGGGCTGTGTCTCTCTTACTTCCCTTGTATTCACGTCATAGAATTCCCTCTCTCTCTCCTCCTTTCTGTCTCAATTACTCATTCAACAGATATTTACTGACATACTGACAGCCCACAATGCGCCAACTGTTGTATTGGGTGAGGAGGAGCAAGGGGACAGCTGTTTTGTGGAGTCTAGCGTGACAGATGGACAGTTCATTCACCATTCACTTTTCTCTGGAAAAATGTATCAAGACTCTGCCGTGTGGCCAGGCACAGCCGGGTATGACACAGGAGTGATGGAACAGAGAAAGCTCCCGCTCTCGGAGGCGTGGAGCTGAGTTGGACAGTCAAGTAAATGCACAGATACGTAATGACATGCTCTCTATCGATGCTGTGAAGGCAGAGAAGCAGGGTGCCGGGCTTGAGAGGACAGAGAAACGAGTGAGCCCAGAACTAAAGGATGCAGAGGGGCCAGCGGTCATGCAGACTGTAGGGAAGAGCATTCCAGACACAGGGAACAGCAGGTGAAGAGGTCCTGAGGTGGGAAAGGGCTTGAGGAAATAATGATAATGCAGTATGATAAGTGCAGAATAGATGTGTGTGCTGAGAGAGGATCTCAGAGAATGGGGCCATTAATTTTTTGTCATTTAATCTTTTCCCCCCAGTTGTATTGAGATACAGTTGATATTCAGCACTGTGTATGTTTAGGTGTACAGCATAATGGTTTCACTTATTGTGAAATGATTACCACAATAGGTTTAGTGAACATCCCTCATCTCATATAGATCAAAAATGCTTGTTTTTCCTTGTGATGATAACTCTTCAGATTTTCTCTCATAACAGCTTTGAAATATACCACACAGCAGTGTTAACTGTAGTCGTCACGTTGTACATTACATCCCCAGGACTTATTTATCTCGTAACTGGAAGTCTGGACCTTTTGACCACCTTTATCCAATTCCCTCAGCCCCCACCTGGTGCCTCTGGTAACCACAAGTCTGATGGCTTTTTCTATGAGTTTGGGTTTTGTTCTGTTTTTAGATTCCATGTGTAAGTGATATCATATAGTATTTCTTTGTCTTTATCTGTCAGGGCCACACAGGTAGTAAGTGATGGATCCAGGGTGAACCCCAGCCCTCCTGCCCTTACAGTGAAGTGCTCTTCACCCCTGTGAAGGGTGGCAGAGGTCATAGCAATGACATTACATGGCAGTTATGTAATGAGCATCCCCTACCTCATACCTCATATGCCACATCTCTTTCAATGTCTAGCAATAATGCTATTTAGAGAAGGCAGTGCTTGCTCACAATATCGAGTTGATTGTTTTAGAAACTCGTGTCCAGGCTCCTGGAGCTTTTCTTTTTTCTTTTTAATTTTTATTGGTGTATAGTTGATTTACAGTGTTGTGTTAGTTTTAGGTGTACAGCAAAGTGAATCAGTTATACATACACATATATCTATTCTTTTTCAGATTCTTTTCCCATATAGGTTATTACAGAGTATTGAGTAGACTTCCCTGTGCTGTACAGTAGGTCCTTATTAGTTATCTGTTTTATATATAGTAGTGTGTATTTGTTAATCCCAATCTCCTAATTTATCACTTCCCCCCTTTTCCCCCTTGGTAACCGTGAGTTTGTTTTCTACATCTGTAACTATTTCTGTTTTGTAGGTAAGTTCATTTGTACCCTTTTTGTAGATTCCACATATAAGCAATATCACATGATAGTTGTCTGACTTACTTCACTGGGTATGACAGTCTCTAGGTCCATCCATGTTGCTGCAAATGACATCATTTCATTCTTTTTTATGGCCGAGTAATATTCTATTGTATATATATACCGCACCTTCTTTTTCCATTCCTCTGTTGATGGACATTTAGGTTGCTTCTATGTCTTTGTTATTGTAAATTGCACTGCAGTGAACATTGGGGTGTGTGTATCTTTTCGAATTATGGTTTTCTCCAGATAATATGCCTGGGAGTGGGATTGCAGGATCACATGGTAACCCTATTTTTAGTTTTTTAAGGAACCTCCGTACTGTTCTCCATAGTGCTTGTACCAATTTACATTCCTACCAACAGTGTAAGAGGGTTCCCTTTTGTCCATACCCTCTCCAGCATTTATTGTTTGTAGATTTTTTGACGATGGCCATTCTGCCTACCATACTACTTATGGTAGTTTTGATCTGCATTTCTCTAATAATTAGTGATGTTGAGAATCTTTTCATGTGCTTTTTGGTCATTTGTATGTCTTCTTCGGAGAAATGTCTATTTAGATCTTCTGCGAATTTTTTGATTGGGTTGTTTGTTTTTTGATATAGAGCTGCATGAGCTGTTTGTATGTTGTGGAGATTAATCCCTTGTTGGTTGCTTCGTCTGCAGTCCTTTCTGGAGCTTTTCTGTTTTCAGTTTCCGACGGTTTCTTTCCTCTTTCCACAAGTCACGTCTGACTTACCTGTACACCTTTCATTCACTCAGCATCTCCGGAACTCACCTGTGTCACCTCTCTGCTTTCCTCCAGCCGTCTCTCTGACCTCCTTTGCTTCTTTTCGGGATGCCCTCCCTCATCTCTCAAGCTACCCAGTTCCTTTGAGTCTCATCCTCAATTCCCCCTTCTCTGTGACACCTTCTCACATCACTCCAGCCTGCAGTGCTTCGTTCTCTTTTAAATTCCAGTGGTATTTATTATGCGTGCCCTTCATCTGTAACTCATGAAGTGTCCATGCGTTCGTTCATCCTCTGAACTTCTCTCTAGCGCCTCCTACGTGTCAGGAGTTCTCCTCTGCTCTGAGTGATAAGAAAATAGATGCACCTGCCTTCAGAGAGCTGACACTGGAGGAAGGGAAAGAGGCATGAAGCAGACTGTAGTCATGACGGGTAATACGCACTTTTCTATGTGAGTATGTTGAGGACAGCGCTAGCCTACAGGAGAGAAGATGTGCACTCTCTTCAGAGGAGCTAGAAAATGTTGCAAATAGAGAATACAGCATGTTAACTGGGTTCTGAATGACGAGGGCCTCGTCAGATGAAACAAGGGCACGAGGCAGTAAGAAAGAACATTCCAGGTCTAGAGAATAGCAGTGGTGAAAGATACAGAGACTTGATGCAACGTGGATTCCAGCAGATGTGATGGTTCATATATGAAACACCCATTCGTGTCTTATATAAAATTGTAACATATTAATGATGGGTTTTTTTCCAGCTAGGTGACAAAGTTCCTTGACATTTATCTGAGTCCCTTTACGTAGCAGGCACTTAATTTGAACCCTGGGATTGTCCCCGGTGTGCAGTTTCCAAGCCAGGGGACGCGTGGACTCATGCGCTCAGACGTGACTGTTTTTGCTTTTGTGTTTGCCTAGACCAAAGATGCCCTTTTCACAATTCTGCATGACCTCCGACCCCAGGACCGTTTCAATATCATTGGATTTTCCAACCGGGTCAAAGTGTGGAAGGACCATTTGGTGTCAGTTACTCCCAACAATATCAGAGACGGCAAAGTCTACATTCACCACATGTCACCGACCGGAGGTAAGCGCGCATCCCGCTTTGCCCATTCGCCTCGACGGGATACGTGAGTAGCTAACTTTCTGCCCAGAGACAAGGGTTTGAAAGCTGACGCTGATCGCAGGAAAGGAGATAACAGGGGAGAACTTTCCCAGGAGCTTGTTTCTCCTCTTCCAGGCCCCAAACTAAGATGGTCAAGTAAGTTAGGGGGGAGGAAATACCTGATAGGTTTTGGAGCCTTTCCTGGTTTATCTCACGGATCGCAAACAATGCAGCTCTTTTTGTAAATTGTTTCTGGGGTGGGGAATGAAAGCCAAATGGGTGATTCAGTGTTCTGTGTGTTTGAATATGAGCACCTTAGGAAGCAGCAGATGAAGCTGCCCTCCTGAGCCGTTCGATCCCTTGGACCCCAGGTGGCCTGGGCGGTGCTCTGGGTGGAAAGGGGAGGACTCTGAGGTGTTGCACGCTTGGCTGGGGGGTCGTGATGAGGTAAGTACGCAGACGCGGGAAAAGGTTAGAGAGTCAGAACAGCGTGTTACCAACCGTGCTGGATGTGAGTTCCTTCAACCCTGGACACAGAGCTGACTTCTGCTGTTACATCCGTCACTAGGACAGCGGATGCGTGGCAGATGCTCAGTATTGGAGTGTTTATTGGACCTGAACCTGACCCTTTGACAGCTTTCTTAAAGGCCCCTGTAGAGACACCATCTCCTGGGTGTCTCAGATAATTCTGCTTTGGATACCTGGAAACATAGAAAACACCCATTTCTGTCCATCCTCTTCCATCTGAGTTTCTCATCGCTCATATATTTGTTATTTTCCATCCAAGGCAGAGTTCTGGTTTCCCAAATGAACTTCATTTGGAACTTGATCTTGTTTGGATGGAATTTCGATTTACAAATGGGATTTCCTACCAGTCTCTACAGCAACACGATCTAGTTACTGTCTTACTGTAACTAGATAGGAGAAATGAAAGGTTATATTTAATATTATAGTGATGATCTACAGCAGGAAGTTGACAGGATGGTCAAGTCTTTGAGGGAAGAAACTCTCCTTCATCTTTGTTTAGCCCGTTTCCTGTCGTAGCTCCCGACCTACAGTGCATACCCAAAGGATATGCATTAAAATTATTTAAATTATTTTAATGGTTCTGCTTGCTATGAGAATCCTTTGTGTGTGGGAGGTGGAGATAAAGCTTTAGAAAACAGTCGTGTGTATTTTGGAATCTAAACCATAGAAACCTTATTGGTTTCCTTTATTTTTTCTTGGTACTTCATTGTCCCAACCTCTGCAGGTGAACAGAAAATTAATCTACTTCTCTCAGAAAAGTGTCATTTCAGGAGATGAGCATAGATTCTGAAGCCAGACTGTCTGGATTTGAATCCAGCTCTACCAGCTATGAGTCATTTAACCTCCCTATACTTCAGTTTCCTCATCTGTAAAGTGAGGATAATAATGGACTTGTTATTAGGATGAGATGAGTTAAAATATTTAAAGTACTTAGAACAGTGGCTGCACATAGGAAGTCCTCTCTAGGTGTCAGATATGGCCATTTTACCCAAGTGATCCCTGTTGCTGGTGCACTTGGGTCCTTTGATGACCCTGGGGGAGCTCTCGGCGGAATGGTTGTGTCAGCTCCCTGGGGAGAAAGCCCCCCCGCCGTTGTTAAGCATGCGGGAGATGCCCCAACTTCACGGACGTTCAGTACCAAGCCGTGCTGTGCTTTGGTGTCTCGTGTAAGAAAAGCTAAGTGTGTCCTTTGCCTGGGCTTTCCTGGGCTTTAAAATGCAGTGAGAGGGCTTCCCTGGTGGCGCAGTGGTTGAGAGTCCGCCTGCCGATGCAGGGGACACGGGTTCATGCCCCGGTCCAGGAAGATCGCACATGCCGCGGAGCGGCTGGGCCTGTGAGCCATGGCCGCTGAGCCTGCGTGTCCGGAGCCTGTGCTCCACAACAAGAGACGCCACAACAGTGAGAGGCCTGCGTACCGCAAAAAAAAAAAAAAAAAAAAAAAAAAATGCGGTGAGAGATTTGGCATCATTGTTACGTTCTAGGTTAAATCCTTTTAAAGGATTATAAAGAAAATAAACACCTGCATTTTGGTTCATGCCCACATATCCAGAGGCAGCGTGAAACTAGGCTGGGCATTCAGAAAGGCAAGTGAGTGAACGCAAAGAAACGTTAAATACTGTTTCAGCTGTAACTTTCCCTTACATTTGGGCCATGTGTACATCTTAGAACGAATTATCAATGTGTTTGCACAGTCACAGTCATATGTATTTTAGCCAGAAATTCTGGAGGATGTGAGCAGTGGGGAAAATTGTCTGGTTCACTCAAATATGGTACATTTTGCAGGGAGATAAAAATCACTCCAGTCAGGGGGATGGATTGTGGTGATGGGTACACAACTTCATAAATTTATTAAAAATCATTAATTGTGTGCTTAAAATGGGTGAAATTTTTGGGACTTCCCTGGTGGTCCAGTGGTTAAGAATCTGCACTTCCTATGCAGGGGGCATGGGATGGATCTCTGGTTGGGGAACTAAGATCCTGCATAGCCATGCAGCTCGGCAAAAAAAGAAAAAAATCCCTAGCGACCAGAATGCGTGACATTTTTGGTACGTCAATAAGGCCATTAAAAAAAAACCCCAATGGAGTCAGAAAAAGGAAGTATGTATTCACGGCTGCAGTAAGAACTCTCAGTTTTTCTTGGCGATGGTTAGAACAGCAGCAGCAGAGTTGAATGAAGTTCTCAGCTAATCCAGAAACCTCACGTTAGTTGGCAGTTTTGACTTCCACCAGCCATCCGTCTCTCCATCCCCCAAGCAAAATACCTGTCCAGCACCTCCCACAGACACTGTCCCCTGACTTTAATCAGAGCTGCAATGACAAGCGTGTCTGAATTAGAAACGGCAGGGGTAGGAGGTGTAAACTTGAAAGCCTTCGCTTGGTGGGGTCCTAACAAGCAGGGGTGATCCTGAAGGGGCAGGAAGCAGGGAAGATGACAGCAATAAAAAAAAAAAAGTGAGTGCTTTAACCAGCATCCTCCAGCCCCAGGACACAAGTGAGGTCACCGCGATGGTCTCCGCATCGCCACCTCCTCGTTCTGTGCCGTTCCCTTCCCTCTGGGACGCTTGCTTTCTCTGAATTCCTGCACCCAGCACCCTCCTTCCCTTTCCATAGTGATTCTCCAAAAAGGAGGTAGAAACCGTTCATCCTAAGGGAGTGGAGATGCCTAAGCTGAGATGCCATCAGACACCTTCAGGACAAGGTTATATAATTCTCTGCTGTTCCTAGTGATTTGCCAAGTTTCTAGCAGTCTTTGTGACATGGAGTCACCCCAGGAATGCAGGTGGCTGCTTTCCCCACGCGTCACTGCTGCAGGTGCCCGTGAGGGGCCTGAGAAGGTGTGTCCAGGTAAAGGAGGTGGCGAGGCTCCTCAGGTGTCCTGTTCTATGTCCTGCAGGCACGGATATTAACGGGGCCCTGCAGAGGGGCATCAGGCTTCTCAACGACTTCGTGGCCCACAACGACATCGAGGACCGCAGCGTGTCCCTGGTCATCTTCCTGACAGACGGGAAGCCCACCGCCGGGGAGACCCACACCCCGAAGATCCTCAACAACACCAGGGAGGCCGCCCGGGGCCGGGTCTGCATCTTCACCGTGGGCATCGGGGCCGACGTGGACTTCAAGCTGCTGGAGATGCTGTCCCTGGAGAACTGTGGGCTCACACGGCACGTCCACGAGGACCACGACGCCCGCGCCCAGCTCATCGGGTCCGTGGGTCTGTCTGTGTCCTCGGGGCGGGGGGGGCAGGCTTAGCGGGAGGCTCGGACGTGAGGACGGACCCTGAGTCTGATCATCACTCCTTTCATGGGAGACATCGCCATGGGTCTTGAAACTGGGTGGATCTGGGTTCACATTCTGGTCCTGCCTTGTGACTTGAGGCTTTAAGACTGTCTGTGCCTTGGCCTCCCCAACTGTGAAGTGAGGATTCTGGTCAGATGATAGAATTTAAGGAGAAAACCTACGTGAAGTATTGGCAGGACGGCTTTCACAGGTTAGGTGTTCTGTTAGCTCTTATGGTTATAACTGTCTTCCTGACACTTCAAAACACTTCCTCATCTCAAGACACACCTCAGAGATACTGCAGGTCAGTTCCAGACCACAGCGATAAAGCAAATATTGCAACAAAGCGAGTCCCACAGGTGGATTGCTTTAACAGTGCACATAAAAGTTATGTTTACATCACACTGTAGTCTATTAAGCATGCAATAGTGTCATGTACATACCTTAATTGAAAAATACTTTATTGCTAAAAAATGCTAACTATCATCTGACAATGCAGGATTGCCACAAACCTTCATTTTGCAAAAAAATGCTAGGTCTTTGAAGTGCAATAAAACAATTTATGCCTGTATTTACTCTAATTCCACCCTGAGAGGGAGCTGGGATAGGTAGCGTCAGCTCCACCTTGCCTGCTAGTTACAATGATCGTGTTTTTATGTTGAAGCCCAATGGCCAGTTGAAAGTGGTTGCTGACTGTGCTATGTTCTGGGGTGACGAGGAAACCAGAATTTAAGTCTGGCAAACGGCGAGGGAGCTTGTGAGATAGTGAGTTCTCCGTCACCAGTGGTGTTCGAGCTACAGCCGCACGGCCTCCTGTCTGAGATGTTCTGCTGGGTGGAATGTTGGACTTGGTTGCTTCTAAGATCAGATCCGCCCCCCCAAGACAGCCTGTGATTTCCTCTGGGATGTGACCTGCCTGCAGCTAGTGCAGGCCCCGATCCTCCCTCTCTGTTCCTCCTCTCCAGGTTCTACGATGAAATCAGGACCCCGCTCCTCTCGGACATCCGCGTGGATTATCCAGCCGGCCTGGTAGAGCACGCCACCAGGACCCTGTTCCCCAACTACTTCAACGGCTCCGAGATCATCATCGCGGGGAAGCTGGTGGACAAGGAGATGGACCGCTTGCACGTGGAGGTCACGGCCAGCAACAGTAAGAAGTTTGTCGTACTCAAGAAGGACGTGCCTGTGGAACCCCGGAGGATGGGGAACGACGTCCCGGGGAGCCCCAGGCCCAAGGGGGGTGGCCAGGAGGACCCGAACCACCTGGAGCGTCTCTGGAGCTACCTGACCCTGAAGGAGCTGCTGAGTTCCTGGCTGCAGAGTGATGAGCAGCCCGAGAGGGAGCGGCTGAGGCAGGAGGTACAGGCTCTGGCCGTGAACCATCGCTTCCTCGCTCCGTTCACCTCCATGACGCTCAAGTCAGCACCGCGGACAGAGACCCCGGAGGACACCTACGGCACGTTGGCGGCCACAGGACCCGAAACGGTGATGCAGAGCCTGAGGGGCGCCCACCTGCAGCCAGGTAAGGGCACTCTCGGGATGGCCCTTCTGTCTCCTTTTCAGGCCAAGGTCGTCTGTTTTACTTTCTCGTATTATAAATCTTATAAACAATGTTCTCTACCTGCAGCTCCTAGCCTTCAGAGAGTGGCTTAGCTTATGTTTGTGTTGTTATAAACCATGGATCTCTATAGAGAAATTCGAGAAAGTCAAGCCAGTCTATCGATAAATCATCAATATTGAGTGCCTCCCGTGAACCAGGCATTATTGGAGGCACAGGGATGAACAGACAAGTAAACACTCATTTTTAAATGCCTTTCTATATTTTAAGTACTTCAATTATGTCATACGCTTGATATTATTTTCTTGAGAAAACAAAATATTTTATTTTATAGATAAAATGAAATTTTATTATATATTTTATTTACTCATAGTTTATTTTTACTTATAATTTTCTAAATTAAAGTTTTATTTTTTAAATTTTAATGATTTTGTTTAGAATTAAATAAAATTAATAAAATTTTATTTTATTATAGATATTATTATATAGGAGGATCTAAATTCTGGATTCTCAGGAGAATCCAGAGTTTAAACAGAAATTCTTATTATCTGTCTCAGTGCCATTTGTCAGGGGGAAATTAGTAGCACCAGGAATGGGAAAAGGACAGGAAAAGTAATCCAACCAAAGCAGAGGGTTATATTCTCAGTAAAATCTGTTTATGGAAAACAGCACTTTTTTATGTGTGACATTTTTCTTAACTTCCTGTCAGGTGCCCACGCCCTAAGGTGAGGGAACTGACATTAACCCTGGGCCTCATTTGATCCTCATATCCTCAACTCTGAGAATCACCTGGGCATGGTAGGGAGAGCACACGGTTAGGATCCAGACAGAGTTTCAGCTCACGGCTCCTCCTAGCCAGCTGTGTGGCTTGGGGCAGGTTTCTGAACGTCTCTGAGCTTCCATTCCCTCACCTGTGAAATGTAGATAGTAATCTCTTCCCTGAAAGGTTGTTGCAAGGATTAAAGGTGTAGAGGCCTTGGTGTATAATAAGTGTTCTACACATATGAGATACCCATTCCCATGAGGAGTGTAGAACTAGAAATTTATTGAAAAGTTCAGACCTGATGTAGGGGTGAAAAATGATATATTGCCTTTTTAGAAAGAGTGGAACTTGTCTTGGCAAAACTAGTACAATATTTGTTCTGATGAAAAGGATGAAAAGTAAGTTGCATGATGTTGTTACGTCACGCTACAAGATCCATGCCACATCCAGGGAAGATGGCTTTTTGAGTAACATCTTGATTCAGTGTCAGCAACTCAAATCTCAACAGCTTCAGGAGAGAACAAACTCAAATGACACGAGACGCAGAGGGCCAAGAACACAGATGAGGGAATAACTGACTGATCGCTCAGAAGGCTTGTTAGACATAGGATTTCTCTGAAGATGATTTTTTAGTTTTAATTTTATGATTTTTTTGAGTGTCTGTGACAATTTAAGCCACCTCAAAGCAGCCGTTCAGACTGAGATGTCGTTCCGCCTTCGTGGTCAGCCTGATTCTGTCTGTGTCTGGCTGACCAGGGACCAGTTGGAGAAGGGGGTGCTTAAAAAACATTGAGGGCTTCCCTGGTGGCGCAGTGGTTGGGAGTCCGCCTGCCGATGCAGGGGATGCGGGTTCGTGCCCCGGTCCGGGAAGATCCCACATGCCACAGAGCGGCTGGGCCCGTGAGCCATGGCTGCTGAGCCTGCGCGTCCGGAGCCTGTGCTCCGCAACAGGAGAGGCCACAACAGTGAGAGGCCCGCGTACCGCAAAAAAACAAAACAAAACAAAACAAAAAACATTGAGATACTGTGATCTTCATTTTCTGGGGGGGGCAAAAATCAGTTAAGAGGAGCATAATCTTAATACAGACAATTTGAAATAAGATATTAATTTTATTTTATTGACAGAAAGTAATTTACTTTTAGGTTATTCTTTAATTGAGTGTTTATTTTTGCCTGCTGCTTTGTGAATTGTACTTACACACATGGCTATAGACCTGGATTATCACGTTATCTTTTTCTTTTACATTCTTGTATATTTTTGGTTGTTTTAAATTGCTATTTTGCAAAAAACACATAACGTAACATTTCCCATCATAACCATTTTTTCCATTCTTTCTTTTTAACTGAAGTATACTTGCTTTACAGTGTTGCATTAATTTTTGCTGTACAGAAAGTAATTCAGTTATATTCTTTTTTTGTAATATTCTTTCCCATTATGGTTTATCAGAGAATACTGAATATAGTTCTCTGTGCTATACAGTAGGGCTTTGTTGTTTATCCGTTTTCTATATACAAGCTTACATCTGCTAACCTCAACCCCCCACTCCATCCCTCCCCCAACCCCCTCCCCCCTGGCAACCACCAGTCAGTTCTCTATATCGTAACCATTTTTAAGTGTGTAGTTCAGTAGTGTCAAGTATATTCCCATCGTAACCATTTTTACGTGTACAGTTCAGTAGTGTCAAGTATATTCCCATCGTTATGAAACAGATCTCCAGAACTTTTTCATCTTGCAAACCTGAAACTCTGTCCCCATTAGACAACTTTGCTTTCCCCCCTCCCCCCATAACTATACCTTAAGAATGATAGAATATTTTCTCCTATTATATACACAGAAATCACAGACAAGAAGAATATTATCTAATTTATAGAGGAATAAAATAGTTACGCCTCGTCGTTTATACCTTCACTTTGTGTTGCGAGCCCAAGAGCTTCCTTTAAAAGAGATGTGTTTAAATTCTCACAAACGTATCTGAGAGCTGTACTTGACTCCTCTCAGCCCTCTGTACCTCTCACTTCCTCCTCTTTAATGAATAACGGTGGTGGATCTCTTCCTTCTCCTCTCCAGGACCTGCTCTCAAGAAACCATACAACCCAAGGATTAAAGTCTCCAAAACCTCAGGTAAAGGAAAGAATGTGCTGGTGTCTGATTCGAGAGTTGAAATGTTTAGGAAGCGGATGACCAGGAATTTCCCGAAGCCAGTTAGAACATCAGCTCATAGGACGAGATGTGAGCACCCATATTTATTTAGTGCAAACCGGCAGCATGGGGCAGTTCTCAAAACCAGGATCGTCATTAAACCATCACATAAACCCCATGGGTAACACAGTCCTCAGGAGCCTGGCAGGAGCCCTGATAGAAGGGTGGGTGGACAGAGCTACACATGCGTCACGATTGAGCTGGAAAGACGTTTGTTTTTAGAGATCTGAAGTATGCTTGCTTGCTTCTAACTTCTGGTGTTACAAATATCTGTGACGATGCAAGGTTTTTAAACATTATTATTTTATTATTTTCATGATCCTTGGCTTTAGAAGGGAAGACCAGATTACAATACCCTAAAATTTCCCTTGGCCATATTCCTGGGATTATAATAAAAATCTGGATGGAATAAGGACACAAGGGCTGGGTTTTATTCTTCAAATGTACACATCTGCCTTTGTAAGTCTTTCTCATTGCCTTGCTGCCGACGTGCTGGGCGTCCAGGTTCACGTAGCCCAGGACAACCTGGAGATTAGCTCTGGGGAGAGGAAACACATGGTCTCCAGTGGGTAGCGTGTTGTTCCTTTGAACACACATGCTTTATGGAATGCAGGAAAACTTTGCTGTTGGATGCAGCACGGAGTAATGACTTCCAGACCTCTCCTCTCTTTTTCGGAGCAGGCAGCATCTTTCCTTATAAAGGGATTTGGAAGATTTGAGTAGAAATAATATGGCATGAGCACAAGGAACTCTCAGAGAACTGTCACGTAGTTATATTTGTACCCACAGAGTGCCAAAAATATGGACTTTTATCTTTAACGGGTGTTATCTTTTTTCATCTACAGAAGACCCGTACCTTGTATTTCTTTATGAAGTTGCCATTCACTGGGTGCTTGAGGCACTTTACAGTGAGTTGAACCAGATTCTTCCAAAGGCCCTTCTGAGTCACGCTGGGGCCAGAGAGGGTGTTTCAGCAGTTCCACCAAGAACATTAATTGGCTTGTAGCTTGAAAACACGTGAACTCCTGGCGCATACCTCCCACCATATACAGATGCGTATACATACATGTACACGTAAAGTAGAGAGGAATTCGGGAACACATTGTGTTTGGTGTACAAATTAGAGAGAAACTAATGCTCCAATCTCGCGAGAAAAGAGAACTGACGTAGACTCTGGGGAAATATTTTGTCTGTACAGTAAGAGGCAAGACTGTTCATCTTTAGCAGAGGCAAAAATGAGGAGAATGGGTAAGGAACAGGGGCCAGCTAAACTCTGTGGTCTTATCCGCAGACACAAATTTGAGAGCAGTAAAGGCAGTAGGACCCAGAGGAGGGATTGCCACTGTCATTGCTGGCTGCACCACCTGACCTCCCGTTGACTCTGTGTCCTTTACTTCTCACCAGCCCTAAACGGGGCTTGGTCATTACTGCTCATGCAAGGGCCGTGTCCATCTGGTGCTGTGAATGACTCAAGGGCCAAGGCACTCTGGTTACAGGACAGGAAGTTCTCATCCCCATCTCTTCACTGGGGAGGGCAAAGGGGGAAGAAAGTGATTAGCGGAAGCCGCACAGGGAATTGAAGAATGTGAGCTCAGCAGTCATGGGGAGTGTAGGGTGATGCCCCGCTTGCCTCTGAAGTTCAGTTGTCTATGGTTGACTGCAGTGTGGTGACAGGAGCATCATATTTGAATTTAGGGGACCTGCATTCAAATATTTACTTTCCACGAACTGACTGCGTAACTGGCGCATCCCTTCACCTCCCAGCCACCTTCCTCGCGTAGACACGGAGGATCCGTTGTTGACAGGGTTAAGTCAGTAACTCATGAGAAAATAGAAGAGTGCTTACACAGAGAAGGTGCCCAATAAATGTCTTTTCTTTCTTTTTCTCTTCCGTCCTCATCCTGTTCTGGCAGCGGATGGAGACCCCCATTTTGTTGTGGATTTCCCCTTGAGCAACCTCACGGTCTGTTTCAACATCGATGGACAGCCCGGGCACATCCTGAGGCTGGTCTCTGATCATGCGGACTCTGGTGAGTTCTGCCTAGAAAGTGAAAGAACTTGAGTTTTGGGAGTGAAAAAAAAAAACACCCTAATCTTCGCGTTCTACCCCCCTGCTCAGTGGTGTCCCAGGGTCTCCAAATCAGGAGCAGTGGAAACTGATGGGTAAGAAATACCGTGTCAGGGCCACACAAGAGTTTGGGGAACTATAACCAGACACTGGAATGAAAGGAGACAAACATGTCAACCCCCTTTTTTAGAATTTTTATTTATTTACTTATTTTTTTTCACTTTAAAATTTTTATTGGCATATAGTTGATTTACGATGTGTTGGTTTCAGATGTACAGCAAAGTGAATCAGTTATGCATATACATCTATCCACTCTTTATTTAGACTCTTCCCATATAGGTCATTACAGAGTATTGAGTAGAATTCCCTGTGCTGTACAGCAGGTTCTTATTAGTTATCTATTTTATATATAGTAGTGTGTATATGTCAACCCCCTTTTTAGGATATTTTCACCCAAACCTACATCAGCTTCTCCTACCCAGGACGTTGGTCAAAAATCACTCATACCTTCATGCATTCGTTCCTTCCTTCCTTCATTCAGTGGGCACTGAGTGGTCCCTACGTGTGAGCAAAAGTTCTTGGTTCTAGAGGTACAAGAGAGGAAGGAAATTCGGATGAGAAGCCCTCTTGTGAAAACGGGGGTAGTTTTTCTAACCACTGCTCTCTTCCCCCCCGCCTTCAAGGCGTGACGGTGAACGGAGAGTTGATCGGGGCCCCCGCTCCCCCAAACGGCCACAAGAAACAGCGCACTTACTTCCGCACCATCACCATCCTCGTCAACAAGCCCGAGAGGTCCTACCTGGAGATCACGCCCACCAGAGTCATCGTGGATGGTGGGGACAGGCTGGTCCTCCCCTGCAACCAGAGCGCGGCCGTGGGGAGCCAGGGGCTGGAGGTGTCGGTGTCCGCCAATGCCAAGGTCACCATCGCCATCCAGGGCAACGTGGCCTTCGTCATCCTCCTCCACCTCTACAAAAAGCCAGCCCCCTACCAGCGAAACCACCTGGGCTTCTACGTCGCCAACGGCCAAGGCCTTTCTGGCAACTGCCATGGCCTGTTAGGTAGGTGGCTGCTCTCCACGCTGACTCACGGCACAGAATTCAGTTTCCCAAAACGAAGCTGATGCTGCCCGTGTCTTTACTTGGTTGAGAGTTTCCACAGGAATGTGGTCTTTATGCAGCTCATGAAAAGTCTATTTCTTTTTCTTTTTTCTTTTTTTTTTTGGGCACATGGCCAATTTTTCTTTTTGCTTTTTTTAAATACAATTTTTAAAGGTTACACTCCATATACGGTTACTACAAAATACTGGCCATATTCCCCGTGTTGTACAGCACATCGTTGAACCAGTCTTACACCAATAGTTTGTGCCTCCCACTCCCTCACCCCTCTCTTGCCCCTTCCCCCTCCCCCCTGGCAACCACTAGTTTGTTCTCTATGTCTGTGACTCTGCTTTTTTTTTGTTGTTATATTCACTAGTTTGTTGTATTTTTTAGATCCCACATATATAAGTGATATCATACGGTATTTGTCTTTCTCTGGACGTATTTCACTTAGCATAATGCCCTCCAAGTCCATCCGTGTTGCTGCAAATGGCAAAATTTCATTCTTTTTCATGGCTGAGTAATATTCCACTGTGTACCACATCTTCTTTATCCACTCGTCCGTTGATGGACACTTAGGTTGCTTCTGTATCTTGGCAACGGTAAACAATGCTGCTGTGAACGTTGGGGTGCACATATCCTTTCGAATTAGTGTGAAAAGTATACTTCTTGCTTCCTGACACTTTTCTAGAATAGGAATGGGCTTATAAACTAATTCGCACAGGCCTTTGGGGAAGGGGAGCAAAGAAATGAGGAGCCCTTCTCTCCAGGTCTGGTTCTTTACTCTCAGGGAGAGGATGCAGACACATCCCATGGCCCAGCACCAAGTGGGAGATGCACGGCCCCTCCCGGGCGGCACCCCCATGGCTGGGAGCCTCGGGCAGCCCACTCTGCCTGGCTTCCCTCCACGTGCAATTTCATGTGGGCGCTTTTCCCACAAGTAAAGAGGGAGCCACTGCCAGGGCTCGGTTTAGAAAGCAGGATTCCCTGGCACTCGAGAGGGATGCGTCTCTACGCAGCTTGCCTGGGAAGCTCCACTCCCAGACGCAGACTGCTGTCCCTTCGGCCTTGGTAGTGCCCTCACTCGACCTGGAGGATTCTGACCCTGCTTTCCACACCCTCCGCCCAGTGCACACCCGCTAAGTGCACACATGGAAGGGGTCCTCCAGAGGGAGGAGAGCGGGGAAGACCGGACGCTTCTTCCCTTGTTATTTGCCCCCATCTCATCCTCCCATCTCAGTAGGAGACTGGGCATCTCTTTTTGTGGGTTGGGCATCTTGCCCGTGGTAGCTTCCAGAAGTGGAGGCCACTACCAATACACTCAGGTCTCTCCTCCCCACACCCTCCCCGGACACTGGAAAAGGTGGAGCAGCTCTGGGAGACTCCAGCCGAGGACCACAGTCACTGCTCTGATGTTATGCATCCCCTTCCTCTGGGTCACACCCGTGCATTTGCTGGCCATCGGTGCCCGAACTGAAGTTAGATTTTGTTCAATCACGTTGCTCGCACTTGACCTAGACCTGATGTCTCTTTTGTCCTCTCAGGTCAGTTCCTGAACCAGGAGGCCAGACTCACCGGGCTCGGCAAGAGCCTTGCCCATCCTTCCGTCCCTGAGACAGGTGAGAGGTCTGAGGCCGTCCTCGAGGTAAAAGGACACCAGGTCCCAGTGGTGTGGAAGCAGAGGAAAATCTACAACGGGGAAGAGCAGGTGGACTGCTGGTTTGCCCGGAACAACGCCGCCAACCTGATTGACGGGGAGTATAAAGACTACCTGGCGGCCCATCCTTTTGACTCCGAGACCACCTTTGGCCCAGGCACATCCCGGGGACTCTGACGCCAGCAGCCGTAAGGCAAGAGCGTGTGACAGGGAAACGTCTTCGGGGACCCCGTGGTGTGGTTCTTGTCGCTTGGCAGGTAGCCGCCGCCCAGGACTCCCCCCTGGTGGCGGGGAGGTCTAACCTCTGCTTGAGCAAAGGGTGGGGTCAGGACGTTGAAGCAAGAATGGGATTTCCTGCTCTTCCCCTCCCCCTCCCCCATCTCCAGTAGAGAACAGTGGTGGCACCAAAGGGACCAGTCACAGCTAAAAGCAAGTCTCTATCTTATACCCGCTGGCTTGTCCATCTCACTGCCTACCACAAGGTGACTCTGATGAAGGAAGGTGGCCATCAGGTCTGTTTTCTCTGTGGAAGTGGCCAGGCTTGGGCACTCTGCTTTTTGCCTTATACTAATGCATAGGCATCTCTCCTCCTAGCCCGCTGCGTTCTCCGGATGTGCGGCCAACCTCTGCCTCAGGGGAACCTCTCCTTGGGCCCAGGCCACGAGTCATGAAATAGCATGTAGATTTGATCACTGTAAACCATTCGGTCTTTTCTTAGGAGAGGATTTTCTTCTACTGTGATGTCTTGCCCTTGAAAATTTGTTTTTGTTTTTTAAAAATTGACTCAAAATAGAGACTCTGCATCCCAGATACCGGTATTTTCCTAACGGGCTTTGTAAATCACTTAACTTTGCTGTTGGAGATTCTCCTATTTATTCCAGAACGCTGAGCGCTTCTAATAAACAGGGCAGCCCACATGGGTGTATTTCACTGGCCTGTCTCAGTGCTGGAGCGTCGGCCAGCAGCGTGATGAATCTTTCACTCGGCTCTTCAGCCTTGGTCCTGATTCCGACCTGATTTGCTCTCGGTCCCCCAGGAGGTGATAAATTAGGCTCTTGCAGAACTGGGATGGGGAGGTATTGGCAGCACAGAGCCGACCTACAGGAACCAAACTGCATGTTCCCAGCAGGAAGTGCGGACATGCTCACAGATCTAAGGAGCCCTCCCACATCCCAGACATGCGAGGCCAGGAAGTCAGCGTGAGCAAGAGGCTTTGGACAAATCTGATTCCATCAGGGAGGGGTTAAAATCAGGGGTCAGGGTGGTGTCAAGAGTCAATGACTGTCACTCCTCATGGTGGAACCTGTGAAGCCCGTCACATTATCAAGGGGAAGGGAGGTTGATGGTGGTCTTGAGACCTCCTCTCTCCCCCTCCTTCCCGGCTTTTTGCTGGACCACGGAGGTTCAGTAAGCCTGACCCTCACTGCGGTCAGGACGCAGATGGACATGGGGGGCACTGGAGCCGAACAGCAGGGAAAGGAAGGTTTGGGTCAGAGACATGGAATATTTTGACGTGAGACCGAATGAAATAAAAGCTTTTGTGCCGGCTTCATGGAACGTTTCTTCCAGTAGGGAGTGACTCTAGAACTTTCATGCCATGTAGAAGCAGACAGCACTAGGAGAGAAATCAGAACTAAGAAAATTGTTTACCACCTTTGCCCTTGCCTTCCCGTTTTCCAATGGGAAACATTTGAGCAGCAAAATGACATCCACATGTTTTTGTGGACCAAGTGGCTGCAGGAGTTCAAGTTAGTGCCTGGGCCGTCGGGGGTGGGGGTAGGGGGGCGGGACCGGTTGTGTCTCAGAGTCTCCGTCTCTCTCCACCTTGGGAACCCACCAGACCAGGGCCGGCAGCTGTGTTATTTTTGACTCAACTCAGCTGCCTGTTTTCATGCCAGCACTGTGAATGCACAGGCCCAGGCTGCTGACAGCTGCTTCCATATTTCAGAGGGAAAGGAGGAGCCGGAGCTGGGCTGGCCAGGACCTGGGCAGGCTCTGCGGGGACTTTCCTGTTACATAGACCTCGGGCCCAACTGGGCAGAGATCCCTGCAGCCACGATGCCAGCCCATTGTGTTAGCGCCTGGAGCCGGGATCTGTGTTCCAGGTGTGGCCTCAAAGCTGCAGACAGGGCTTCCCTGGTGGCGCAGTGGTTGAGAGTCCGCCTGCCGATTCAGGGGACACGGGTTCGTGCCCCGGTCCGGGAAGATCCCACATGCCGCGGAGCGGCTGGGCCCGTGAGCCATGGCCGCTGAGCCTGTGCGTCCGGAGCCTGTGCTCCGTGGCGGGAGAGGCCACAACAGTGAGAAGCCTGCGTACCGCAAAAAAAAAAAAAAAGAAAAAGCTGCAGACAGGAGGCTGTTACTACAGGACCAGATATTCCAACGGGGTGACCGTCCCTTACTCTCCTATTCAGAAAAAAAAAAAAAATGCACATTTTTAAAAGTATTAGGGATGAGCTTTTATTTTAGTGTTTTTACTTTAGACTCATCCCACTTTTCTTTCTCCTCCTTTTCAATTGTACATCTTTTTTTTTTTTTTTTTTCGCAAAAGGTATGTATCAGGGCATTTTCTGTTTTAGCCAGAGACTGTGAGATCTGTGGGCTCCAAACTCCACCCCAAGGTCATACTTCAGGGTTTTTTTTAAGTTGACTGAAAAATGTCATGTTTTCGATTGGCCACGCGTGTTGTGAATAGCAAGGTCTTTTTACGTAAATGCAGCGGCAAGGAGGGATTCTCTTCTCAGGTGGGAAAACGGAGTCAGAGTGCAGTTGGGTGACTTCCCCCACATCATATAAAAGACTTAGAGCAGGGCCAGACTGAGCCTCCAGAGCTCACTGGTTCGCTTTGACACGATGTCACCGTATGGACAGTTGTTTATCTTCCTTGAGCATTTATAAATAAGGTGGGGTCGGGGTTACGAAATGAGCACTCGAATGAGGTTGAGAAGTACATTGCAATTAGAGGGGATAAACCTCAGGTTACATCATCACTAATGTTAATGGGTCCTAACAAGTTGACTGGCTGGGCTCTTCAGCAAGTCTCCACCCCTGGGACCCTAATCCACTCCCTCATCCGAAAAAGAGAGGCATCTCAAAGGGTCGTCTTCAGGGGTCTCCTAATGTAAAGTTTCACATTCCCCAAATAAAATGGGCTGAACGTTCTGTACCCACTCATGCTAGGCGCTTTATCTTCTTCCGTTTGCCTTTTCAGTGGTTTATTAGTTCAGGATGGAGGGAGCGGGTGTTGAGAGAATAACCCATCCTGACCCTCCCTCACAGCTGGGCAGTGTGATGCAGGGCTCTGGGAATGGGAGAGAGCACCTCTGTTTCTGTGTGACATAACATTAGGTCTTTAATTGAATCATGTGTCCTCACGGGTGAATTAGGGACAGGATTCCTTTCTTTAAATGTATGTGTTGGCTGAGCTGAATGCTATGGACAGAATGTTTGTGTCCCCCTGAATTCATATGCTGAAAACCCAAATTAAACTCCCAAGGTGATGGCATTAGGAGGTGGGACCTTTGGGAGGTAATTCGGTCATGAGGGTGGAGTCCTTGTGATGGGATTAGTGCCCTTATAAGAGACCTGAGAGAGATGGTTTTTCTGTTCTCCACCCTGTGAACATGAGAAGAATGCCTTCTAAAATCAGGAAGTGAACTTTCATTAGACACCAAGTCATCTGGCACCTTGATCTTGAATTTACCAGCCTCCAGAACTGTGAGAAATCAATGTTTGTTGTGTAAGCCACACAGTCTGTGGTATTCTTGATATAGTAGCCTGAGTTGACTAAGACGCTGAATCATTCAAGATACGAATTTGTTTTCTTTTCTTCAAGCTACCCAGAATGTATACAAACAATGTTGTTATTTAATCTGGACTCTTGGAACCATTCACACATGTTCCAACTAAAATAAACAGCAAATAAAAGAACACAGCTAAGCAAATACTTAGAACTGTGACTTTAAATATTTATCTTAGTCAGTTTAAAATAATAAGTAGGGCACAAGATAGTTCACCTTCAACAGACATTTTCCTTCAACAAAAATTTGTAAGAGAATGACATCTAAAAACAAACAATACACTGGTATATTTGTTTTGAGGGAAAACGGCTAGAGAGAATAAAACTTGTTGATTCTGACTGCACTGCTTGTTTGTAGGAATTTCTGAATTCCATAGAAATATATGTAAATGGAGCAAGTGAGTAATATTGAAAGAACCATGTTAAAACAACACATTACTGGGACCCTGCCGTATGGCTCAGGGAACTCTACTCAGTGCTCTGTGGTGACCTAAATGGGAAGGAAATCCAAAAAAAAGAGGGGATATATGTATACGTATAGCTGATTCACTTTGCTGTACGGTAGAAACTAACACATTGTAAAGCACCTATACTTCAATAAAAATTAATTGAAAAAAAAATAAAGTGACAGCCAGCAATAAAGCTAAAAAAAAAAAACCCAACACATTACTGTGTGGAACAGCCAATGTACAGCATCCATTTCTGACCTTTTATAAAACTGTCAAATTTGTAGAGAAGTGTCTTAAACCTCAGTCCCTTATTTTCTGGGGACTCGGGCATCCCAGAGCTTCTCTCACCTTCTTCTTGGGTCACTTGTTTCCCCACACTGACCATCACCTGGCTCGGTTCTTCTTCCGTTGGCACAGGGCATTTCTTTTGATTGTCATTCTGGCTTCTCTCTCTCCAGTTCCTGTGGTCAGGCCAGATCTTGCTTAGATGTTAGATCCTGAATTAGAACCAAAGCAGACCTGGAGCAGGAGTGAGAGAGACATCACTGGGAGGTTGTGTTAAAGAGAAAACTAGCCAAGTCCTCATCTCAAGGGCATGAAGTCCACCTCTTCAGGCTTTGGCTGCTTCGTCTCTAATAAAGGGACTGGACGAGGTCATGTGCTCAGATCCCATGATCTTTATCTTCTGCCTGCACATGAAGATACGTCCTGAACGTCCTAAGTAATAAATGCAAAATGATTCAGTCAGTGACTCCAGTCTATTCTGAGATCCAGTGTTCCAGGCTTGGGGATTCAGAGGAAAACAAAGTTCCTGCCTCCATGGAGCCCACAGTTTAGAGCAGGAGATATGCAAAGATTGGAACAGAGTGTGAGAAATCCTGCAAGAGAACTCTGCAGAGGCCCAGCTGAAGGGAGGAAGGAGGTGGGGAAAACATTCCAAACATGGAGAGTACTGAGCTGCAAGGAAGAAGTGCATATACAGAGGGACCCACGTGAAATATTTCCTCTGTAAGGTTAAGCAGCTGGGAACAGCTTAGGAATTGAAGCCATCGTCTTACTCCATTCAGTTTCAATCAGTTTTGATCTGTGCCCTGTAGATTCGGGGGTTACTGTGAACCCACAGTGGATGACACTCAGTGAGTCTGCAGGTTCCTGGCTCCCTGGACCCTTGCCTGGGTCTGTCTCCAGCCCCGCATCCATCACTCTTGTCCCCAGGTATGGAGAATGCATCGGGGAAGTCAGAGTGCCACAATGGGTCCATTCAACCAGCAGGGCTCCCGCAGGCATTTAGCAAAACTGAAATCTGTTTTCCTTGAAGTGCATTGGCCTCCATGGCTCCCGCCTTCTGCTTCAGCTTTCTAGACCACCTCACTCTGCAGCTTTCCCCAGCAATTCGCCTCCTCTCGTGCTGAGAAAACTGCAGAAGGAGCTCCCTCGCTTACTCTGTCTCATAGCATCTTTGTCCTGCTGCCTTCGGGGTATAACGGTCCACCTTCTTCCAGGCTCTATCCTTCTCACTCCATCTGGGCAGTTGCCTCAATGACTCCTCTTCTTTCTAGAATCTCCAGACTCTTACTCCCCAGAGGTTCTTTCCTCTTGGTTTTGGATACCCTTCCAGACGAGATCGGGCGTGTTCAGGGTGGTTCGTCCGTAGACTCGGACACCCTTCCAGAAGTCTCCTCCAGGCTGAAGCGCTCCTCCCTGGCCAGGCCCCTGGGGCTTCCATCTTCTCTTTCATTTCAGTGTCAGGCTTGTGCTAGTGGTCGGTGTTTGAACCCTCACTTTTTTTACCTCCTAGTCAGTTGCTTAAGTCATCAGATTCATCTTCTGTCTTTACCACGTTCATCAAACTGTGTCTCAGACGTCACATTACCATTTCTGACATCCAGTCCCAGCGATGGGTGTCTCCAGCCCCTACTACATGATACTTTTGGCCTCTTCCTCTTTTTTGAAATGTTGGATCCCTTTGCTTCTCTTACGAGATTAAAATTTTTTTTTCCTAGTCTCCTTTCCTGCATGTCTTTCCTCCTACCAACCTGTGGACATCCCCCAAGGTCATACTGGTCCTTTTTTTAAATTTTTTTTTTTTTTTTGGCCATGCCGTGTGGCTTGCAGGATCTCAGTTCCCCAACCAGGGATAGAACCCATGCCCCCCTGCAGTGGAAGCGCAGACCTAACCACGGGACCGCCAGGGAAGCCCCCATACTGGTCCTTTATACTCTCCACTCCCTCCACCTCGCGGGCTCACCCACTTCACGGTCTCAGCATCTGGCTCTGCGTGGACTTGAGGACACTCCCCTTCCATTATTCTGGCGTCACCTCAAACTCAGGAATAAAAGCAAACTTTCCATCTTCAAAGTCTCTATATTTATATCAGAGGGATTTGGGATCTGGGAGGAAAGGAAGAAGTTCTAGCACCATCTTTTAAAATTTTTATTGTTGCGTATAAGCGTGGAAATGTGTGTGTGTGTGTGTGTTGGGTACATTTCCTAGGCCAACTCAAAATTAATTTTTATTGACACAAGACTTCTTCCTGAAAATTCTCTGTTAATCATATTATTTTCTCAAAACAACAGCTGTGTTTGTGTAAGAGAAGGGCTGATGTCCTGACTGCTCACTGGGAATTTCTGGTTATATAAGAAGAAAATCACAGGTCCTAAGTTTATCGATGTGTCAATTAAATCACTTCATTGTACTACAAGTATGAAATGCATTGTAAATACATTTTAGTGTGCTTTTTTTTTTTTTCAGTACGCGGGTCTCTCACTGTTGTGGCCTCTCCCGTTGCGGAGCACAGGCTCCAGACGCACAGGCTCAGCGGCCATGGCTCACGGGTCCAGCCGCTCCACGGCATGTGGGATCTTCCCGGACCGGGGCACGAACCCGTGTTCCCTGCATCGGCAGGTGGACTCTCAACCACTGCGCCACCAGGGAAGCCCTAGTGTGCTTTTTTGAAATGATTAAATTTTATTTGAAATGTATAGAGGCAATGTAGAAAATACAATACTGCAGATACTTGAGCGTGAATGAATGTCTGTATGGGAGACCTGTACCGTTGTCCCATCTGGGACATTTCCTACTGGAAGTCTGTTCAATCACTAGGCTCTTGCCTCCATGAAAGTAACATAAGCTCTCTAAGTGTTACAGAATGTTACAAAAGAAACAGACCTTTCCTGGGGAATGCAGAAACAGTATGTCTGAAGGCTCAGCTCCAACATAAAGTGTATTTGCTTTTGAAGAAGGCTAGAGTCCAGGAGTATTCTAGAAACTAAAAGTTCTCCTGTCTAACTTGGAGGCAACTACATATCCTTTTGATCTCTTCATCGGCCTGGAAAACTAAATAACACTTTGAGACCTTGTGATGAAAACATAGGATAAAACTTTGTATACGATTGAAGGACAGGAACATTTTGAATTGTTCAGTGCAAATTTCCCAGAAGAGAAAATGCTTCAAAACAAGTACATTCACTTATTCATTCATTCGACTAATAGCGAGTGGGTGCGAACCACCGTGGAGGGGATAGAGGGGCCTCCCTAGCCCATCCTGGAGATACTGTTGTGTGTAATTACTTATAAACAGAGACAGCAGTGTGCCCTTAAAAAGTTCAGGGAAAAAACGTGGGTGGGAAGGGGTTTAAAAAGGAAGAGACTGCTTTCAGCCTGGGTGGAAGAGGTACTGGTATTTGATCTGGGTCCTACAGAACGGGTAAGGATAGGGGGGAAACGTCTAAGAGTATTTTATATAATAACTTATTTATTCGTAATAAAAACACTATAAAGGAAAGGAAAATAAATTGTATAGAAGAACTAAAATTTCAGGGAGATGGAATGACCGGCCCTCATCACAGAGCTGACATCTGGCTTAGCCTGGATGCAGGGACTCTGCTCTTCTCATGACCCTGGCATGCTTTGGACAAAATAGAAACAGCTTCCACAGTGATGGCTGTGATTGCTGGACACCGGATCCAGGATCCCACCTGTGTGTATCAGCTGAGCATCACAGGGCGAAGAAGTAAGGCTGGGGAAGGGGGCTCTCTTGCGTGTCCCTGAATGTTGGACTGCTTTTTTTTTTTTTAACATCTTTATTGGAGTATAACTGCTTTACAATGGTGTGTTAGTTTCTGCTTTATAACAAAGTGAATCAGCTATACATATACACATGTTCCCCTATCTCCTCCCTCTTGCGTCTCCCTCCCACCCTCCCTATCCCACCCCTCTAGGCGGTCACAAAGCACCGAGCTGATCTCCCTGTGCTGTGCGGCTGCTTCCCACTAGCTAGCTATTTTACGTTTGGTAGCGTATCTGTGTGTTGGACTGCTTTTTGCCACTGGTCTGGGCTCGAACTGGGCAGGGAATTCTGTGGGCTGGAGACACAGGACTGCGGCAAGTTCATCTTTCTCTCTCTTCCTTAGAAACGACATCCTAGGAAACATCTCCCAGTCGGTAGCTTCCTGAAACAAATCACCCTCCGTGCAAAGGACACAGAAACACATCTGGGGAGCTGGGGAGAGGAAAGCCCGCTGGGGAAGGGGGTCCCAACCCCCCACCCGGTTAAATACACAGAAATGGAGAGAGACAGAACTCACGTGCACATCTGGTGGCTTTTAAACGTCACTTGTGTTCCTTGGGAGAGGCACAGGCAATGCAGCTCTTGATGTGTTTGTTTTTTTTTTTTTTTGCGGTGCGCGGGCCTCTCACTGTTGTGGCCTCTCCCGTTGCGGAGCACAGGCTCTGGACGCGCAGGCTCAGCGGCCATGGCTCACGGGCCCAGCCGCTCCGTGGCACGTGGGATCTTCCCGGACCGGGGCACGAACCCGTGTCCCCTGCATCGGCAGGCGGACTCTCAACCACTGCGCCACCAGGGAAGGCCTCTTGATGTAATTAATGAGCCTCTGGCCGCACCTGGCAGAGAGAGACAGGCTGAGGAGGTGGAGACGCCAGCAACTTTCCTTTTTCTCTATCAGACGCTCAGCGCCGTGCTAGGGCGATGTGCCCTGGTTTCCACGGAGGCGATGAGCAGGCTTGGCGGGGTGGAAGAAAGCAAAGAGCCGACGCAGACCAAGATCAGGGTCCACAGGCCAAGGAGACTTAGTTCCCAGAGGCTGGAGAACAGGAGGATGGGAGGTGCTGGGAGGGCTCCCACTGCCCGAAGGTAAAATAACTTGAAAAGCAAGTCTCCTGGGTCCCTGCCAACCTCGTGCGCACATCCTTTTGTCACCGCCGATCGCGTGAGCCACGCACAGTTGAAGGACGACCTGCCCATATTTAGAACCGGTGACAGGTTCTGAGGTTCCACTGAGGTCCTGCTGCCACAGCCCTGGCTTCCGCACCCATGCAGCGTGGGTGCACTTTCCGACCCCTGCTCCCTCTTTCTTCCCTGCCGTTTGTCTGGGGTACCCTCGCCCCAGGGCCTGAGACCCACAGGGGAGTTTAGGTCCTATCACCTCTGATCTGCTTGCTCGTGTTTCCGCTCCAGGCACCGCAGTCTTGTTTGGAGGAAGAGTGAATGCGGGAGGGGCCGGGAGAAGTAAGGACGTAACTTCCCAATCATTAGGGAGCCAAAAGGGAGCGTGACAGTTCACAACATCTGGGTTTTTTCTTTTGTTTTACTTTTATGAATTTATTTCATAAACTCACATAAATTCACAAAGCAACATGTACAGGATGTTACTTGCCACTTTCTGGTAATAATAAAAACAAACACATAGACACTACGAAATGGCTTAAATGATTAAAATGTACACACTACTATATATAAAACGGATAACCAACAAGGACCTACCGTATAGCACAGGGAACTCTACTCAGTATCTTGTAATAACCTATCACGAAAGAGAAAGTAAAAAAAGAATATATATTTATATATGTATATATATAACTGAATCACTTTGCTGTACACCTGAAACTAATACAACATTGTAAATCAACTATTTCAATAAATTTTTGAAAAATAATTATAGTGAAATGAATCAACTTGAAAAAAAAAGATATGGCCTAAATGGTCATCAGAAGACAGTCATTAAGGGCACATTAATACCACAGTTTATAGCTATTAAAGCTAGCTATGTATTATACAACGTGGAATACAGAAAGCTGTGTAACATGCATGAAATT
This sequence comes from Lagenorhynchus albirostris, assembly GCF_949774975.1. Classification (NCBI taxonomy): domain Eukaryota; kingdom Metazoa; phylum Chordata; class Mammalia; order Artiodactyla; family Delphinidae; genus Lagenorhynchus; species Lagenorhynchus albirostris. Next base: position 168,668,569 of record NC_083095.1, on the reverse strand, counting down.
CAAAACCAAGCTTCAGAAGAGCATGTACAGAATGACCCTCTGCTAGATCACAACCCCTTTATGTTCAACATCTTTGGAGTCACAGGCACTTCTGAGCACCTGACAAAATAGGACGTCTAAAATATGAGATCTCTCTCTCTCTTAAAAAAAAAAAAAGCTAGCTCTCAGGATAATTCCTTACTAAAGCTCTCCAAAGCAGAAGCGCTCTTGCTGCCGTATTCAGGTGGCAAACCGCAGTCAAGCCTGAGTACCTAGTGCTATGACTTCAGCCTGCTTCACCCAGGATGGGTCCTTAAGAGACCCTCATTACCCTCGTCTGCTCCCGACTGACTGTCCCTTTAAGGGAGCAGAGCCTCATTCTAGGCACAATACTTAGAATTGTTGTCGTTGTTTTCTCCCACCAGCTCTTCAATTCCTTTCCTCTGCGGGACTTTCACATTTAGACTAAAGCAGTTCCCAAGCCCTCCCTGCAAGTTCAGGAGAGGCAAGCCCATTCTTTCTGGCTTCTGGGGTCACGGTGGAAGCTGAGACCTAGTGACCCGCCGATGACCACACAGTCTGGGCAGCCGGGTCTGCGTTACCACCCCTGGCAGAAGCCAGCGCCTGGGCGCCCCTCTGCCTGGGCAGCTAGGGTTTCTGCTGAATGGACGGCGGGAAAGCGGAGAAGAGCCGGGCGGCTTCAGCCGAGCCTGGGGTCCCAACACGGGCGGTCCCTGCTGGGGAAGAATGGGGCTTATTATGTGTGGAGGGGGCGGAGAGGTGTCAAGTGGAGAAAATGGTTGAAATCCAAGTGTCGGGGATGCTGGCAGCCCGGCGCCTGCTGTTAGACTGTCAGATGAACCCTGATAAACCCCGAGGCACTTTCCCCTCACCCAGCCTGTTCCCCTCCAGGCCCGGAAACTTTAGCATCACGTGGAGAGCGAAGGGTGGGGAGGGGTGGGGGAGATAGTCTGCTGGGAGCCCAGGGAGGGGGCTTTCTGCATCACCAGGGGGTCAGCGAGAGGCTGACTGTGCTCAGGTCAGGCTGACAGCACTGGTCTGCTGACATAATGGGGCCTGCAGGGGAAGGTGCATGGCCAGAGGGGCCCTGCTGTTGGGCCCCAGGCAGGGGCAAGGGGGAGAGGGGGGGCAGCAGGGGGGCTCGAGTCCAGGAGGGCTGCCATGAAACCGCAGTGGTGGTGACCAGAGGCTGGGGACGGAGGACAGTGAGAAGCCCGCCTAAAAAACACGCCGTGGGGCTTCCCTGGTGGCGCAGTGGTTGAGAGTCCACCTGCCAATGCAGGGGACACGGGTTCGTGCCCCGGTCCGGGAAGATCCCACATGCCGCGGGGCGGCTGGGCCCGTGAGCCATGGCCGCTGAGCCTGCGCGTCCGGAGCCTGTGCTCCGCAACAGGAGAGGCCACGGCAGTGAGAGGCCCGCGCACCGCAAAAAAAAAACAAAAACAAAAAAACACGCCGTGGCTCCTGGAGATTGGGGTGTCCTCCCTGCTGGGTGGAACCCAAACTTGTGTGCTGGATCCCAGAAGCCTCAACCTCTGTGCACAGCAATGTGAATGTACCTAATGCCACTGAATTATACATTTGAAAAGTGGTCAAACATTGAACTACCATGTGATCCAGCAATCACACTAATGGGTATACGTCTGAAGGACATGTAATTATGATCTCGAAGAGATATCTGCAGCCCCCCACCCCCCATGTTCATATTATTCACAAAAGCCAAGAGCCAAGGTATGGAAAGACCCTACATGTTTGTCTGTGCAGGAATGGATAAAGAAAATGTGGCACACACACACACACACACACACACAGGAATACTATTCAGCCTTGAACAAGGAGGAGATCTTGCATTTGCAACAACGTGGATGAACCTGGAGGGCATTATGCTGAGTGGAATAAGCCAGACAAAGAAAGACCAAAAAAAAGATTTCGTAGAAAGTAGAAAAGTAGAAAAGTGGTTGCCAGGGCCTGGGGTGGCAGGTGTGCCGGGGGAGTATAGGGAAGGGTTGATATAGGGGTACAAACTTTCAGCTATAAGATGAATAAAGTCTGAGGGTCTCATGTATAACGTGGTGCCTATAGCTGATAACACTGTATCATATAATTGAAATTTGCTGAGAGAGTGTTTAAAAAATGGTCAAAACGGGACTAGAACAGATATTTGTACTTTGAAGCATTATTTACAATAAACAAGAGACGCATGCAACCCAAGTGTCCGTCAGTGGATGACTGGATGAGCACAATGTGGTCCATCCCTATAGCAGAATAAGATTCAGCCTTTAAAAAGGGCATCCTGACACAGGCTACAACATGGATGAACCTGGAGGGCATTATGCTCAGTGAAATACACCAGCCACAAAAAGACAAATACTGTTTGAGTCCACTTATACGAGCTATGGAAAATAGTCAAAATCATAGAAAGAGGAAGTAGCATGGTGGTTACCGGGGGGTGGGGGAGGAGGAGGGGGAATGGCTGTTTCATGGATACAGTTTCCCATTTGCCAGAGGAAGATGTTAGGACTTCACAACAATGTGAATGTACTGGGTGCCATGGAATTGTACACTTAAAAGAGATTAAGATGGTAAATTTCATGGTACTTTAAAAAATAGACTACTTTTAGAGCCATTTTAGGTTCACAGCAAAGTAGAGAGAAGGTACCCAGATGTCCCACAGACTCGCTGCCCCCCACGCCGCCGCCGCCTTGCCCACCATCAGCATCTTCCGCCGGAGGGGGATGTTTGTTACAATCGATGAACCCTCACGGACAAATCGCTGTCACCCAAAGTGCTATATGGGTTTTGCCACAGTAAAAAAAAAAGTGGGGGAGAAAAGTGAGTGCAACATTGATAGAAAAGCCTGACAAAATGCTTAATGAGAGGAAATTATAGACAAAACTTTTAGGAACATGGATGCAAAACTCTTCAACGCTGGCTAAGAGAATCTAACTACGTTAAAAGAATAACATACAAAATATGGTTAAAATGGTAGATTTTATGTTCTATGTACTTTACCACAATTTTTAAACCCCCCCCCCGAGTCCTTTACTTTCCAACCGGAAGAACAAAACCCTCAGGGGCTCCAAAGTGAAGTGGGAAGACCATCTGGGCATCAAGGCGAAGCCCATGACCATGGGAAATCCCAGGCAGGCACCAGGACGTTCTGGCTCCCAGTCAGCGGCACAGCTGGGTGACAGTGGGGCAGGGCCCAGAGGTTCACACGCTCCTAGGATGTCTGTGACTCATGGTTTAGCTTGGCCGATTGGCGGTGAACATCTGCGGGTGAGAGGGGACCCCAGGTCCCTCAAAGCGGGGGCCTTGATCCTTAAGAAGAGGGCTGTGTACCGACAAAAAGATTCTTGAGAGGCAGGAGGCAAAGAGAAAAAGTACAAATGGAATACAGAGCCAGAAATATATATTTTTTAATTTTCAAAAGAAATACCTAGCTTCTCTGTAGGATGGGTTAGGGTAACTCCTCTCTCTTCTCTTTTCTTTTCCTCCTCGTCATTTTCCTCCTCCCCCCTTGCACCTCCTTCTTCTCCTCCTCTTATTCTCCATATGAATCCTTTACATCTGCTCCCATGTTATTTCATAAGTCACCCAAGTGTTTATCCATAAGCCATACAGCATATTAAATTAGATATGTATATACATATATTTAATTTCCGACCTGAAGGCATGCTGGGATTGACACACTCGGGTGATCACGTGACTGATCACATGATGGGCTTCTTTGACCCTAGGCAGACACTGTGTCCGTCACCTCCTTTTCCCATCTACACACCCAAGACACTTGACCTCTCTCATGGCAAGAAGCTAAACCTGGAAGACAAAAACCATTTAAAATGACTAGTATTCGTCATAATTCAAAATCATCAAAATGGACCACCGTTCAGACCATTGCTTCAACAATTTTACATCATTTTTTTCAAAGAAAGAGGAAGGTACTTGGTTGGTGTGGTTCTGTGAGTTGAGTAGTAGATACTCCAAAATTACTTCTATAATTATTGCAAATATATTCAGCTTTCTCGTCTATTGTTTTAAGCTACCAGCTGTTGAGAAGGACTTTGCTTCACTTGTGAGTAGTTGGCAAGAGATAGTGTGTGTGAGAGTGCTTTGTTCTTTCACTAGAAGACATTGCATTAGCCTCCTCGTTGGAAGAACTTTGAAAGGAACATTCCATGAAGCACGCTCTCCAAGGGGAGGGGGTGCGGCGGGGGGGGGGGGAGAGAGAGAGAGAGAGAGAGAGAGATTTGAGAGAACACAGTGCAAAATGCCCCTCTGTGCTCCCACTGGCAGTTGGGCTGAAAGCCCTCTATTTTCAATGACCAACAAAGCACAATTGTTATCTGATTGCAAATAATACACATTCACTGTTAAAAAAGAACACCTTGGAAAATGAGAAGACCACAAAGAATCAATTTCTTCTTGATTTTTAAAATCTTTTTGGGGTCCTTTTGGGGGGAAAATGTTTTCAAAAGAGACCCATTTCCAGGAGATTATCTACAAGGAATAAAACACCTCTTCTGACAGTTTAGGTAAGCCATGCCAGTACACAGCAGGAACATGTATTCTCTGAAGTGAGATTCAGAATCTTTAGCCAAAATTGAGAAAAACATTGGTTCCCCATAGTCCTGTATTATTGGATTTTCTGCTTGTGACAAAGGCAGAAGGACCCCTGTCCCTCTCCAATGAATGTCTATCTGACCCTCAAGAAAGACAAGTGACAAGTGGAGAACATTCAGTGAGCAGTAAAGGATCTGGTCCTCCCTGGGCTGTGACTGACCACGTGGCCTTGGAAAGGTCCACGAACGCCTCTAAAGCATGTTTCGTCCCGTGTACAATGCGGAAGATCTTAGTGACTGCCTCCCGGTGGTTGAGAAGAATCAAGGGGCTGATGCATGGAGAGAATCTGGGGCTGTATCTGGCATATACTAAGTAGTCAAAAACGATAGTTACGTATCCGATAAATCGCCAAGCCACTGAATTTCTCTACTAAGCAACCTGCCTTGAATCATCACGCATGCCTCTAGGTAATTAGGATACCAGTTCCGAAGTAGCCTTTCTGAATAAGACAACAAAGACTTGGGTTTATCCGAGGAGTGGCCAGCTCGCTCCCAAGTGATCTTTTTCTGTTTACTTGGCATCTGGTGCCATGAGTCTGCCTGGTGCCATGAGACTCGCGGGATTTGGGGAAAGGTGCCAATCGTGGGGGTGGAGGAAACCTCATCTTGTTTCTATCTCTCTGCTCTGCTGGGAGTGAAAAGTGTGTGATTCCCTGGACTATACTCCAGAGAGAGAGTTAGAAGGTGCCTCTCCAAGGATGGGAATGAATACTGCACCCCTGCCCTGAATTCTGCGGCAGACACTCTATCCCCACACATTGTTCCAAAGGCTACTGCTGCTGGCGGGAAAAAACAAGATGCAGCGATAGGACTGAGCTGACCCTTTGTCTACTAATCTGCAAGGCTGAAACCAATCCGGTCTGACACGTACTGTAATTGACAGGAGTGGAATGGATAGGACCCCTGCCACCTGCGCCGTTGGGGCCGCCTGATCGCACTCTTTCTGTTGTATAAATGACGACACTGAACCCCTGTCTCGGTTTTGTTCTTAAAATTGGAGTTTTAGTGCCTCCATGAACCCCTACTTATTTCTCATACACAGCGCTGAGACTTCCTTTGTTGTATGGTGTCTTTGTCAGCTCTGGCCACCATAACAAAATACCACAGACTGGGTGGCTTAACCAACAGATATTTATTCTCACAGTTGTGGAGGCTAGAAGTCCAAGATCCAGGTGCCAGCCAATGTGGTCCCTGGTGAGGACCCACTTCCTGGCTTGCAGATGGCCCACCTTCTTGCTGTGTCTTCATATGGAGGAGGGAAAAGGTGATCTTCCTGATGCCTCCCCTTATAAGGACACTAATCCTATTAAATCAGGGTTCCACCCTTATGACCTCATTTAACCTTAATTCCTTCTTTACTCCAGATACAGTCGCATTGGAGGTGAGGGCTTCAACGTATAAATTCTGTGCGGACACAATTCAGTCCATAGCCTGTGGTTATAACTCAATCTCTACGTTCCTAGATCCATGCCATTCATGGAACTGGTGAGCTGACAGCATTCTAGGCAACTAACCATGGGAAGAAAGCCTTCGGGGAGGAATGAGGAGGCTTGTCCCTCATTCCCTGTCTTGTCCACCAAAGCTAGAAAACCTTTAGGCAGCTCCTATGTACAGGGTCCACTAGGTTTCCTTAACCTTGGATGGAGACCACTAGTGTGGCAATAAATATTTTAAGAGCCCTACAAGCTAGTATCACTATTAAGGTCTGACCCCATTAGTTAAGAGGGGAGGAAGGTACATTCTGCAGCGATCAGAGCTCTAAGCATGCCTCGGCCAAGAACAGCTTCTTGCTCACAGGAAATGATCATCACGGTGACCTGGCTTCTCCCACAGAGACGTGAACACAGTTCAGGCAGCTTCCACACACTTGGGGCCAACTTGTGCTTCTCCCCATTGTCAGGAAACGTGAAGGAAAATTATCATTAAGCATATAGTTCACAATTATATATGGCAAAGGAAGGAATGATGCTTTGGGGACAGTGAATTGAAATCGAGTAGAGGCAACTCTCAGTTTTTCATGGCAATGGAAATCACAGAGATAAGTCATGAAATCTACAAAATCCTCCCAGGCTCAAGGGAACTCTACTGAGGTTTCTTTTCTGCCCTAATATGTGTTTGGTCAAAACTGCTTCAAAATGCATAAAATGGACCGGTTTATGTTCCCCTGGAGGACCAGAGAAATGGCTCAAATGTGAGCGGCAGGTTGAATCCCTATAATTAGTGCTTGAATAGCCAAGAGGTGGCCAGATCTAATCGTCATCCTGGCTCCAAACCTCACCGCTCCCTTGAACACCAACCCACAAAACTGCCAGAAATGTCACTCGAATTCTTACCATTGTCCAGCCTAGGAAGAGTAGAACGAGGTTGGTGGCCACCGTCACAAACACCATGGTCAGCAAGTTCAGGACAGACTGCCCAGCCCAGGCCGTGGCTTGGGGAGAGTCACCTGGAAGGATAGGATGAACCCAGTAGTAACCACTGACTAATACCCACCCTGGGGGCACCCACGGGATCACATCAGGCCAACCAGGGAAATTTTTGGTGAATTCAAAGCTTAACTTCTGAGACATCTCTACTTCCGGGCCTTGGAACTTTAATGACCAGCGCCACCTGGTGTCCAGAGCCGATATTCCTCTTTTATAGTCAGCAAAACATACATAGTGAAGCAGGGAAAAATACTTGTGCCCTGGCCCAGAAGGTCAGGGGGCCTAAGCAGTGTGACACTGTGTTCTATCGTCCTAAATGTGCTGGTTTGATTGTGATTACTTTCCATTTCCCAAGGTACTAGAATCCTCTATGCTACCCCTGGTCCTCCAGAATCTGATTCGGGTGACTTCCTAGTAGACCCTACAGCTCTCCACGCACCTCTCTGTTTTCTGTGGAACTAAACAACCCCCCCGGACAGTGATTCTTGTCCTCATGGCTGATACATGGGAGGCAAATAACACACATGGAATGGACGAGAGAACATAGAGGGACTGAGAGTAGGGCTGATTTTAACCCTGATCATTTTTTTTTTCAAAACTATGTTTCTCACATAGTGGAGAGAAGCAAGAGCCTGCTTGCTCTTGCTTTTTTGTCTCCTTTCTTTCCATCTGCCTCCAATTTCCCTCTACATCACCTTCCAACCTGGTCTGCATGTAATCATGCATGGATTCTATCATCATTTCCCAAATAAAGGGACACAGGCCAACATTCTTTTAGGTTTTATACATAAAAAACAATTATATGGTGTCGAAGAGTGAGAAAGTTATTCCCCGTCCAATTGTCTTTCCATTTTTCTGATTCTGACAAGGAAAAAGACAAGGTCCCGGATCATGTTACTACGCCTTTAACACCTCTCAGATATCCTTGTTAGCAAAGGCAACCATCACAGGCAAAACCGTCAGCAGGCAACAATATCCATCTATCACTGAAAAGTTTTACTTCCAAACCGGTAAGACTAGTGTGTTTTCGGTACCGATTTTAGTGTTCTTTGCAAAGTAAACTTACAAAGTTTACCAAGTCAGCTTAAGGTAAAATATTAAGTAAATCATTGTAAAGGCAGTACCACTTTATGGCAAGAAAAACAGGAAGGTGCTATATGGTATGGGAATGACTTAAGTTGGGGAAAACTTGGACAACCAGACATCTTTTCCTTCTTCTCGCTGCCTTTCTGCACATCTGCACCTGGCGTGCCTTTCCAGGACTTGCTTGGCCATTTCGGAAAAGGTTAGGAAACCGGTGAAAGGTCTGGCCAGAGGTGGGCATCACTCCGACGGATGCTTCTCCTATCAACACATTGTTTCTGCACTGCATCCTTGCATCGACAAGGCCGGCCTGTGGACCACAGTGAAAAATTCAACCCCTCTTTAGTTTTCCCAGGGGCTCCCACTTTGCAGTGATACTCATGAGCCAGGCTCAGCTTTGTAGAATCTCATTCATCAGAATCACTTGAAGGCTAACAAGCCGGCCCCTCTGCCGGGGCCACATGTGGGCGGATCGGATGTCTGGTGGCTGCCGATGCCAGCAAGATTGACAAAGAAACATGTGATGACTAAAGGTCTCAGGAAAGAACCAGAGGTTTCCATTATCCTAGGCTTTCTGGGTAATGCAATCTGAAAATCAATTCTCATTAAAAACAAGTGATACTAAGACCTCTGACAGGTTACATCTTAAGTGATAATTAAAAGCATATTTCCTGACGCTTAGCTGCTATGAAATGCATCCCTATTTATGCCACAGAGGGGGTCTCAGGCTAAGACCCTGTGGACAGTCATTCGCTCCCCCAGGAAACCTCATAGTTCCTGGAGTGTCATTCATTATTTTAATCTGATTTTCTTTACTTAAGTGAAATAGAACCTGGCATTGGCATTCTCTCTCCAATTCCACCAACAGTCCTTAAAAAGCAATTAATATCGTCATTTATTTTGCACAAATACAGTCTTTAGTGCAACGTGTGGATGGACTTCATGAATCATCAAAAGCACCCCGCTAAGTTTTGTAAACCTTCCTCAATTAATACAAGGCGACGTGGTGGCTGAGACGTTAAACTCGATGTGAGGTGTCACAGTGGAGATCTCAATGTCGGGGGCCCAGAAGTGAGGAGTAGGGCCGACAGGGAGGCTCAGGCTTTCAGAAAAGTATGAGAATATTCACGACAGCCGATAATAGTTACTGATTTGCCCTTTTGGATATCAAGATTCGAATTTTATCTCAAAAACTATTGGCAAACATGAAAATGTTCAGGATCTCTTTCTCCTGAGATTTGCAGATTATCAAAATATCTCATTAAGGCACAAGAATGAGCCACCAGGTCAAAAGAACAAAAATGTGTCCGTTATGTGTTGCTTTACCTTCCCAGGGCCGCCGTAACGAAGTACTACAAACGGGGTGGCTTCAAACAGCAAAAATGTATTGTCTCACAGTCTGGAGTCTGGAGTCTGAGATCAAGGTGTCAGAGGCCATGCTCTCTCTGAAAGTCCCAGGGGAGCATCCTTCCTCACCTCTTCCAGCCTCTGGCAGCCCAGGTTTCCTTGGTTTGTGGCAACATTACTCCAGTCTCTGCTTCTGTCTTCTCACTGTGTTTCCGTCTTTTCATCTTCTCCTAAGGACACCCGATATACTGGATTAAGGGGCCCGCCCTATTCCAATATGACCTCAACTTTTGTTTTTTTTAGACAAAGACTTTTTTGCTAGTTACAGCAAAATTAATACATATTTCCTACTAAATATTTAAGAAGCATGGAAATCCATAAAAGCACTTGAACTTTTATTATTCACTTATTTTATTTACTTTTGGCTGTGTTGGGTCTTCGTGGCTGCACTCGGGCTTTCTCTAGCTGCGGCGAGAGGGGGCTACTCTTCGTTGCGGTGTGCGGGCTTCTCATTGCGGTGGCTTCTCTTGTTGCGGAGCACGGGCTCTAGGCGTGCGGGCTTCAGAAGCTGTGGAGCACGGGCTCAGTAGTTGCAGCACGTGAGCTCAGTAGTTGTGGCTCGCGGGCTCTAGAGCACAGGCTCAGGAGTTGCTGTGCACGAGCTTAGTTGCTCCACGGCTTGTGAGATCTTCCCAGACCCAGGCTCGAACCCCTGTCCTCTTCATTAGGAGGTGGATTCTTAACCACTGCGCCACCAGGGAAGTCCCACCACTTGAACTTTTGTGTTCTTCTTTTTACTTATGTTGTGAGCTGGCTGAGGGGCGGTGGGAGTAATCCAGGTCATTTGGAATCCTAGTCCCGAGGCCACGGAGGCAGAACATGCCTGGAAAGGAAGCTGTACTGGTCTTCAAGGTGTTCTTGTGTTTGTTTTTGTTTTGTTTTGGCTGCACTGCATGGCATGTGGGATCTTAGTTCCCTGACTAGGGATCGAACCTGCGCCCTCTGCTTTGGAAGCGCGGAGTGTTGACCACTGGACCACCAGGGAAGTCCCCAAAGGTGTTTCCGTCAGACGCTCGTGAGTCCTGGAGGGGTCCAGGGTGGAAAGAGGCCTCCTGCTGCTCTGACTCTGCTGTCACAGCTGCCATAACATCTCTTTCCGCAACTACAAGTCCCAAGACTGTATTTGCTTCCTAGGGTTGCTGTAACAAAGTACCGTAAATGCTTGACTTGAAACAACAGAAATTTAATGTCTCACAGTCCTGGACACGAAAAGTCTGAAACCAAGGGGCAATATGACCTCCTCTTAACTAGTTACTTCTTCAAGGACCCTATTTCCATAGAAGGTCACATTCTGAGGGACTGGAAGTTAGGACCGCACCCTCTCTTTTTGGGAGACACCGTTCCACCCATAAGACACGTGGAAAGAGAGATTAGTCCCTAAATGATGTTTGGATAACTGGCGAACCTTTAGGGGAAAAACGAATTCCTTAATTTCTTACCCACTCCTTACACTAAGAGGCCAAAAGGATCTAAGTTTTAAATGTGAAAAGCCATTAGCACAAACACTTCTGTGCAGGCATGGTTTGAAGAGCTTTACACGTAACAAAACTGAATCCTCACAGCAACTCTGCTATTGTCTCCGTTTTACAGCAACAGAAACTGAGGCACAGACAAGTTAATTAATTTGCCGGAGGTCACACAGCTGGTAAGCGCTGGAGCTGGTTCCAGAGTCCAGCTGGTTCCTGGCAGCTTGGTTCCAGAGTCTGTGCTCTTGATCAATTTTATATGATTTTTTTTTTTTTTTTTGGCTGTGTTGGGTCTTCATTGCTGCGCGCAGGCTTTCTCTAGTTGTGGCGAGCGGGGGCTACTCTTCGTTGCGGTGCGCGGGCTTCTCAGCGGTGGTTTCTCTTGTTGCGGAGCATGGGCTCTAGGCGCGCGGGCTTCAGCAGTTGTGGCTTGTGAGCTCTAGAGCGCAGGCTCAGTAGCTGTGGCACACGGGCTTAGTTGCTCTGAGGCATGTGGGATCTTCCTGGACCAGGGCTCTAACCCATGTCCTCTGCATTGGCAGGCGATTCTTAACCACTGTGCCACCAGGGAAGTCCCAAATTTATATGATTAATACAGTCTTGGAAGAGGGCAGCTCTAAAGTCCATTTCTTTAATGGTCATATGTAGTGTTTAAAATTTTGTAATAGGGACTTCCCTGGCAGTCCAGTTAAGACCCTGTGCTTCCAATGCAGGGGGCACGGGTTGGGTCCCTGGTCAGGGAACTAAGATTCCACATGCCTTGCAGCTCAAATAAAATAAAATAAAATAAAATATTGTAATAGATATATATCACTTTAAAATTAATGGGAAAAATAGTTTCACCTTTCTCCTTTTCTTCTTTTCCTGCCCACATGCCCCTGCCCCTGTCAGGGCCAGAGAGATGGTTAATCTGTTGGAGATTTGCAACTAAAGGAACCCAGAAGCTTCTAGGATGGAGTGTTTGCTGTAGAACTGCTCTCTTATATCTGGAATTCTCTGTCTTCCTTGGTGCTGAAACTGTTTCTGACTCGGCCAAATACAGATTTCTTTCACAGTTCTGAAGATGGCTGTGTGAGCTTTTCTAACCTTTCTTCTCCAGCATTAACCACTTACGAATCACCTGGAGAACTTGCTGAGCCGTAGCTCCTGGTGTTGAGTGGGGAGGGGGATGAACCTGAGATCCTCCATGTTCCAGCAGCCCCCAAGGGAGGCCTAGGCCATGTCCTTGGACCACACTGTGAGCCGTGAGGTCCAAACCTCTCCTTTCTCCATCAGCCCTACCTCCCATTTCTATTTCCCTCTGAAAATCGGGACTGCAGAACTTGAACTTGAAAAAGCATAAAGGACCAAGGCTAAATCTTCTCCTAAGGCTCTGTCTTCCCAACAAGCTCCTCTTAGGAGATGCCTGGGGAGAAAGAAAAATGAGAAAGGGAGTACAGAGCGTTCCTATTCAGCTTGTGGAAATGTGGGCCCGAGAAATAAAGCCCTCCGACACTTCCACGTGGGAGACACCACTCAAAGCGAATTCGCCAAAAGTTGGGCTTCTGCCCATAGAAGCCAGATGGCCAAAACATGACGTGTCACCACACTGATAGTTTGGGTGCTTTGTCTGTTCATTCACTTGGTCATTTTACTGCTTATTTGCTAAGCGTGGGTCCCTGTATCAGACACGCGTTTATTTTATTATTAACAATAGAGAAATAATGTGGGGTCTTGAGCACTCTTTTCTTCTGGGATCACAAAGTGTGTTAAATAAAGCATCTTATTCCTGTGCAAAACCAGCCATGACTCCCTCTTAGCAGATGAAGGAAACTCGCACATGATTTCCTGACGGTCACCTAAGCAAGGCAGCAGAGTCAGAGCCAGCACACAGCTCCAGGCTCTACTTTCTGCCAGTGCTTGTTGCTGAGTTCTTCGTAGCAGGGGAAGGAAAGGTATCAGCTTTTATGGATCCCCTGTCCACTGGGCAGTATGTCAGGCCCTTTATATAGGGGACATCATCAGAGCAGATAAGTGGCCAGAGTCAAGCTACTAACCCAATCTACTACCGTCAAAAGCCAATCGAAACCACAGTGAGATATCACCTCATACATGTTAGGGTGGCTATGATCAAAACAACAACGGCAGCGAAAGACAACAAGTATTGGCGAGGTTACGGAGAATTTGGAGCCCTGGTACACTGTTAGTGGGAATGCATTACAGTGAGTCTTTATGGAAAACGGCATGGAGGTTCCTCCAAAAATTGGAACTAGAACTACCGTATGAGCCAGAATTCCAATTCTGGACGCATATCCACAGGAATTAAATTCCAGATCTCGGAGAGAGACAACACTCTCCTATGTGCACTGCAGCATCGTTCACGATAGCCAAGACATGGGAGTAACCTAAGTGTCCACTGATGAATGAATGAAGAAAGAAAGTGGGATGGACACATACAATGGACTATTACTCAGCCTCAAAAAAAGGAAATAAAATCCTGTAACTTGTGACAATACGGATGAACCTTGAGAACATTATTCTAAGTGAAATGAGCCAGTCACAGAAGGACAAATACTGCATGATCCCCCTTCTAGGAGGAAATTAAAACAGTGCTCTCTTCGGAAGCACACACACTAAAGCTGGAACGGTACAGAGAAGATTAGCATGGCCCCTGTGCAAGGATGACACGCAAATTCACGAAGCATTCCATATTTATAAAAAATAAAATAGAAGCAGATAGTAGAATGGTTGTTGCCAACAGGTACACAAGACGAATAACTTCTAAGGCTGTGCTGTACAACACTGTACACTGTTAACAATACGGTATTGTGCACGAAAAATCTGTTGAGGGTAGATCCCATGTTGTGTGTTCTTACAAAAAAAAAAAGGATGTTTCTGGGAATGTGAGTTGTATGCATGAACCAGGACAGTGAGATTTCAGTGAAATCATGTGTTTACCACACTGTCGTGCATAAAATATCCAATGTAAAGACACACGTAGAGGGACTTCCCTGGTGGCGCAGTGGCTAAGAATCTGCCTGCCAATGCAGGGGACATGGGTTCGAGCCCTGGTCCGGGAAGATCCCACATGCCACAGAGCAACTAAGCCCGTGCACCACAACTACTGAGCCTGCTCTCTGGAGCCCACGAGCCGCAACGACTGAGCCCTCATGTCACAACTACTGAAGCCTGTGCGCCTAAAGAAGCCATCGCAACGAGAAGCCCGTGCACCACAACAAAGAGTAGACTCCACTCACTGAAACTAGAGAAAGCCCTTGCGCAGCAATGAACACCCAACGCAGCCAAAAATAAGAAGAGTCAGGTACTGTGGGGGAAAAAATCATCTATATGGTCGCCAAAAAATTCCTGGTAAGTCAAGGGATTTGCAAATGGTACCATTGCCTAGGAGTTGATACTGAAAGCATTAAGCTATTTGACTTACACTATGTAAACAGATATTTACCCCGTGCTTATTACGTAAATACAAACGTGTTTCAGTCCTCAAGGAACTTACCCTCTAATTGGGAAGATAAGAAAAGCAGATATATAATTATTTCCTATTTTACCAGCTGGGAGAGTTTGAACAAAAATATTCAGATTTCCTCTCCATTGTGGTAACTAGGATGGATGATGCAGTCAACCAGGACTGAGGGAGGAATGGTGAGACGGGGCCAACTTGGGGAACAGGTCCCCCTGGCACGCTGAGAAGGGGATGCCTGCCCGTGACAGCGGCCTGACCATCTTCACAGACGTCCCTTGCAGAGTCACCAGCAGGAGGACACCTCTCGGCCCAATTCAAGTTTTTTTTCTGATTCTGAGTAAACGCAGTTAGTGGCTTTTGTTCCCTGGATACTTGTTACTCCAATAAAATTGCTTATTTAAGTACGATCTGAGCCCAATGCAGACTCCAACCCACACTCACCACGCTCCGTTATGACAGGAGGGAATCCCTCCTCTCAGTGACATACACAAGCCCCAGAGGGAGGGTGTTTTGCCACTTCCCGGAAACAAAAAGCTCTCCTTAAAATCAAGTTTAAATTACATTCCCGAATTCCTTTTTATTCTTTTGTAGAAAAGGCTAAAATCTTGACGCTGCAGAAGTTCATCGTTGCATGTCCCCCTGGTCATTAGCTCACTGCCCCCCCTCACTTTTTGTTTTCTCACTCTGCTCTCTGCAGCTACCCGGATCTCACGGACATGCAAACCCCTGCAGCTGAAACACTCAGCTCGCCCTGCAAAGGAAAGGAAAGCAGAGACAGTGTGTTCATTTAATACCTTCCAAGCAACTCCGTGTCTTCCTCCGGGATCACCCCCTTTCGCTCTTGAGCCTGCGCTTATGTACATGCCTGGCTCGAGCCGCAGTTAAACTTTCACACACAAAAATCAGAATAGCGATCCCCAAGGGCCCTCGATCCGCTTCCAGCCTGACTAGCATCATGCAGGGCAAACGGCCCAAGTTGACTTGCCCAGAAAGTGGGAAGGCTGTGTTATGGAAACACTGCCTGGTGTCATGGCAACAGAACAGATAGCATCCCCCACGCCTGCCTCCATGGCCGGCTGGATGTGTGTCTAAGACATGACGGCAAAGGACCAGCCACATTCAGAATCAATCTTATTTTAGGGAGGAATTAAGTCTCCATGTCCTTTGGATGATGAATGACTGCAACCCCAAGGGCCATATCTATAGAGACAGTCACAGGAAACAAACAAAAAAGACCCATGACTTGCTTCAGTTCATCCTTCATCGGAATATAATATATAGTTTTATTTTTACATAAGGAGGAGAATTTATGTCAGACTTTCATCCTGTTCTTTGTACATGATCTTATTGAGTGTTCACCACCAGCTACCCATGCATACACTATTTGCACAGTGTTGTAGGACACTCCATGGGGTTTATTCCTAAGAGAGCAACGGTCTCTGCCCTCAGGCGTCTATCCTCAAAAGTGCAAAAAATGAAATGAGGCTTCTCCTTGAACCTCAATCTTTGCTTTAAAAATAGGGAGGGAGTGAAAAGGTTGCCTAGCATATTGGAATAAACATTTTCTCACCTTTTAATCAATCACATAGTTGTTAATTGTCAACTAAGGATGGAGAAGAAAACCCATCTGTTATCTGTGAATGGAAACCTGGTACAAACTTGCACCATCCTTGAAACTAATGTGGGCAAATTTCCCTGCCACAAATTGGCATGTGCTTTAGGCAAATACAGAGAAACTGTAGAATTAAACAGGAAGAACGTAACTGGAAAAGTGGAACTTGACCTGAAAGCAGCACATTATATTCTAAACAAAGAAGAGCAGAATTTGATGATCCCCTCTTGGATAAGGAACGTGATCATTCCGTTCCTGTACAACTCGTTCTGGCTACAGCGCATCCCAGGCCCCCAGTCCTTCTCCTTCTTGCCTCCAGGGTGCCCACCCCTGCGAAGCACGGCTTGTGGTCTGTTTCTCACTTCTAATCAGGACGTATCCTCCAAGTCCCAACAAGAGCAGTTCTGCCCTGCCCCCTCTGCCAAGAACAGAAGACAGCTGGGAGCAGTGTTATTAAGCAAAGAGATAGGAGGAGAACAAATACATATTCTCTCCCCATTGGGCTTTCAGATGAAGAAAGATGCATAACCCTCCATCGGTAGAGAAAACTAAGCCTCAATAAGTCAATGGAAATTACCTGTGAAAGTTCATAAGTGTAACATTACGTAGAGCTGGATGATTTTGTTGAAAGGACTTTTAAACTCCTTCTAAACAGATGAATGTCAAGGCTCACCATCACTGACTTCCCTGAGTCCAACAAGCATGAACTTGACCTGACAGTGACTTTATTCCCACCCACTCCCAGTTTTTGGAGCAAGTTGAAATAGTTATTTCTTCCATCCTCTGGCCATCTGCTCTCCTCCCGCACAAAGGGAGTCAGTGAGGAGCGCCCCCGCCCCAGATTCCATTAATTCTGACCCTTCCCAGCTTCTTTATATTTTTACCACCCCAGAGTTACATGGCTAGTGCCTTTCATGCTTAATTCCAAGCAATTGTGAAACATCCAATTCTTTCTATCTTCAGAAGTACAAAGCCAGGACGGCAGGAAGATCAGAAAAGCAAGAAGACAAATCTGACATTTATTTTCTTGTTTTTGAAGGACATCACAGCACTCAGATGAGATGTCAGATTTGTAAATAGGTCACGGGGCTGCAGTTTTCTTCCATGTTGTTATGTAACCCATGGAGACGAACTTTACACTGATGTAATGAATGTATAATCTAATCAAGAACAACTTATTGCATGCCTGCTCTGTGTTCAGCAGTGTAAGAGGTGCCAAAGTCTTCGTATCTAGTCGAGAGGTAAACATACACACAAGGAAGTCAACTCCTAATAGAAGCAAGTATACGAAGTGTTCTGCCAGTGATATAGAGAGTAAAAGTGCAGAGGAGGGAGAGGATATTGGGAAACAGAGCAGCCAGGAAAAGCATGGGAGGCGATGTGGCTGAACCTTGAAAGATGGCAGGATGGCAGAAGCCAGAAGGAGAGAGAAATGTCCAGTGCCACTGTGAGAAGACAGCCCTTCCCAGAGCAGCAGAAAGTTGGCATTGGAGAGCAATGCTAATGTTGGCATGGAGAGCCTCTGAGTGTGGGTTTAGCATCTCCTGTTTCCTTTCCTCTTTGCTTCATTACCCAGGGAATTTTGTCTTAGGTGCTGCTGTGGGAACGCAATGCTGCATATGGACTGGAGTGAAATTAGTGCCCTGGTTAGTGGAATGTCGGGATTATTCCCACTGGTGTTGGAGAGTACAATGAGTGACAGATGCAACCCAGCTCGGGAGGATTTAACCTTTGCAACAGAGAAAAGAGACACTGGCGTCAACTTTCTGTTTACCCAGAGCGTCAGCTTTTCTCCCCACGCAGTGTGGGTCCTCACAGAAGGTTTTTGTGGGATCCCTGCAACTCCTGTGTTCAGTTAACAATAGGGGTTTCAGGAGTTTCCACACCGATCAGAGTTCCCTGGCAAAGAGAACAGTCCATTCTGGTGAGCTTAGGCAGAGGATTTGTTACCGGGCATTACGTGATTCCCAGGATCCTCAGCGGGACCGAAGAAATGGAAGAAGCTCTAGGCTGAGTTTCCAGGAACTCCTCCCAAAGTCACAGCACAGAAACGGGCCACCACGGAGATGCCTCTCCAATTCAAAGTAAGACTCACCGGCATCCACGCAGGGCCCACCGTGTACCAGACCTTTTGCTTCGTGAGGCGTTTTCTCCTTTAAGCCTCCTAACAATCCAGTGAAGTACATTTTCTAATCTGCACCTTAAAGATGAGACGACACAGGCTCTCCCGGGCTAAGGGATTTGACCAGAGCTGAGACTCCGGGGCTCAGAGACGCATGGCTTCACCGCCACAGTTCTTAATCACCCGGCCATCTATTTCCTACTGAAAACTCCTTTTAAAACTGTAAATTCAAAAAAATTCAAGCTAAACCCACACTCGTAGGCTTTGCGCATCAAAAAAGACCCATACACGGGTCCCCCCAGTGGGAAACATAGCTTCTCTTTCATTGGCTTAAAAAAAAAAACTAAGGCTTTATATTGGTGGCCCGTTCTGTATGGCAATCCCATTTTATTGAAATGATCCAGTCTCTTCCCACAGTTCTTTGGCTAAAAAACATGAACACCATCCTTTCCAGGCAACAAAAACTTGGTCTCTCCCTGAATATCCATCCTAGATTCACTCAGCATGGCTAACTGCTGGCCAGAGCCCATTTTCAGCTGTAGGGCAATTAGTGACAATTAGATATATTATGCATATTTATCTGTAGACAAAATTCAATAATTATGGTTGCAAAGACAATGGCACGTTTTAGAGAACTCTGTATGCGCACAGAGATTAGGGTCTTGTTCTACAAGATGTTATAGGGAGATGGTGAGATGCATGAAAAAGGCTCTTACTGTTTGCTTTCAGGTATCATAGAACTGAGAAATAGGTTTCTTTAAAGCTCATCATTTTATTATACCATTACAGTTTACCCTGTACTGTTCTATATCATACCTTTGCAAATGCATTTGGTTCTACGCTATCCATATGGGCAAACATTTAGAAATGAATGAGATGGGCATCCAATATAAATATATTACAGTTCTTTATACACTATGATGTTTGGCCCAGTTACTTCAATGGAAGAAGTAAATTATAATATTACTATTTTATTTACATTCAGAATAACTCTGATGATAAGTCATCCATTTTATTTTTGCAAAATGAGGAAATTATGCAGAGTTTAAGAAACATTCTCAGACAAATCGGTAGGACAGTTGGATAAAGTAGAAAAATCTAGAAAACATCCATATACCCAAGCAAGGCCTTTTAAAAATAAAATGAAGTTAAAGAAAGTCAAATGTATTTCTGAAATAATTTTAGGCTTTTTGGGTAAATATTAGGTTTATCTCATTTGACTTCCACGTGTGGTAGGTAAAAGGAAGAACAATGTATTTTGTGTTAGAGGTTATTATATAAACTAAGAAAAAATACCCCCCAAATGGGTCATGCTTGGAATATCCAGGAGAAAAAAGTAATATGATTACAAGTTATCATTGAGGAAAATGCTCTGGAAGCTGGGAACTTTCATCTTCTTTAAATACACATGAAAAGCGGTCAAAACCGACGAGATTCTCAAGCGTGTCTTTCTTCCTTTGGTTCCTTAAAATGTTCCACTAGAAGAGAAGGCAAAAGAAAAATCAGAATTCCACCACAATATTTTCAGATTCACCGAAGTAGGAAAAGTTGTAAACAAGGACAGAAAGATGAAAGACCTGAACCTACCCTATAACTGTGTAAAGTCCTTTTTCTTATTGTTATTAATCACAAGACCAAAACCTTTGAAGTGATCTCCCTTTCTCCCCTGGGGGGGCATTTGCATAACCTCCCCCATCACTGAGCATCTCCCTGGGGCCTGATCAGTTTCAGTAAAAATATTCGAAGCATGTGGCATTGTAATCAAGTGAGCCCATTGTATGTACACCAATCCGTAAAACAACAAATCTGCTGTTTGGGGGATCCTTTTAAAAAGCAGAAGGACTGGGTGGACCTGGTCTTAATTAATCATTGTTATTTTTAAAGTGGCTTCTTCAGGGCACTTATGCAGACTTGAGGGATGCGTAAGTCCCAGGATGTGTCTAAGATCGCTAGAGAAATTGACAAGAGCCTTTTTAAAAAAAATAATAAATTTATTTATTTATTTATTTGGGGCTGCATCGCGTCTTCATTGTGGCGCGTGAGCTTTTCTCTAGTTGTGGCGAGCGGGGTTTACTCTTGGTTGCAATGCACGGGCTTCTCATTGTGGTGACTTCTCTTGTTGCAGAGCACCGGCTCTAGGTGCATGGGATTCAATAGCTGCAGCATGCAGGCTCAGTAGTTGTGGCTTTCGGGCTCTAGAGCGCAGGCTCAGTAGTTGTAGCGCATGGGCTTATCTGCTCCGCTGCATGTGGGATCTTCCTGGACCAGGGCTCGAACCCGTGTCCCCTGCATTGGCAGGGGGATTCTTAACCAGGGAAGTCCCAGAGCATTTTTCTAATGTGACCTCAAGTTGACTACTTTAATTTATGAACCAAACGGCCAGAACTCTACCAGTAAAGGCCTCCCATCAAAATCTCCTCTCTTCCTTCAAGAGTCCACCTACAGAGCACGCTTGGGTCAAAGAATAGCTTTCACAGGAGGACATCAGCCCGCACCCCGAGGGCTCTTTGTGGTGGAGACACAGACTGCATCCCTTGGAAGCGTCCTAGGACCTCTGTATTCATTCTTCTGCTTCTGAATTCTTAACTCTGCTTTGTCACTACAGAGAAAAGCCCTCCTGCTTCCCAACAGCTGCCCACCTTCTCCATGGACGGAGCTCACGGCCATCCCAACACTGCAACATCCCTGCAGCAAACCAGAGACTCTATAGCTCGTTTTACCAAAAATATGTTAATAGGATTTCTCTGTGAAGTTAACTAATAAATTATCTGTGCCTTTTCTTTGGATTACCTTTGTAGCTATGAAAAATAAAGTGGAGTATAAAGTTTATTTATCCGTCTTCCACTTATCTATCACCTATATATCCATCCATCATATCTATCTTCATCATCATTATCATCTATCTGTCTGTAGATCTATCTATGTGTCCATAATCTATCCATCCATCTATCCATCCATCTAATCTATCAATCATCCCTCTCTCACTCTCTCATCTTTTTGGTTAAATAAAATGACCACAGTCAATGAACGCTTCCAGTGATGCTACTGAGGCTGGAAACCTCACCCTCGCTTCCCCACACCCTCCCTTCTTCAACTTAAAAAATAAAATCACTTTTGGAAAGCACCCTAGATGAGTGCTTTCAGAAAACTCAGGCAATGTCTGCCCAATGAATGTCACAATTACCGTAAAGCCACTTCAGATAGATGGAGGTGAGGGGGTGGGCGGGAGAGCTTAGCAGAGGGCCGAGGGAGCGGCAACGTGTGTGAGGCCACACAGAGTGGGGGTGGGCGGCCTGTTTGCCTGAATTCCTCCCGGAACACGTCTGAGGCGCCTTCCTGAGGAGCTACGAGGCATCAGCGTCCCAATGTTGACGTTAATGCAAGTGGACGCACCCTGGGGTGGTCTGGGGAGAGCTGTCACCCTGCATCTCATCAGCCTGATGGTCTAGTACAGGGAGGACCACTCCTCCCCAGCTTCCCTGCCCCCTGCCCCCACTGCCAGGTGGAGGGGTGGTCCTGGGCACCGAAGGGTGTGGTAAATCATAGCCCACCAAGGACAAGTCCAGTTCTTTGTGAATCTGAAATAATCAGATCCTAGTTTTTAATAATAATAAAAAAAAATTGTGATGAAACTTTCAAAAGGAAAAAAGAAAAGAAAGTGGCAGGCTGTTTTGGTCAGAGATCACAAAAGAACAAGAGGCTGATAAGAGGGGAAGGGGACAGAGGGAGACAGAAGAAAAGCGTGGAAAGAGCGGGGGCAGCTGAGGTCAAGGCCAGGGACCGGACAGAAGGCCCAGCCCACCCTGTGGTTGGAGCTGCCAGGACACCCCTGTATGCAAATGTTCTCTTCCTCTTGCTAATGTGCCCTTGGAGCTCAAACCCAGGGAAGGGCCTGGAAACTTGAGCGCCATTCACAGAAGTGACATCAAATATTTCCCAAAGTGGCTTGATGACTTCCAGATGACAGCCCGGGCTCACGGGGGGAGGGAACCGGAACCCTCTTGCCCGGGTGGGCAGTCAGGTGAAATGAAGCACACAGGTCTAGGATGCATTTTCCAGGCAGTCACAAAATTTACTGAAACTTAGAAATGGTGTTCCGTGGAATCTTAGCTTCTTTCCTTGATGTCTTCTGTCCACCTCCAGAAAGGCATCACCCAGGCTTTGCTACAAAACCCCCTCGCGTCAATTGCTTCCTCGTGGCAAACTGAGCCTTGCACCTGGGAGACTGGGACCTTTGTAGGCATTTTATATTCAAAGCGGTCTTTATTTTACTTTCTTTTTAATTGATAAGTCATTTCTGAGGAAATCTTGCCCTCTAGCTTTCGAGTCTCAAAATTGGATTCAACCCAGTGGAAGGGCTGCGCACTGAGAGATTAAACAGATGGATGGCGCCATCTAGTGGATGATTGTCATGTGGCACCCTGAGTCCAAGGAAAAATTAAGCATAAGAGGAAGAAAGGACAGTGGATTTTCTCACGGCCGAAGATGACGCTCACAGCTATACTGTTTCCACTATTAATAGATTTCCCATTTCATTTCTTTGAAGTAGAGCTACATTCTTTGGATCATCTATAGGTACATCCTCTCTCCATGGTACAAAGGTGAGCAGGTGAGCCGCTGAGAGACCTCTGACCTGCCTGAGGCTGACTGATTTGATCCAGTCATTTACCACCTGGCACTAATTATTTTCTACTGCTGAGTAAAAGATGCGATTCATTACCAAACATGAAAGTGCCTGTGGGAGCTGGAAAAACGCAGCAATTTTCTAACCTAGATGGGAGTGGGCTGTGAGAAAGAGTTGAGGCTATTGTTGTAATCAAAATCTTTTAGGGGAAGGACACTTCCAGACGTCAAAGACCCTCAATTTCATTCTCATCCATAAGTGATGTTCCCTCTTTTGGTTTCCCTTGAACTTTGAAATCACAGGCACTCACATAACTCTGCTGCAAATTCTAGTGATTTTTCTCGTTTCAACCTTTTTCACAGCCTAGGTTTATTATTTATTTATTTATTTTAGTTAAAAAATTTAAGACTTGGGCTTCCCTGGTGGCGCAGTGGTTGAGAGTCCGCCTGCCGATGCAGGGGACGCGGGTTCGTGCCCCGGTCCGGGAACATTCCACGTGCCGCGGAGCGGCTGGGCCCGTGAGCCATGGCCGCTGAGCCTGTGCTCCGCAACGGGAGAGGCCACAGCAGTGAGAGGCCCGCGTACCGCAAAAAAAAAAAAAAAAAAAAATTTAAGACTCTACAACACTGTGAATATACCTGACACTGCCAAACTGCACCCTTAAAAAATGGTTAAAGTGGTAAATTTTATGTTATATTTTTTAAAGCACAATTTTAAAAAAGTGTATTATCTACTAGATTCTAGAAACTGAAAATTATGAGAAATATCTTACGTGTGAACAACATTAAGATCTGGTTCTAAGCAGCAAAGTGAACCTACCTTTTCTCCATCTCACCTAGCTTTACACACTCTTGGGATTGGAAATATTTCAAACAACTCAATTCAACAGCCCTAGATTAGTGGGTAACAGGAATCCCTGAACTTGACCTTGTGGCGTGTTGGTCTACCTATGGGTGAGGTGGGCAGGGACGGTTTTCCAGAAGGAGCCTAAACGCCTTCTCATGTTGTCCCCTCAGATGTTCTGGAATGTTCTTCCTCTGACCTCATGGCTGCCTCCTCATTCAGGTCTTGGATGAAGTGCCATCTCCTCGGAGACCTTCCATGATCCCCTCATCTAGCACGGCTCACCCCTCACTCACCAGCCTGCATAAGTCTCCACCCCAGAACCCTGTTTTATTGTCCTCATGGCATCGTATCACAATTTGCAATTATCTTGGTTATTTGTACGTGAAGGTTGTCTGCAGGCTGCTCGCACTGGAATGTAAGCTCCATAAGAGCTGAGCTCCTGTCTCTCTTCGTCCCACTGCATCCTCATTCCTTGGGACACAGCCTGGACCCCACAGTTGCTGGTGGGGCTGCAGAAGGGCAAACCCCTATTTGAAGGGAATCTGACCGCCCCAAAATGCAAACGCATGTACTCTGTGATCCAGCAACCCCACCTCTGGACATTTATTCTACAGATGCACTTGCATAATAACATGTGCACAAAAGTGCACGGTGACAGTGTTTGTGTTACAATAACAGAAGATTAGAAACAACCCATGCCCCGCAATAGAAAACAAGTTGAATAAACCATGGCACTTACGGTAATGGAATACTATACAGTTATAAAAAATATCAGGAAGACATCTATGCGTAGATATGGAGAGATCCAGGTACAAAACAGTATATAAAGGGTGCTTCTTAACACAGGAACTCAGATTTATATATTTCTATTTGCTTATACATTTTATTTTATTTTTTAACATCTTTATTGGAGTATAATTGCTTTACAATGGTATGTTAGTTTCTGCTTTATAACAAAGTGAATCAGCTGTACATATACATATATCCCCTGCTTATAAATTTTAAAAAAAGTAACAGTGCTTTTGTACGGGGAAACTTAGTTTATATCTTTTTAATCTAATTTTGGACTTTGAGTTGTGCAAATATATGATGTTTTAAAAAAAGAACAGTGCCTGGTGTTTGGTAGGTGCTCAGTTAGTCATGTTGAAAGAAAGAGTGGATTAATGAGTGAATGTACGAATTTGAGAAGACAGTTTGACTAGGTAAGTCGAGGTTGCCCTCGTAACCAGCTGCTAGAGGAATGGAAACCTCACTCGAAGTGAAGGAACGAGGGTCACTCATCACTCAATATTCTGAGGAGTGTCCCTGATGGAGGACCTGATGGCTATAGAAGTGGGTCCCAGTCTGCAAGGTCGGGGGAGGGGCTACCAGGCAGGCACCCGTTCATTACTCATTCATTCACTCAAGAAACACTTGCTGGGTGTGATTCCATGCAAGGTGCTGTGCTGAGCACCATGGACATAAGGAGCCTAGGGAAGATGTGGCCCTGTCCCCAGGGAGCTCACAGCCTAAGGCAGACAGGACTCTCGGGGACCAGCTCCCCTCCTTTGCCTTTGAGCCAGCCCAGCTCTCTTTCAGGTGAGTGTTCTGGGGACAAAATGGCAAAATCACGAGGAAATCAAAAACCGAGTGAAGGCTCTGCAGTTTCCATGTGAAGTTGTGGGTCTGGAGCAGAGGGACCTTGGTACCCTAGAACAGGGCTCACTAACTCACGGGGACCCAAGTCTCCCAAATCTCTCACTCTATTCCTTTGTGAGAAAAAGAAACTTCCAGGTGGTTGTCACAGACCAGAAGGAAACACCCCGGCAGCAATGCTGGGACTCTAAGTGACAGTGAGGGAACAGAGTCTTGTGGTTTCCTTTGGGAGGGGGTGGTCCTGAGCTTCCTGGGAGCCAGCAGTCCCCAAGGCCACGGGAACACCCAGTGTGGTCGACCTTGACTCGGCACTTGGTCCCCATGGTCTTCTGCTTTGGGCTAAGAAGGGATTTTTGAGGATAACAGTGCAGTGGTCTTTCCAGACTTGGAAGCATGGAAACGTAGTTTGTTACGTTTATTATAAACTGATCAAGTTCCTAAGGTGATAAGTGTGACAAATGACTTGATTCTGTGTCTTCCGAAAATAAGAGAAATCTGTGTGCCCAGATGAAAACCGACCTTCTATTCAGGAAGTGTGTTTGAGATTCATTCTGAGATCAGAGCAATAACCCCGACAAGATGGAAAGTCTTCCCTGTGCTCTTGCCACTGAAGTTCATTTATAGAAACAGACTCAGAATGAGCTTGGAAGCAAATAAATAAATAGACCCCTACTCTCCCACTCCCAAATGATTTGGGAGTGATGCAACAGAAGATCGGTACGGGGGAGAAAGAAAACCTAAAGAAATAAATTTTTGATACCATCTTGACCCCATGTGAATTTATACCCTAACTCATTTCAAAAGTAGACTGAAGGGAACTATCTTACTTTTCCTTCCAGGCTGATGTAGCTTGGCAACATAGGTAGCAATGAACTCATTTAGCTTTTGAGACAACCCTCAGAAGTCTGTTGTTCGGGAAAGGAACTAGGGCCAGAGAGGTTAAGTGGTTGGCCCGAAGCCACACAGTTGGTGAGCAACAGCTCAGCAAGACTGACTCAACGTCTTTTGACTAAAGCCCGTGCTCAGTGCATTACTTCTCCCTGCTTCTTTCGGGGGCTTTTGAGACAAAACATTAGAATTCCTGGGAGCAGAGGATGAGAAAGCAGAGGACCCTCCCTAAAGGTCTTATTGTTGGGTTAGTGGAACATGGATTTATCCCTCAGACAGGTTCCCTCAACCTGGATTGTGGCGGGGCAGGGGGCGGGGATAAAAGGCAGGATTGTGTGTGGTCCTGGAAGTTTATTAAACACCACTGCTAACTGATCTGACAGCAGGTCACTTCACACTCTTTTGCCAATGACAAGTGACCAGTGAGTGCCTGGTTGGTCATGTGGTGATTGAGGGTGACAGGATGACACAGAGACAAGAAGCTAATGACGTGTGGCCTTGGTAAGCAGAGCTGGCCACACCTCATTAGATTTAAAAGAATCATGGAGACAGAATAATTATCAGAGGCAGTAAAACTGCTGTATTAAAAGATGAAAAAGCCAGTATCAAAGAGAAATAATTAACTGCTAAATAGGGCATCTGATGAGCGGCTTGGTCCAGGGATCAGTCCCTGGGAGGCTGCAGCGGGGGGCCTTCCACCGGGGGGAGCCTCAGGCAACATTAGTCATTCTAGACCAGACTTTTTTTTTTTTTTCAATTTTTTTTTATTGTGGTAAAATACACATAACATGAAATTTACTACCGTAACCTTTTTTAAGTGTACAGCTCAGTGGCATGAAGTACTTTCATAATGTACGGTCATCACTACTATCCTTATCAAGAATGTTTTCATCTCGCAAAACTGAAACTCTGTCCCCGTAACAGCATGACTCCCCACCTCCCTCCCCGCCCAGCCCCCGGCAACCACCGCGCTACTCTCAGTCTCGGAAATTGACTATGCTAGGTACCGCATAGAAATGGAATCACGCAGCATTTGTTTTTGTCTTTTTGTGGCTGTCTTATTTCACTTAACATCATGTCCTCAAGATTCATCCATGTTGTAGGATGTATCAGAATTTCTGTCCTTTCTAAGGCTGAATAATATTCCATTGTATAGAGAGACCACACTTTGTTCATCCGTTTATCTGTTGAGGGACATCTGGGTTGCTTCCATCTTTTGCCTATTGTGAATAACGTGCACAAATATCTGCTCAAGACCTTGCTTTCATATTCAGTATCCTGTGATAAACCATAATGGAAAAGAATATAAAACTAGAATGTGTGTATATGTATAACTGAATCAGTTTGCTGTAAGGCAGAAATTAGCACAACATTGTAAATCAACTGTACTTCAATTAAAAAAATTAATGAGTATCAGGAAAGAAAAAGACCTTGCTTTCAATTCTTTTGGCTTTATATCTAGAAATAGAGTTGCAGGATCACGTGGTAGTTCTATTTTTAATATTTTGAGGAACCACCAATCTATTTTCCACAATGGCTGTAACCATTTTACATTTCCGCAATGGTGCACAAGGATTCCAATGTCTCCACATCCTTACCAATTCTTGTTAATTTCTGGTTTTTTGATAGTAGCCACCCTAATGGGTATGAAGGGGTTAGATCATCCCATCTTAAGTGGACTCCAAGCGTATTGTGGGATCTAAATTAAGGAATCCACATAGAAAAAAAATCAAGGTCATCCTTCATAAACTATATTGATGGAAACTTCAATTCGGTTTAATTCATGCATTTATTGGTCACTTCCTAAACGACTAGGGGTGAGTGAAGTTGTTCATCTGTCTCAAGGAACGCTTGATCCCAGGAAAGAAACTGGTTTGGGAGGATCAGAACACGTCTGAGGAGTTTTGTTTATTACATGGGCATATCTCCTTACCCACTAAAGCATTTCATGAAACAGTAACGCCACCAGTTTAGGTTGGCCCTATCAAGTCCTGGTCACAGGATACCTAGTGAAATGAATCCATTCACTTTTTTCTCTTCCTCTTCCCTTTCTCGTTACCCAATCCTCTCTTTCACTCTCTCTGTTATTCATCTGTCCAAACCTTTGGTGTGTCCTTGGTGTCACAGGTACTGACTGACCCTGGAGGTGCCCAAAGTTAAGGGGATTCTTCCCTCTTGCTGGGAGTCCATCTTCTTCACCCCTTCTTTCTCCAGCAACCAGTGTATCAGCAAGGCCAAGACCCAACCCTTGCCTCCAGCAGCCCCAGGTTCATCCCCTCACCCTCCATTTTCCACTCTCTTCCCGGCCAACTTCAGCCCGTCCTGTAAATCCTCTCCCCGTTTCCGGGAGAGCCTTTGTTATATTACTGCCCCAGTTTCAAATGTTTTCTCCACCTCCTGGGCTCCATCCAAGTATATCTTTAGAATTCTGTCTTTGACTGTTTCAGTGCCTCCGACTCAGCCCTCTTCCAACTTCCTGTAGATTTTTAAAACATTTTATTGGAGTACAGTTGCTTTACAATGGTGTGTTAGTTTCTACTGTACAGCAAAGTGAATCAGCTATACATAGACATATATTCCCTCTTTTTAGGGTTTCCTTCCCATTTAGGTCACCACAGGGCATGGAGTAAAGTTCCCTGTGCTATACAGTAGGTTCTCATCAGTTATCTATTTTATACATAGTATCAAAACTGTATATATGTCAATCCCAATCTCATAATTCATCCCACCCCTCCACCCCTTGGTATCCATACATTTGAATGAGCACGTGCTTTAAGCCAGACTCTATTCCACATGTGGCTTCCTTGCCGTTTCAGAGATGCAAAGCCCACCTGCTCAATGAGACTGAACGCTCCATGGGGTCAGACACTCACATTTACTTCCTTGGTATTTCCCCCAGTGTTGGTCATTCAAGAGGTGACCAGTAAATACACGAATTAAATGGAATTGAAGTTTCTACCAATATCGTTTCTACAGGAATATCTTGATTTTTTCACCTGGGTTTGTTACTTTAGATGGCTGTAGGCACTTGGAGTCCATTTAAATGGGTACGGTTCAAAGTGACTATTGCAACTATATTAACGTGATTCATTTTGCAGATAGTGGGGGAGAAAGGAGGAAACTTCCTGGCATATACTATAAATTGCATTATATTATACAGGTCAGATGTACTCAATCTCTGTATTTACTCAATTTCTGCCAATATTTTTCCAGGAGACATTTTATACACTTAACCTCAGTCAAAATTCAAAACTGGTGAACAGGAAGGAGGAAAGGGGAAGGAAAAGGGAGTGTAAAATTGCACTAAGGTGATCTGATTTGGTAGCTCAATTGTAGATCTAGAAAACAGGGTTTATAACATTTTTTTGTTTGTTTGCTTGGTAAAGAGAGAAAGAAAAAACCTATAACCATCTTCCCAAAAGACATGCAATTTTTTTTAACATTCTTTATTGGAGTATAATTGCTTTACAATGGAGTGTTAGTTTCTGCTGTATAACAAGGTAAATCAGCTATACATATACATATGTCCCCATATCTCCTCCCTCTTGTGTCTTCCTCCCACCCTCCCTATCCCAGTCCTCTAGGTGGTCACCAAGCACCGAGCTGATCTCCCTGTGCTATGCGGCTGCTTCCCACTAGCTATCTATTTTATATTTGGTAGTGTATATATGTCCATGCCTCTCTCTCACTTCGTCTCAGCTTACCCTTCTCCCTCCCTGTGTCCTCAAGTCCATTCTCTATGTCTGCATCTTTATTCCTAAGACATGTAATTTTAGAAAGAATGCAAGTTCCAGGATATTCACAATCTTGTATAAATTCATGCTACAAAAGGATTTTCTTAAGACCAAGAAATGTAGCATGTTAACTTTGTACCGAACAGGTCACAAAGAGACACTCAGGACGGGAGTACATAGACGTCTACAGACTGGTAGAAGTTCTGATCTACAAAGTTGACAGTTCAGAAATTTGAGTATTTTTTAAAACTTAGGCATTCACTAGTTCAAATGAAGACCTTAGTTTAACTCAAGTAATCTAGCTACTATCAGCTAAGAAAGTGGAAAAATAAAAGAGAAATCCGATATTCTGAACAAGTGAAATCCTTTAAATTAATACCTAGAGCAGTGATTCTTACCCTTTTGAAATTATGGTTTCCCTTGAAGATGGGATGAAAACTTTAGCATTTTCCCCAAGGTTAAAAAAGATTACAGGTATAGACAGACACTTGACGTCTCATAAACTCTATTTAGAGGATTCAAAACCATTTTATACCATCCAGAAGGGAAAGCTCCTTAGGTGGGGTTCATGCTCTCCAGGTTAAGAAATGCTAATCTAGAAAAATCCAGAAAGAAGGCAGCAAAGGAATCCATATTTCATTCTGTTGTTTAAAATATATCAGGAGTTGACTGCAAATCGGAAGAGGTAAGATTTCATGCAGAACAAAATGTATTTAATGTAATATATTTATTCTAGGACCTGTGTGCAGAATTTTCATCTTTGGGTGGATGAAATAATTTGATATTCAAAGCAGAACGAATGAGTGAGTGTCTCTCTCATAAACGTTGAAGAAAAAAGAAATCAGCTCCAGACTTAACACTTTATGCTTAATGTTTCGGAAAAAGCAGCTTGAAAGTCAGGAACCACTGGTGTTAAAAAAAAATGGAACTTCAGAAAACGACCCTCTTCATCCCTTATTTCACTTTGACGAGACAAGTAAGGGAGGGTAAAATTTCTCAAATGGGAAAGGCACAAAAGATGACGATCTGGTAGATAAGGTTTTGTGGGTTTTTTTAGCTTTTTTAAAAATGTGGACCATTTTTCTAAAGTCTTTATTGAATTTGTTACAATACTGCTTCTGTTTTATGTTTTGGTTTTTTGGCCCTGAGGCATGTGGGATCTTAGCTCTCCGACCAGGGATCGAACCCGCACCCCCTGCATTGGAAGGCGAAGTCTTAACAGCTGGACTGCCAGTGTAGTCCCTATATAAAGCTTTGAAGGGCTATAGTTTATTGGTGACTCCCACACAGTTCTCCTTACAAAACTCCTCAGCCTACATATTTTCCCCTGTTGCAAATTATAATATAATGAAAAAAGTATTTTATTCCATTGTGCACCTAAGTTGCCAATCGTAAATATGTTTAAATATTTGTCTTTCATCCTACTGTGAAACGAAACCAGAACTCAGGGCATGTTATCATCCTAGAGCCCCGTGCCTCTAATTCAAACTCTTCCTTTATATTGATGAGGAAAATAAGACAAAATTATTTGCTCAAGGTCACCCAGTGACTCAACGTCAGAGCTGGGATTCGAATCTAAGCAGTCCCCACTTTCTGTCTTGTTTTCACAGCCACACTGGACCCGGTCCAGAGACAGTGCATTCTGGGTACTAAGTCTA
The DNA here is from genome assembly GCF_949774975.1 of Lagenorhynchus albirostris. Taxonomy (NCBI): domain Eukaryota; kingdom Metazoa; phylum Chordata; class Mammalia; order Artiodactyla; family Delphinidae; genus Lagenorhynchus; species Lagenorhynchus albirostris. The sequence continues at coordinate 168,636,986 of NC_083095.1, read as the reverse complement.
TGGTTTTCAAAAACTCCATTTCTTGCAAATCAAAACTTCAGCAAGGTATCACCTCACACAGGTCAGAATGGCCATCATCAAAAAGTCTACAAATAATAAATGCTGGAGAGGGCGTGGAGAAAAAGGGAGCCCTCCTGTACTGTTGGTGGGAATGTAAATTGGTACGACCATTATGGAGAACAGTATGGAGGTTCCCTAAAAAACTTAAAATAGAACTACCATATGATCCAGCAACTACCATATGATCTGGGTATATCCCACTCCTGGGCATATATCCAGAGAAAACTATAATTTGAAAAGATACATGCACCCCAGTGTTCATTGCAGCACTATTTACAAAAGCCAGGACATGGAAGCAACCTAAATGTCCATCAAAAGATGAATGGATAGAGAAGATGTGGCACATATATACAATGGAATATTACTCAGCCGTAAAAGAGCGTGAAATAATGCCATTTGCAGCAACATGGATAGACTTAGAGATTGTCATCCAGGGTGAAATAAGTCAGAAAGAGAAAAACCAATATCAGATGATATCACTTATATGTGGAATCTAAAATATGATACAAATGAACTTATTTACAAAACAGAAATAGACTCACACACATAGAAAACAAACTTAGAGCTACAAAAGGGGAAAATGGGGGAGGAATAAATTAGGAGTTTGAGATGAACAGATACAGACTACTATATATAAAATAGATAAACAACAAGGTCCTGCTGTAGAGCACAGGAAACTATGCTCAATAACTTGTAATAACCTATAATGGAAAGGAATTTGTATTTCAATAAAAATTGAAAAAAAACTTTATTTTTTTGTGCCTCCGTTTGCCTGTATATAAAATGAGAGCCCAGACAAGGACCATGATCACAGCATGAGGTGAATTCATAGGAAAATACTGCTGATGCTTCTTGGGAAACCACTTTTCACATGGTTGATGAGGAATCACTGACCAGCTTTCTTGGGTACCATTGTCACAGTTGGTGTGAAAGTCCAGTAAGGAAGGAGAAATGCCCCCCATACATCGAATTAAGCTTAGAAGCCAGAGGAAAAGGGGGATCTGAATGTAATTATTCTATGAGGAATCTCATTTTCTCAATCATACCGGGCAGCTCCAAAATTTGTCTTTGAGACTCTTAACCCCTTGAAAGGAGCCCTTGAAGCACTCAGGAGGGAGGAAAAGAAGTAAAGAGCAGGTTTACGAAACAAGGAGGGGGGATGCATGGTGCCTCCACAATGTCACAAACTTCCTACAACCTGAGAAAACCGGGCTGTGGTGGAAGGATGCCTTTCTTTCCTCCTGTTGCATAAGGCAGCACATTTATCGTGCCTGAGCTTTGAAATGTGTCACTGAGCGGTCAGTGCTGTGTGCAGGGCCTCAGCAGAGCGATGTGGCCGAGCGCTGCCCCGCCGCAAAACAGAGTACTCATCATTAAGGCAGCTGGGGGCTCAAGGTGAGAGGTGCGGCCACTGGGGCTCACAGTCATAGCAAAGGAAATGATGAGGATAGAAATTAGGCTGCACTCTCATTTGCTTGAGAATCACTTAAGAAATTATCAGCACAGTCAGTATCCTTTGTCCCGGCTGGCTTTTTATTTAGGATGGTGGAAAAATGGGTTGAGTGAAGAGATAACATCTGCACCTCCTGGGAGACAACAATATTGACTAAGACTAAGAAAGCAAATAGTATCAGATAACATACTAAAATAAAGCAGGGAAAGTCATTATGCTTTTACTTTATTGATCCAGTTCCTGGCTATATGGGGAAAAAAAACAACTTACATTGTTGAAGCTGGAGATCTCTAAGGCTACAACAACATGATGTTTGAAAAGCAGTGCATTTATCTGCAGTAAGAAACGAGACATTGTATCGAACGGTCCAGGGATATGCTTAACACCCAACCAACAATGGAGAAGAGGGAAAACCATTTGCTTTTAATTGTTGGACATGCTTTCTGAATAGATAATCATTTCAAATACGTTTTTATATTAGCAGCATCCTTTAAATAGGTCTTGAGAATGGGGTCCAGGCCAGTCTTGTTCACTATTCTCTACCAAACTTATTAAATATTCACGAATAAATGAATGGTACCCAGTAAGAGAATATTTAAATGTTAACATATTAACTTTGATAATTGCACTAATTTATAAGTCATGACCGCAGAACAGGGAAACATGAAGAATTGCAAGGAGGATTAATAATTTCCTGTATATACACACAGACACACATATATATGTATATGTGTGTAAATACACACTCACACATTGTATATATTGCAGCAAATGCATTTTTATTTGACAGCTTTCTAGTTGCACAGACAGCATTTGCAAAGGGCTGTATCGGCCAGTAAAAGACCTTTGATAAAGTCATGGTTTCCTTTGTGGTTTTTAAGATCAGGTTTGTATACATTCTTTCACAGGTCGAGAGTCACTTACTCCTCCTTTTTCACAAGGACCTTCCCAGTCAATCAAATAACTAACGAGCATTTATTAAATTATGCATTCACTTCTGTGCTATACCCTGAGCTATATGCGATTCAAAGAGTTTATGATATTGTTCCTGCTACAAAGAAACATAGTTGAGGAGGGGGAGAGAGTGGTCTTTTCTGGAGTTTATACCTTCGGGTCTTTGGTTCTTTCCTATCATGAAACAGCCCAATACCACATGAGTCATAAGGACAAGAATTGTGCTAGGAGCCTAGAATTAGCTGAAGCCTGGAGCTGCAAGCGGGTGGCATAGGACTTGGACACGTGGAGAAGAGGGAGACATGGAGGCAGGGCCGGGAGCGATGTGTGCCAAATGATTGTAAGCATTTCTAAGGTTTTAATCAATCACTGCTCTAGATTTTATCCCAGGACCAGCCCAGAATATCAGAGATCATCTAATTGGACTCTGCCCAATACATTTAGCCTCAACTGCAGAAAACAGATTTCCTCAACTGTGCTTGGTGGTAGGCTCCTGTCCGATCTAGAAGCAGTCGTCCAGAAAATGTTATTGAAAAAAAAAACACCTTATTAGAAAAGACTAGTGTCTTTTCAACAAACGGCGCCAAACAGCTGGACACCCACATGCAGAAAAGAAAAAAAAAAGAATCTAGACACACACCTTACACCTTTCACAAAAAATGAACACAAAAAGGAAACGACAACAACCAAAAATCCAAACCAGAAAAAACAGGCGTTTACAAGAATCATGAATATTGTACTTTCTTGTTTGGCAAGCACGTACTGTCTATCCAGACATACATCTGGAATGAGTGTGCGTATAAACCTTCTTTAGTGGTGAAGGATCTTACCGAGCGAAGACGACCTCTTCCGCGATACGTTATAAGAAAGCATATAATGACTCCAGAGGACAAGTTTGATCATAGACGCGCTTACAGAAGCATATGCCTCATCGGTCTCAGGAAGGATAAAACTCCAGACAGGCTGGTCTTCCTGAGGAGTGAAACTGCTCTTTATTGTTTGAGAAACACTGCGAGGAAAAGACGAGCCTATTTGGAAGGTTCAGAGGAGTGATGCTGTTCAGTCAGACTTGTACAGCCTCTCGCGCTTGCACCTGGGTGGCAGATGCGGACAAGAAGCAAACGGGGGGAGGGAGGGAGGGAAGGGAAGGTGGTAACTGCGAAGCAGAGATCAAAGAGCCAGTTCTCCTTGCAAGCAAGGAGAACAAATCTTCCGAGTGTCCCGTCCACCCTTGTGAGGTTAGATACACTTTTCCTGAGTTACATAGGCTCAGGGCAATGGATTTTTTTTTTTAAAAGAAAGAAGTTATGTATCAGTGACTTCTTGAAAAATTTTACTTACGGAAGCCGTTCCTCCAATGCAATTTAAACACCCCTTGATTTTCCATTTCCCTGATGATCAACAATGCTGAGCCTTTTCATGTACCTGTTGGCCATGTGTATGTCTTCTTTGGAAGAATGTCTGTTCCGTTCCTCTGCCTAATTTTCAAATCATATTCTTTGTTTTCTTGCTGAGTTGTATGAGTTCTTTATAGACTTATGTTCATCTGGAATATTGGTCTGTAGTTTTCTTGTGTTTTGTCTGGCTTTGATATCAAGGTAATGCTGGCCTCATAAAATGAGTTTGGGAAATATTCCTTTCGCTTTCATTTTGGGGAAGAGTTTGAGAAAGATTGGCATGAATTCTACTTAAGATATTTGGTAGAATTCATCAATGAAGCCGTCTGGTCCTGGGCTTTCTTTGTAGGGAGGTTTTTGATTACTGATTCAGTCTCTTTATTGGTCTATTCAGATTTTCTATTTCTTAGTAATTCATTCTTGGTAGGTTATATATTTTTAGAAATGTATCCATTGCTTCTAAGTTACCCAGTGTGTTGGCATATAATTTTTTACATTAGTCTCTTATGGTTTGTTTTATTTCTATGATATCAGTTGTAATGTTTCTTCTTTCCTTTATGCTTTTATTTATTTGAATCTTCTCCTTTCTTCTTAGTTGGTTTAGCTAAAGATTTGTCAATCTTGTTTATCTTTACCAAAAAACCCCCGCAAGTCTTAGTTTCATTGATTTTTTAAACTTTTAAAATTCTGTTTCATTTATTTCAACTCTACTCTTTATTATTTACTTCCTTCTGCTAATTTGGGGCTTGGTTTGTTCTTTTTCTATTGCCTTGGGGTACGAAGTTAGGTTGTTTATTTGATATCTTTCTTTTTTTAATATAGGCATTTATTGCTTTAAATTCCCTCAGTCCTGCTTTTGCTGCATCCTATAAATGTTAGTGTGTTTATTTTCATTTTTGTTTGTTTCAAAATATTTTTGTACTTACAGTTTCTATTTGGCAGCGCAAATAAATTTCTCTAATTGCCAGGTTTAACTGGTTCACCTTCTCTGAAGTCCTTACATCACCACTAAGTCTAAGACTCTATGGCAAACAAACATGAAAATGAGCCACAGACCGTTAGCGGCCGAGAGCTGCCAACAGGAGGCCTGGGAGGCTGCTAGTGGGGCAGCAGAGACCCAGTTTAGGAAGCAATACACCCGTGGCCGGTCCAAAGCACAGCTCTTCTAGGTAGGACCGCACCTCCAAGCAGTGGGCAAGTGGCCTGGAGAAAGAAGATGGGGACCTTGGCACACCTCCGGGTCCCTCCCCTCTACTGCTCCACTCACTGCCTCATACCAGAATGTGACCCCCTGTGGACGCCAATGATACTGACTTGCCCCCCTGGCCCCAGGACTCTGACTGTAAGATGTGGGATTCTTATTCCCATACGGCATCACGTTCATGAAGACAAGTATTAGGCTTCCTCCATCTACACCTTACAGCTAGATGGACACTGGCTGCACAGTCTGACCCTCTGCACCCCGGTCCTAGTATATCTGGCAGGTACAGGTGGACCCACAGCTGCCCGTTTTCCATCCTTTTTTCCTTTGTGGAGAGAAGTGAATGTCTTCTGCCCACCACAGAGTATCAGATTCCACGTTTAGTGGAATGTGAGGCACAGGACCCCTTGCCAGCTGCCCTGGAACATTAAAACAAGAGGCGACGTGACTTGTGCAATCAGGGAATTTGTAATCTAGTGAGTCACAAACAGCGCAGTTGGACGATGAAGAAGCATATTGTTGCTCAAGCTAGAAGCCCGACGCTAAGAGCAGGGGAGAGGAGGGTCCTGCCCACAGGGAGTTGACAGTATAATGAACCAAGGGTAAATCATAAATAAGGTCAGTGGAAACTAACACAATATTGTTAATCTACTGTGCGCCAATATAAAATAAAATTTTTTTAATAAAATAAATAAGGCCAATGGGTAACGTCTCAGTCAAAGGAAATACTGATTCGAGCTAAACAGAAACCTGTCTTGGTCTAACACGAGCAAAACTGGTATCACACTCTGGAACTGTATTACTTCATTGAATAGAAGGCTCAGAACTGGAGGGCTGTTCTCACCTCAGGGCTGGGCGGCCCAATGAATACCCGCGTGGATGACCCCAAGGTGATAGTCAACAGGAAGTTCCTATGGGTGCAAACCAGCTCTGCACCTGCCCTCAGGCCTACAGCACAACTGCTCTCTTGGTTTTCTGCTTTGCAGTCTAGGGCTAGTGGGGTAGTGGCCAGGGGCAGGGGGAAGGGAAATTGGGTGTGGTGCTTTGACATCTTTCAGGATGGATAAAATGATTACTTATAATACAAATCAATCACATAGGGAGAGAGAGTCTCATGCCTCAAGGAATCTCTTTTTTTTTTCCCCATTTTCTTTTCCAACTTTCCTTTGCGATCACAACTTTCACATCAATTTTTTCAAGCCTTTAATAAAGTCTTCAGAGTAACAAGCAGGTCAAAGACTTGAGGAAACATATGCCAATCCCACTTAGCACGTTTCCCTCCCTGCCATCCGCGTCCAACCCAACCATCTGCTGCTCTGTCAGCCCGAGTATTTATAGCCTCTTGCTTTTGCCTCATTACCAGGCCCTGCTTTCAGGGCTGTGGAATCCAGCTTTCTCTCCCCTACCCCGAAGAAATAGAAGAAATGAGAGTTAACTTCTAATTGTTGCATCAAGAACACTTCCTTCCATTTCAGACATTAAGACAAAGTTAACCTTGCAAAGACTTGACTGAGGTCTGATCAATAATTTGCCATATATTCAGCCTCTAAAGAACAAGAATCACTTCCCGACTTTTCTCATCCTCTCAGATGGACTCAATAATCATAACTCAGTAGAAGAGTGTATACTAAGCCATAGGCATTCAGTCCCTTTTTTTTTTTTTAAAAAAAGCTGGCTTTTATTCACAATTTGGGACATCATATCATTGACATAGAAAATCACAGGACTAAGAACAAGAGATGTGAACGCTCGCAACAACAAGTGTCATCAGATCTATTCATCCTGGTCAAACTGGAAAGCTCTCCTCTCTAAAGAGGAAATCATCCCCCACGGATCGGGACTGACCCAGAGACCGGGAGTCTGTGGTCCTTTGTAGTTCACGTCGCAAACCAGCTTGTGGACTCAAAATCCTTGACGAGGAGAAGCTTCTGGTTTAACCCCTTCCGTTGCTGGAATCCTGCAAGTCCAAGCAGGTTCTCACCACCCGCAAGTTCTTCATCGTTTGATCCCAAGGAAAATTGCTAAGTAGCGCCCCCCTACACTGTCCACACTGATGGATCCCACCGTCTCCCTAATCCTAATGAAAACCTGACCAAGAGCTCCCTACCCCTTGGGAACATGTTTGCAAACAGCCCAAGTCTGAGTGGGACTCCGAATAAACTCTCAGACCACTTTCCTGTGTTTGGGTTTAAAGTACCAGGTTTCCCAAGGAAGTAAACCAGAACTCTCTACTTACACATCGTGGTACTGGAGGCGCCCACAGGCAGGAGAGCTTGTAAGGGGACCCCAGATGGTCCAAAAGCGCCCCATTGTTGCAGCTGCAAGGTGGGATCATAGGGAAGGCTGTGAAGAGAGGGCTGTAGCCAGGAGGAGGGTCTTTGAGGTTGGCTGTTTTGCAGAATGCCCCCCACTGCCATCCACCTGCGCGGGAGACTGGTGTGCAGGAGAAGGAACCACTCAGATCCCATGGCCCAGACATGCCGTGCGCCTGGGGCAATGGTGGCCAGGAGGTGTGTCAGGGTGACCCCTGAGCCCCAAGAGCCCCCATGCCTGTGCTTAGGGTGTGCAGACACAGATTACTGAAAGGGATCTGGGACATCCTTCTCCAGTTCTGTCACTTATTCAGGCAGGGAACAGGCTCTGTGAAGTGAAGGAACGAGCTATCATGGACATGGCAGTGGGAACTCCTAGAAGGCTGCAGGGGGGAATCTCCAAATGTTTGGGTGACCTGGGACCCCACAAAGAGAGTGTCCACCTTACTGAGTGCAAATCGATACAGCCTTTTGGCACAGCTGGCAACATAGTGCATTGCCGGTGCTTTAAAACGTTCCTTCCCTCTATCCCAGCCATTCCACTCTGTGGATGGGGTACTAATCAAAAAAGCCAAAAACCAAAACCCAAGAAAACCACGGTTATTTATGACTCTTTTTTAAAAGGAAGTAATCGAAACTTCCTATTACAGGGAGAATCATTCAGCAAATTATGGTAAGTCATGACACGTTGAAAGGAATACAAATATTCTACATAATTTTTAGTGACATGGAGATAAAAAATATGATATTAAATGAACAAAGTGGCACTTTTCTGGCATACAAAGCACGATGCCAATTATGGACTTAGAAAGGAAGGCTGGAAGGAAACCGAGCACAAATATTCCAACGTTCTATCAACTATGCTTTGTAGCAATTATAAGGGAGGTTTTTTCTGTTCTATTTTGAACTTTCTATTATTTTTAAGAAATGTCTACACTATCTATAAATTACATTTAAAATTGGAAAACAGCATGTTTAAACCCACTCTGACCATATCATCACCATCAAGTTAATAGACTAGGCAGGATGTGTGGAACCCCTGATAGCCCCAAGCTTAGCTCAGTGACCTGGAGCCGCTCAAATCATCTGCTACCTCATGACATTGGACTTGAACCACTGGTGTGAACAACCAAGGTAGCTTCACAAAGCCTCTGCAGGAAAAATGCTTAGGAATCCCATTAGCCATTGATATCATTTAAATGATAATATTACTGAAGTATGAACAGCATCAACTTCTTACTCCTGTGGTCCTTAAAACCAAAATAAATGTATAAATTAGCTGCAAAGAAAATAAAACAAACCAGAAAACCTAGTTAAAATTCCAGCTCTGAAAAAAAAGAAAAAAAAATTCCAGCTCTGCCGCTTCTAGTTGGTGACCGTCCGCACATTATTAATCTTCTCTCAATTTCAGTTTCTTGCTTGGTCAAGGGATGTTAATAATAATATTGATTGATGTGTTGTGTTGTGGGTATTTTTTTTTGAGGGTTAAATGATATAATGAAGGTTGACTTGCTAAATATTTGATGTAGTAATTTTTCGCTAAATGTTTGGTGTAGCAATTGTTTCTTGTTGTTCTAGGGAATATCAAACACGGGAACACCAGGGAGAGAGGCTTTCTCAGTACTTTCGTCTTTTCTCTGAGCTGTGAGTCATTTATGGCAGTGAGATGCTTGGCTGGATAAAGTCCTCTCCTTATTCAAACTATTGTTCTATTTTTGGCCAAAAATGAAATTCTGGGTCCTGAGAAAAACTCTGTTGACCCAATGTGTATATGTTCTACTTTGGCACGGTTTGGAATCTAGAGTTTTAGCTTCTTTTCTCTGGATACAGAAGTTCCCACTGAGTAAATTGTCGTTACTCAAGTATCGTTTGGAAAGGAAATTGGAGAAATGGGGAAGTCAAGGGAGCGAACTTTGCTTAAAACATAGGGGAGGGCTTCCCTGGTGGCGCAGTGGTTGAGAGTCCACCTGCCGATGCAGGGGACACGGGTTCGTGCCCCGGTCCGGGAAGATCCCACGTGCCGCGGAGCGGCTGGGCCCGTGAGCCTTGGCCGCTGAGCCTGCGCGTCTGGAGCCTGTGCTCCGCAACGGGAGAGGCCACAGCAGTGAGAGGCCCGCGTACCGCAAAAAAAAAACATAGGGGAGCTTCCTCACAGAGCTGAGAACATAATTATGTCCAAGCTGTGAACTCTGGAGAATACTGTTACTTTGTTGGGTTCCCCGAGTTCAGACAGCCTGTCTGTCCCTTTATGCCCCAATTTACTCAGAGTCCCGCTCGGCACCACCAAGTGTGCTGAACTTATGTTTGTTTTGTTTTTGTTTTTCGATTGAAGTATAGTCGACTTACAGTGTTGCGCTCATTTCTGCGTACAGAAAAGTGACTCAGTTATACACATAGATACATTCTTTTCTTTATATTCTTTTCCAAAGGGGAGGAGGGAGGGAGAGGGATGGGCTCCGAGTTTGGGGTTAGGAGATGCAAACTGCTACATTTAGAATGGATAAACATCAAGGTCCTACTGTAAAGGAACTGTATCCAATCTCTTGAGCTTATGTTTTGTGCGAAGTCCTCTGCTCAGTTTTATGAAAGACAAAATCAAATGGAGCTCACAGGTCAGAAGGAGTTTTCCAGCATTTTTAGGAAGAGGACAAACCCGTGTAAACACAACCGGAAAAGATAAAACCATTGGAAAAGTAGAAGAAGGCATGTGAGTTAAGGACATGAGAAATGGGAGGAAAACAGAAAAAGCTAGAAAATGGGAATAATGCATCGCCTCTTAGACTCTGGGTTTTTAAAAGTGTTTTTCACATGAATTCCTCCGTTCAATAGCTACACAAACTTGTGAGTTAAGCTAAGCAGGACTTACTCTGTCCATTATCCCATCCCGGAGGTGTAGAGAGAGAAAATCACTGGACCCAGGTTACCGCACACACGTACTCACACTCACACAAAATGCTGTCAGAACCTCACCTGGAAGTCAGGCGTCTCAGCTCCTAGTCTCTCCACTAGAGCAAGGTGCCGGCTTGGAAGGAGAGAGAGAAAAAGAGTTTCTGAACATTGTCGGGGCCATGCATGAGCCCCTGTAAGTTTTATAATCTATGGCTGAACCGGACATAAAGGTCAGTGCTATAAGCCATTATAGCACTTACTTATTAGCTATAAGTAAGGTTTCTTACTTGGCTTCTCAAAATCTTTAGGCCTAAGAGAAGCACATGCCCATTTATATACCAACGCTTCTCGTGCTGCATCTGCTCTATATTAACGTCTTGCAATGTTCCCAATGATTTGCTTTAAAGCCACACCGATCAGCAATTTCATTGTGAGTGTATTCATTTATTTGCTCAACAAATCTGTATTGGGTTCCTAACACATGTCAGACAACGTGTTCTCTGCTGGGTATATGATAAGGAGACAGGACGGATGTACATCCCATTGTGATTTAACGGGATGGAGAGTGTTGTCATGCAGGGAAACTAAAGGAGGCTGGTGTCGCAGGCTCTTCCTAAGCCAGTTTCCCTGTCCTGTTGGCCCTGGGTCCCCACCGTGACTGCCGTCCCCCACCCCGCGCTCTGGAGAATTCTGCAACACAGCAACTCCCCACTTCCCACCTTCCTCAGGAAGAGCTTGCTGTAGATTTCTAATGGGCTAACGCCTCTGCCCTTTGTATTTGGACAGCCCAGTGGCTCTGCAACAGGAAGTGAACAGATAGTAACCCGTCCTCTTTCCTACATCTGGATTCAGGAGCTCAGTTTTGTGTCCATCTTGTGCTCTCCTGCTGTGTGCTTCTAAGGGATTAACTAACCACCCCCCATCACTGAAAAGTTGTCCCACGAGGGAGTCTAGCCCAAGCACCTCAAAGTTGTCTTCTCGTACTCCGTCTGCCCAGTCCCAAGCGGGTATCGTGATGCTACCATTTTATCGTGCCTCTTCCTTTTTTCTATCCACAGAGGAATGTGGACGTACAGGGGCAGAGAAAAGTCGGGCGTTGGGGATTTGGAATGCTTTAGGCGCGTGTTTCCACAGTTAAATGCCGACCCTCATTTGCTAGGTTGAGCCCATCAGTAAGGACCTAAAGAAGTAGGAACGCGTTGGATGACCCATTGAGTGTATCAGGGTCACGGAGGCAAAAGGCTGTCTCCTCTCCCCCGGCCCCTCTAGATATCCAGTGTTGTGTGTGGCAAGGGTCACAACCTGAGAACCCAAGATAAATCCTTTTGATATTCAGGGTGAAAAAGAGTCTCTAGGGAAGAACTTGCCATTAAGGACGAGAGCTGGGACATGCGAGAGCTGAGTTTGGTTCCAGGATGACTGCTTAGGGTTAGAAGTGAGAATAAATGGATTCGTGTTACTGGCCACTGAAGCCCTCATTCACTCAAAAAATGTAATAAATACCTTCCGGGTATCAAGTACCATGTGCTATGGTCTGAATGTTTGTGGCCTACACTCCCTCAAACTCGTATGTTGAAATCTTTTTTTTTTTTTTTTTTGCGGTACGCGGGCCTCTCACTGTTGTGGCCTCTCCTGTTGCGGAGCACAGGCTCCGGACGTGCAGGCTCAGCGGCCATGGCTCACGGGCCCATCCCGGACCGGGGCATGAGCCCGTGTCCCCTGCATCGGCAGGCAGACTCTCAACCACTGCGCCACCAGGGAAGCCCATATATTGAAATCTTAACCCCCAAGGTGATGGTATTAAGAGGTGATGAGGTCATGAGGATGGAGCCCCCATGATGGGATTAGTGTCTTTATAAAGAGGCCCCAGAGAGCCCCTCACCCCTTCTGCCATGCGAAGACACAATGAAAAGATGCCTTCCGTGAACCAGAAAGCAGGTCCCCCTCTGAATCTGCCTGTGTCTTGATCTTGGACTTGCAGCCTCCAGAACTGTGAGAAATAAATGTTTGTTGTTTATAAACCACCCAGTCAATGGTGTTTTTGTTATAGCAGCTCTGCACAGACTAAGACACTATGAGAAGTGTGAGGAATGTGAAGAATAATAAGATATAAAACTCCCCACAGGGCCTTGCAATCCAGCTGGATTCTAGGGAAATGGGTCTGGGATGAAAAACAAGTACATAGTGAAAGAACTCCTTCAATAACATTGCTATAAAGCTACTTAAGATATTGTAAGCACCAGAACTTCTTGTGGGAGCAAATGTGTGGGAAGATATAAAGGATGCATTTGGACCCAATCAGAGCATGGAGAAACAGTGACCTGGACAGAGGGGGAGCTGGCTGGGACCCCAGACTTGTCAGAAGCAAATTCATTCCTTCCAGGCAGTTTCAGGGGGATGGAGAGCAGGAAGGGGAAAGTGTTATTAGGCAAAGGACCTTGCTGTGAGCAAATGTGAGACCTTCCTCTTGGGATTTCTAGAACTACTGTGGGAGAAATGTAGAGGATTTTTGTGATCCTGCATTTTTCTTGCCTGGTGGTGTTTCAGGAAACCTCTTGTGCACAGAGAACAGGTTGACTTCTTTCCCTTTCTTGGAAATCTGATAGCAAACTAGAAAGGGCATGAGTGAAAAAAAAAAAAAGACTGTTTTAATCAAATAAATCCTAAAATGAAGTTATCTTCACTCATTGAATGATATAAAAACTGTCACTATACTTGATGTAGGTAACTGTTAATGGTAAGCCATCCCCATCCATTTGAGGCCACTTGGAAGATGAAAGAAAATGGATTTCTTGGTTTGTTACCATTAGGTTTGGTTGCACATAACAGAAACCACAAAATAACAGTTGTTTCAGCAAGGTAGAAGTTTGCTCCTCTGTCACAGAACTCTGCAGATGGGCAGTTCCAGGCTGCCAAGGTGGCCTTTGGGGACTCATGCTCTGATCTTTTCCACTCTGACATTTTCAGTGCATGCATGGCTTTCATTTCCAAGGCCACCTCATGGTCCAAAATAGCTGCTGGAGCTCCAGCTATCACACCCTCAAAGAAGAAAAGAGAAAGATGTACAGCAGAAACATCAAAAGGACTCTTCCCAGAAGTCTATGCCCTTCAAGAAAACTTCCCTCCATGTTTTCACTTACATCTTATTGACCACAGCTTAGTCACACAGCCACTTTCAACTGCAAAGGAGGCCAAGAAATGCAATGTTCGGTGCCTGTGTATGTGATGTTTAGAGGTTTGTTCTTTTTTTTTTAAATTTTATTTATTTAATTAATTTATTTTTGGCTGCGTTGGGTCCTTATTGCTGTGCGCGGGCTTTCTCTAGTTGCAGCAAGTGGGGGCTCCTCTTCGTTGTGGTGCGCGGGCTTCCCATTGCAGTGGCTTCTCTTGTTGCAGAGCACAGGCTCTAGGCATGCGGGCTTCAGTAGTTGTGGCACGCGGGCTCCAGAGCACAGGCTCAGGAGTTGTGGCACACGGGCTTAGTTGCTCCGTGGCACGTGGCATCCTCCCGGACCAGGGCTCGAACCCGTGTCCCCTGCATTGGCAGGCGGATTCTTAACCACTGCACCACCAAGGAAGCCCTAGAGGTTTCTTCTTTGAGGCAGGAGAATGGATGGGTATCGGTAATAACTGGCAGTCTTTGCTCCCTTGTCCTTCTATCTTCAGAGCTGTGTTGCCCCCTGAATTCTCAATCCCCCCTCCCTCCTCCTGCCCCACCCACAGTGCCCGACTCCCTAATTATCCCTAGAAATCGTACCCTACGAAAGTCCATTCTCACAATAGAGCACACAGCGGGCTCTAGACACTCAGATTGGATCAAAATTTAACAAGAACTTCTAGAACATGTACCAGTGCCAAGCACTATGTTAAGTGCCTCCGTGTACCTTGTTCTCAAGGGTATGGCCTACAAATTGTGAGACAACACAATTCATCCAACATTATAGGACTCCGGAAAGGCTGCGTGTTTTTCCTTGGCTCCCGGGACCCACTCGAGAAGGAATATTTGCTCATATTCCCCTGCTCCTGAGTTTTTGTCTCTTTCCTCTCCCTTTGTCCTCCTTAGGAGCAGAGGAAAAGAGAACTGAAACCTGCTCTTAAAATGTTAACTGAGGCCCTGGTACCTGGGCGGTAAGCAGAGCCCACGGCAGTATTGCAAAGAGACCAAGTGAGTCTTTTTCTCTTGGGGTTTCCATCTCTTTCCTGGTTCAGTGCAAATTCACTCTGAGGGCTGCCCAATCGGTAGAATCTGTGTTGTGTTAGCAAAACTGGCCCTTTCTCTCCAGTGTCCTAGTTCCTGGTCCTTCACCTGCTGAAATGTGCAGGTAAGGGACCGGGGATGCCAACTTAACAAAAGGAAGAGGTGTACACAAAGGTATTTCCTATTGTACATTAAGTGTGTTTGTGAACTTTTCAGCTTTTCCTCTCCCCGGGATCCACCCTGGTTGTTAGAAATTTAATTCTACTTGGATTACTACCATGACAACATTTCCCTGCTTTAAATTTCAAGCTTTGAGCAAAATACGGTTGCTGACACTTTTTCTATAACTTCCCTAAAATGCCATCTTTCTGCAAATGAATCAACTCTTTTGGCTGTCTTTTCAAAATGTTGACTCCCCCAAGAGAATACTTAGTCATAATTATTTGGTGGGTCCTTGTTATACTAAGCAACAGTAATGCACACCTAAGTCAGGAAAAAGAATATAAAAGAAAAGAGAGTGTGAGAGAGTCAAAGAAGAGAAACAGGCAATTGTGGGGTCATCTGTGTAGATGCAAGTTTGTTGTTAAGACGTCTGCATATTAAACTCAGCCTTTTCCAAAAAGAAAACAGGCGTGTATAAACCTCTTCAACTATTGTAGGGCGTGCACTGCCGACACTAATCACACTTCAAACGATCTACACACTAAACATTTAGAGGTTATATGAAATCATGATTGAAACTAAAATGAATAATGGCACTGAGGCTGCAGAGAAGGGTTTTCTTGTGCCCACAGGTCAAGGTCCTTACGGCCAAAATGCTACTTCAAAACGTTTCTGTGTTGAATTTCTCTCTAAGAATTGTCACCCCCCCCCCATCCCTACCTCACCGACGTGATAAAACCTGAGATGATTTGAGAGCTTGCCCTGAGCAGATCTGATGTCAGCCATCCAGTCCTGCGGATTCACGGGTCCCTTTGTCACAAAGCCAGCCCTGCCTTCCACAGAGAGTGAGAAACCAGCAAAGTGGATGAAACCCAGAACTGGGGTGTCGGGGAGTTTGAGTTCTAACACAGCAAGTCACCTACGTCTTTACGCCCAAGGTCTCTATAGGTGAGGAAACGGGGCGGGGTGTGTGTGTGTGTTATCATCTCTCAGGTCCTTTCTGGCTCCAAGATTCTGCTTTCCCTCCTACCTGAAATTCTGCAGGGACAAGGTCACATCTTTGCCTTAAGCTTCCCTCCCTTGCCTCTAGTTTAAATGTAAATGCCCAAGAGAGGGTGGCATCTTAATGCATTTTCAGTAGTTTACATTTCAGGGTGAATTATTTTTAGAATTGTGATGAAATAAAGCTGTGAAATCTTCATTTCAGGCTTGTCACCGATAACGCAGATAACTTGGCAAAGGACGGCTGATTTTTTTTCATCTTTTGCAAAGTGAGGGCTCTCCTTCAAATGCTTGCTTGCATGGTGTGCAGGAAACACTGTAGCACAATTGCTGCAGAAACACAGGATAACGACCAAGGCTTCCGTGGTCTCTCTGATTCTGGTCCCGGTTCATGTGTACATTGATTTCAAAGTACGCCTGTGAAGACTAATCTCTTCCACTGAGCCCCAGTTAGGAAACAGCCAAAGGAACAGCTGTTTTGCTGGGGTTTTTTTGTGTCACAAGTTGCTACATACTGTACTTTTTAAATGGAAAATCCCCACGTTTGAGGGCTTATGTTTTCTGTAGTATCTCGAAACTTCGCTTGAGAAAGAGCCTTCAGAATTTTTCCGTGGTCCTCTCAAGTTTCAAAATAATGATACTTCGAATGTATTCTGCAGGGTTTCCATCAGTCAAGGGCACAGAGTTCTGAAAATCTAGTGCTGTGAGGGCAGACAGAACCGTTGGCCACCTGCCAATAGATTTGTGCTGTTTTCCTCTTTAACTCACAGCCCTGGAAATTCTGACAGTGGCAGTAGCTCAATGGTTTTCTAAGTATCTGCCCCTTTGCCTGTTTGAAATGCTTCTCTCTGGCTGGTGAAGCTTTAGAAACTTGCAATTTCTTGCTTCCCTGGTTTGTAATAATTAAGACATTTCTGCTGAGTTTAAATCAGCTCAAGAAACAAAAACACAGAGTGCTAGAAGAGGAGGTCTGAAAAGGACGTCTTGCCTCTCTTGCAGCATGATATAGGGAAATAAGTACTTGGCTTGGGAATTAAATTTAAATGACTTTGGGCGAATCACATCACCTCTTTGAGCCTCAGTTTTGTCATTTGTAAGACGGCGATGCAAGTAACAATCTTGCAGGTTTGTTTTTAAGTTTAGAGATAGATGTGTGAAGTGCAAAAAAAATAGCATTTTGTAAATTGTCCCTCCAGTGTTGGATATTTTAGTTGCTTGGGGCAGATTTCATTCTTATAAGTAGTATTTAGACTAAACTATCTTGTGGCTGAGAGATTCTTCAGTCCAAAGATAGCAGGGTCACCTTGGGTCTTGTGTGCCCTGTGCGCACAGAATTTCGCCTTCTCTGTAACCAGCAGGGTCTCTTCCTTTTGGTTACCAGGTGCAAGGATGTGGGAGAGGGAATAGTTAACCTATTAGGAGATAAGCCCAGTTGCATTAAAGGCTTAAGTCCAGAGTCCTTACATGTAACAGGCAACCATCCTGCCACGGCGTTTGTTCAATGGCTAGAGTCGATTACACACAAAAAAAAAACCTCTGCCCCTGATGTCCTCTGTCACAGAACTGGGACATTATTTGAACAGCAATAGCATCCCACCAGCTGCTATCTCATACTTGTCTGTGTCTTTTCATTGATCTCACTGTCCCTCTCTGTTGTGTGTCTTGCTTGGTCAACCTTTTCTCTGTGTATTTTTCCATATCTACTTTGTCTCCACGAGTATATTTTTCTAACTCCTTTTGTTCTATTGCTGATCCAAAATATAAAATTGAAACCCTTTCTAAAGATTATTTTCTCTAGTGAAAGATGGCAGGTGAATCTCACGCATGCATCTTTATTCTCTCCTAAAACTTCATACAGCAACGCAAAGGAGGTTATCAAAAGAACAGTCATCATGAAATGTAAACTCACATAGATAAGGAAGAGAAAAGAGGCAATGGGGGTGGGCGGGGATTTGCAAGCGGGAAATGGAAGGCATCTCTTTGGTAGAAAGAAGTACAGATCTAAGAAAGGTAAATTCCAAGCCTGCATTAATAGAAGCCAAGAAGCAGGACCCTGGGGGGCTCAGGAATTTGCTGCACTGATAACCCTTAGAATAGTGTTGGAAGTAGTGTTGAAAACAAGAGGATTAGGTGAAAGTCTGTGCAAGAAGCAGTTGGGTCCTTGAGCTGTTCCTACTTCCTCCCCACCTGACAGAAGACTGGAAAGTGGGGGCTGTGCGCAACAGACCCCATCTACGTACAGAGAGCATCCGATCTGCCTTTTAATGCTCTAGCCTTAACTATGCACGGATCACAAAGGATCACCAGACATCTGTGGAAGCTTTCGTTGTGAAAGAGAGAGACTGCAATAGGCTTAATACTCATCATCCCCCCAAATTCATATGTTGAAACCTAACCCCCAATGTGATGGTATTTGGAGGTGGGGCCTTTGGGAGGTAATGAGGTCATGAGGGCTGAGCCCCCATGAATAAGATCAGTGCCCTTATAAAAGGACGCCAGAGAGCTCCCTCACCCCTTCTTCTGTTTGAGGATGAAGTCTATTCAGTGAGAAGGTGGTCATCCATGAATCAAGAAGAGGTTCATGCCAGACACCAAATCTGTGGCACCTTGACCTTGGACTTCTAGCCTCCAGAACTATGAGAAATACATGTGTGTTGTTTTTAAACCACCTAGTCTATGGTATTTTTGTTATAGCATCCCTAACGGACCAAGACAGAGACCAAAACATACAGAAAACAGAAACTTGAAGGTGACCATATAGGGAGAACAAAATTTTAAGAAACATTTATTAATATACGCAGAGAAATAAAAGACTACCACATCTTTGGAAGCAACCCTTGGAAATCACAATAGGACTGCAACAAACAACTCCATAGAAATGTTGTAAGACAAAATTGATAAAATGCACAAAGCGATAGAAAGTAGGAATGAAAAGATAAGACAATTGAAGATGGGTCTGGGGTATCCAAACACACAACTAATAGGAAGGAAAAAAATCATCAGAGGAACAATTCAGAGCTTCCAGAACATAAGGGAATAAGTCGCCAGATTGAAAGGGACCATTGAGTCCTTAGCACAATAGGTGAAAGTGGACCCACACAATCACCCCTCACTGTGAAGTCTCAGAACCCAGGGACGATAGAAAGAAGATTTTGTGAGAATCTTTCAGAGGAAGAAAACGGTTTCCTATAGCAACATGGATCAGAATGGCATGGACCTCACAAAACAACACTAGAAACTGAAATTAGAGAAGTAGCTTCAAATTTCAGAAAGGGAATGAATTTCCATCTAATTGTTTATGCGCAGAGAAGCAATCATTTGTATATGAAGGCAGATTAAAAATGTTTCAGGTCAAGCAGACCTGTCACTTACCCTTTTGAAGAACATTACAGAGACAGGCAAACAGGGGATCCAGTGAGGGGTGAAGGGGACACACAGGGTGAAGGGGGCGGAGGGTCCATGATTACAGCTGTGGGGGAGCCTGGAGGTCACCAATACTCATGGGAGCAAACCAACCCAACCAAAAAACCATCCCCATCGTACTACAGGGAAAACAAAAAAGTGTGCAGGAAAGGAAAAATAATCATAGCTTACCACCTGTCTCAGGAATGAATGGCATTCACATGGTCACAATAAGCTAAACTCCAACGTTAAACAACATTATGCTATAACCGCGTTAGGCAGATGAGAGACTAGAAGTGTGTGTGTGTGTGTGTGTGTGTGTGTGTGAGAGAGAGAGAGAGAGAGAGAGAGAGAGAGAGAGGGAAAATAACTGAAATACTAAACTTCTAGAGTGAGAAACCAATAAAACAGAAGTCGAGCAGCAGCAGTACAAGGATTTTACTGGAAATGCAAAATTAATTCCAAGAGAAACAGTTGAAAGTCATTGTTTCTGTGGATCAGGAGACTCTTTAAATTATTCACATGTATAACTTTAATAAAAATAAAAAGGAAAGGGAAAAAGCAGCCAGGGGAGAAATACTAATTACAGTACTTCTCAAGTAAACATTCTTTTTTTAAAAAAATAAGCAAAAACTCTTCTTTAAAAATTAAGTTGCACTTCCCTTACGTGACATGAATTTCTTTCCCTTGTAAAAGAATGACTGTCAATAGAAAAAAGATATTCCTAGTCTTAAAAATCACACAACTAAATCTAAGTTTAATAAGTAGGATGCGAATAGCTACAGCATCTTTGTTGAGGTAGCAAATACATACAATAAAATACACCCATTTAAACTTCATTTCAATTTGCATCTGTGCAACTTCTACTGCAATCAATATACAGATAGTGGGGCATTTCCATCATGCCTAAAAGTTCCCTGTGCCCCATCTCAGACAACTCCTACCTGAAGCTCCAGGTAACCACTGCCCACTTTCTGTCACTTTAGATTAGATTCATCTCTTCTAGGGTTTCACAGACACAAAATGAAATACACGTAGTACATACGCTTGTGTCTGGCGTTCTTTCAGACGCGTGTAACGTGCATTCATGTTTTGTGCATCAGTGGTCCTTTCTTGTTATTACTGAAGAGTATCCCACGGTATGAATACACCATAATTTGTTTATCTAAGATAAAAGCATTTTTGCAAAACTTGGGACGGTTCATTTTTTTTTGATTCCTCAAGTCTCTAGGTGACAAGCTCTTTCTTCCCATCAGCAAACTCTCTCCTTGGTCACTTATCAAAAAGGGAACCGGGATCTGACAGTGGAGTGAGATTCTTCTGGGTAACCCAGCTCCGTTGCTTAGCAACAAACAGAATAACTGTATTAGTTTAGTGGATTCTGAACAAAAGGTAATCATCTTTTATCCCCTGATAGATAGAGGACGATGTGATTTCAAGTAAAGTGGGGGAAAAAATAAAAACCATGTGAATGGAAAGAAAACACATCTAGTAAATAAATACATCACAATAACTCTTATACCCACACTGCTGAGCCCCATCGAGTGTTCTGTAGGAAACCAAGGAACCCTCATTTATATTAACTATCATGGTATAGGCACTGGTGTGCAAAATCTTTTAAAAGGCACAAACAAACGATGCCAGAGACAATTATAATTGGTGACCAAAATAAAGAGAAACACATTAACCTGAATTGGCATTAATACTTCAAAGGTTCCATATGAAGTGAAGGAGATATTTTGTCCTATATGTATGCCTCTTCCAAAAAGAAGGAAAAAATTCCTTTGGGCTTTTTCTTCTACACGCCAGAGTGAGTAACTGCTTTCCACAGGAAAGGTGCTGACTTAACATTTGTTCACCTGGTTCCTTAATCTCAAAAAGAATGGCATTCATTTTGCAGGTGATGTTACTAACAGAAGTTTTTTTTAACTTCCTCTGGAGTTTTGCCAACTTGACACCATTACTTCCTTCTCATTATCTGCCCGCCCCCCGCCCCCATGATAAAAACTGGCAGAAATAGCTCTGCTGAGAGTCATGGGTTTAATGAGCAGAATATCCCCCAGCCATTTAATGCAAAGTGTTTAATAATCAATCAGAGATCAGTTTCACTTAATTTTACAGGGTTGAGAGGGAGACAAAAACCCTTCACCATCATTTTTGAGCCATCCCTGGAGTGGTTCCCCACTTGTCTCCTGATGACAGATTTCTTGGTTTAAATCATGCCCCAAGGGAATGGATACAAAACTCTGGTCGTGCAGTTTTCTGTCAGTGCCTGGGCATCTGGTAAAAGACAGCTTTGCAGTTTCCTTTATTTTAGGGGTGAAGTTGGCCACCAAATAATTGGGTTCATATCCCCTCTTCTCTTAGATGGCAAGGACAAGTTCTATAAACGGGCTTCATTGCAGCCTTCAAAGGAAAGGAGCTAGGGGAAACGTATCTTCCAGAGCTGCTATCTTTGTATTTTCATCCCAATTTAAAATATTCTGGTCTTTTCTGACTTTGAATTGTACGAGGCATCCACTTGTGTTTCGAATTGTATGTTCTGGGAGAGCACACCGAGGCAGATAAACAGGAAGGCAGGCCCTGCTGAAGACCTTGCAAAACACATCCTGGGGCCCCATACCATTAATGAAAATCTCCCAGCCACACGGCTCTAGACAGAGCTGCTGCTGCTCTAGGGCTCAAGCAGAATCACTTCTGAGTCACTAAGTGCCCACGGTGTTTTACTCCCTGTTGTGACATTTTGTGGCTCTGTTTTCTGCTCTGGGGAGATTTATCAGTTAAAAGAAGAGACTGGATGGAAAAAATCTGGCTTTGCCCATTAACAGATTCTGGTCCACAATTGCCCTGTTTACAGACATTTACTGAAATGGATTCTCCTTGTGGTTAAAAGACTGAAACTCTAAAAGAACGTGTCTGTATCTCTATATTTTTAAATATACAAAACAAGAGCCAGATTTCAGACTGGTTCTTTGTTTTTTTAATTGAAGTACAGTTGATTTACAAAGTTAATTTCTGATGTACAATAAATTGACTCAGTTATACATATATACATTCTTCTTTATATTCCTTTCCCTTATGGTTTATGCCAGGACATTGAATATAGCTCTCTGTGCTGTACAGCAAGACTGGTTCATTTTTAACTTAGTGCTCTCAAGGGATAGATGATGGTGAGGAAAAAATATCAGAGCAGTGTTCTCTAAAATTCAGATTTGGGGTCAGCAGTAGCTGAGTTCCATTTCATCTACTCACCTTCATCTTGCTGAGTTTTGTTTCCTTTTTTAAAAAAATTTTATTGGAGTATAGTTGATTTAAAATGTTGTGATAGTTTCTGCTGTACGGCAAAGTGAATCAGTTATATAATACATATAGCCACACTTTTAAAACTTATTTTCCTGTATAGGCCATTACAGAGAATTGAGTAGAGTTCCCTGTGCTATACAGTAGGTCCTTATTAGTTATCTATTTTATATATAGTAGTGTGTATATGTCAATCCCAATCTCCCAGTGTATCCCTCCTTGTCATTATCCCCCCCTAGTAACCATAAGTTTGTTTTCTACATTTGTGACTCAATTTCTGTTTTGTAAATAAGCTCATTTGTACCATTTTTTTAGATTCCACATATAAGCGATATCGTATGATGTTTGTTTTTCTCTGTCTGACTTACTTCACTCAATATGAGAACTGAATTTTGTTTTCTTTTTCCTCCTCTGCTGTGAGTTTCTGGCGAGATGGCGAGAAACTAACAGTGATGAGAAAAAGAACGACACACTCTCTGTGCAGTACTAATGAAATGGAAACTACGAAAGAGCCGCCCAGTAGACTTTCTGAGACGTAAGCCCATTATAACATAGAGCAAAACGATGCAGTTACAGTTGTTTTTAGATTTCTTTTGTGCTGAGGTAACATTGAGTTTAATGTGTACACCATTTTATTTCTACTTCTGTCTACCGTACAGTGTGGAGCAGGATAATTCTGTGTTCTGGGGGGGGGTGTCCTGTGCACTGTAGGATGTTAGCAGCATCCCTGGTCTCCACCCACCAGATGCCACTAGCACTCTCAAAGTTGTGAAAATGAAAAATATCTCCAAACATTGCCAAAAAGTCCTGTGAGAAGGGACTTGGGAAGCTGAGCCTTGTGGAGGGAGTAGGGTGGTGCTGGACAGAGAGATCACTGGACAGGGGAGCCCGAAAACCAGCTGCCTCGCCCAGGCTGTGATCCTCGTGAGCTGTGGGTACCATGGAAAATCCACTTCATCTGTCCTACCATCGTGGGTGGTCCTGTGTCCAACCAATCGAGGCTCCCTTCTGGCTTTCATCTGTGTATTAGTCAGGGTCCCTGAGAGAGACAGCACCAATAGGGCACCTATGTCTATGTCTACAGCTCTAGCTCTACCTTTATATCTACTTATATATTTATTATTTATCTATATTTATCTATATCTATGTACTCCTCATCTAGATAGATAAAAATATAGGTATAACTACAGATATGGCTGGATATAGAAATAGATAGTTGAGGACTTCCCTGGTGGCGCAGTGGTTAAGAATCCGCCTGCCAATGCAGGGGACACAGGTTCGAGCCCTAGTCGGGGAAGATCCCACATGCCGCGGAGCAACTAAGCCCGTGCGCCACAACTACTGAAGCCCACGCGCCTAGAGCCCGTGTTCCGCAACAAGAGAAGCCACCGCCATGAGAAGCCCGCACACCACAACGAAGAGTAGCCCCCACTTGTCGCAACTAGAGAAAGGCTGCAAGCAGCAAAGAAGACCCAACACAGCCAAAAATAAATGAATAAATAAATTTAGGAAAAATAGAAAAGAAATAGATAGTTGAGATTTATAGAAATTGATACAGTTGAGAAGATTTACTACAAGAAATCTGCTCACGCAGTTACTGAGATGACCCCCACCTGCCATCTGTGAGCTGGAGACCCCTGACGGCGAGGGGGTTTGGTTCAGTCCAAGCCCGAAGGCCTGAGAGTCAGGAGTACCCACGTCTCAGGGCAGGTGAGGATGGATATTGCAGCTCCTGCAAGAGAACAAACCTTCTTGCACCACTTTGTTCTCTTCAGGCCCTCTGGGGATTAGATGTGCCCCGCCTAGGGGAGGGGGTTTTCTTTACTGAGTCCACCCATTCAAATGCTCATCTCTTCAGGAAACACCCTACAGACACATCCAGAAATCCGGGCATCCCTTCACCCAGTCAAGCGGATGTGTAAAACCAACCATCACAACTTCCTATTGTTAAGGTATAATGGCCTTGGGCTACAGCATTCTGCTTCCAGGAGCCCGAAAGAGGAAAGGCAGTCCAATCCCATGGATTTTCAACACTGATAGTCTACAATCCCAGTGTGGATTGGAGTCGAGAGGGAAAGACTAGGGCACATCACTAATTATTAGAGAAATGTGAATCAAAACTACAAATCAAAACTACCTCACACCGGTCAGAATGACCATCATCAAAAAAATCTACAAACAATAAATGCTGGAGAGGGTGAGGAGAAAAGGGAACTGTTGGTGGGAATGTAAATTGGTACAACCACTATGGAGAACAGTACGGAGGTTCCTTAAAAAACTAAAAACAGAGCTACCATATGACCCAGCAATCCCACTCCTGGGCATATACCCAGAGAAAACCATAATTCAAAAAGATACATGTACCCCAATGTTCATTGCAGCTCTATTTACAATAGCCAATACATGGAAACAACCTAAATGTCCATCGACAGAGGAATGGATAAAGAAGATGTGGTATATATATATACAAATATTACTCAGCCATAAAAAAGAAGACAATAATGCCTTTTGAAGCAACAAGGTTGCACGTAGAGATTGTCATACTAAATGAAGTAAGTCAGACAGAGAAAGACAAATATCATATGATATATGTGCAATCTAAAAAAAAGGGTACAAATGAACTTATTTACAAAACAGAAATAGAGTCACAGATGTAAAAAAGAAAAGTTATGGTTACGGGGGGTGGGTAATGAGAAGGAGGGATAAATTGGGAGATTGGGATTGACATATACACAGTACTATATATAAAATAGATAACTAATAATAGGACCTACTGTGTAGCACAGGGAACTCTACTCAATACTCTGTGATGGCCTATATGGGAAAAGAAGCTAAAAAAAGAGTGGATATATGTTTATGTATAACTGATTCACGTTGCTGAACACCTGAAACTAACACAACATTGTAAATCAACTATACTCCAATAAAAATTAAAAAAAAAAAGAATAGGGCAGATGTGGGTAAGTGAGCCAATGAGCAATGCTCTGTGTACCAGAGTCTCCTGCCCTCTCTGCTCCTTCCCTAAACTTCATCTCCCTTCCTTCTTTTGTTCATGAAGACATGAGGCACCCAGCCATGGGTTGAGGGAGGGAGACTACGAGCCTCTGTGGAGCACCAGTGTGGTTTTTAAGTTTCATGTCGTCAGTATGATCCAGAGATCCAAAAAATGTACTCAACATATTGGGACACACACACACACACACACACACACACACACACACACACGCACTTCCAGGAAAGAGTCCACACAAAGTAATTAGTCCGCAAAGCCAAAGAATTTCTCCTTGTCAGTGTCTGTTAGGGGCAGCGACACTCATTTCACTCGGCTGCATTCTAGCATCAGATTCTGGGAGAGGAATGTCCAGCAGGCATCTCATCTCTCCTGTAAAGATTTTATTCCAATAGCATCTGAGAGCAAAAAAATTTAAAAAAGGCAAATTACATCACCAGTGAAAATGGCCTAACCCAGAGGCAGAGGGACTTCTTTCAAATATGAATCAGTGAAAAATTAAACAGGGAGGTCGTGCTTTGACTACAGGATCTGCAAAGCTAAGGAGCTCGTGTCCCTTTTCCAAGAGGAGGACGGCTAATGCCCCTTGGATCCAGCACGGCCGCCCCAGTGGCCGGAACTAACAACTTTTGCACAAGCGATGAGCTGCTCATTAAGGGCGCATCTGATCATGCAGGAGGTGTAGCAAGTGGGCTCCTATCAGCGAACCTGGATCTATTTTGCACACCTGCGTGCAATTTATAAACCAACCGTACTGGTCCTGCCAAGAGGAAGTCTCCAAAAAAAGAGATGTGCTTCGTATTCCTGGAAATGATTTTATTTAGAAGGAAAGCAGAGCACACACTTTGAATAGAATCAGCTGAGGCTGCAGACAGCATTTTCATGCAGCTCTACGATGTAGGCAGGGACGCACAGCCTTCCTTAAAAGCATATGTACATTATTGAGAAGGCATATCTCTCCGTTTTCAGTAGGGGAATATCCTGGCTGGGTTTGGGTCTTACTGCATAACCCGGGCACAGAATTGCAACACAGTTGTCCAAATTCTCACACAAAATCAATTAGCAAGCACTTCTGACTCTGAAGCAAAGGGTTAATATAGGGCCTGGAGGGACTCCTCTGGTGGTCCAGAGGTTAAGACTCCGGACTTCCACTGCAGGGGACGCAGATCCGATCCCTGTTCGGAGAACTAAGATCCCACATGCAGGTGGCCTATGTATACATAGACCACTCTTACTAAGACGTGTATTTTTATGCTTGAATTGACAGCATTCAGTGCTCAGTTCTAAACTTTGCCCATCTGGACACTGCCCCTGATGACTGATATGAGACCCACAGGCCATCCGTTAATTAAAAAGCTGGTCTCCATCACCCACTTGATGCTAGATTTTGACCCTCTTCACTTATTCCTGTTACTTCCACCATCCTAGCTCCTTCACTCATTGGCTGTGTGACCACCGGAAGTCGCTAGACCTCTCTGAGCTTCTGTTTCCTCATCTGTAAAATGGGGTAATAATCTCTACTTCAGGAACAGAACACCTCACAACAGCTAGTTTGCAATGTACCCTTGACAGTACGGGTTTCAACCTCCCCTTTTACTCTCCTCCCCCAGCTCTCCCCTCCCTGGTCCCTGCTCTATCTCCATTACTGTAACTCCCAATGCATTGTTTTACTTCTTTCTCTGGCACAAGACCAGAAAAAAAAAAAAAGATAATAAAATAATCATGTGAATTATAGGCTGCAGACTTCCGTGGCCACCAATTTAAGACTCTCCAGGGACATTTCTGAATAGGAACCAGGTCGATGGTGAAGTCTGCAGTCCACTAGATGACAGCATTTCACATTCAGATGATAACTCTTCTTATTCCACCACACGAAGGATAGGGTGATATGCATTTAGAGGTCTAGAGTGAATTTTCTCATCATTGCCTCTGTGCAGTTTTATCCACGGGAAAGATAGGAATAGATACAAGTCTTTGCCACCTGAGTTACTTAATATTTTCTTGTCTCATTTTATCCCTAGTAATTTTTAAGGGCTTAAATAATGCAGGTGAATGTAACCGGGATGGAAATATTTTTAAATATTGAAACTCCTGCTTTGTTTCCTAGAGAAAGAATGGGTTCATAATTGGTAACTTTCAGTCAGCCTAAAATTTAAAAACAGTTTAGTAATGGATTTTGTCTTTCAGCATATATATGTTGCTTTGTGTCTCCATTTTAGGTCGTTTAGGTATTTGATTTCCAAGTGCCACGGTGTTTCATTTTTGTTTTCAACGTGCCCAGTTAAAAGTGAAAGTATGTAAGTATGTAATCTTAGGTAGGTGAACTCCTTTCTAGTTGTGACATTGAAAGAATAAACCATAAGGGAAAATATTACTACACAAATATAGTATAGACCATACGAATTTGTATAGACTATACTAATATATTTTAATGTATATCAAAATATCATATATTAGGAGGCAAATAATTAATGAGGAGAAGGTAACCTTAAAGTAAGTGAGAATCAAAATTTAACTTCTTAATTTTAAAAAGAGAAAATACAAATCAAGAAGACATAAATAAACAAGTAAATAAAAGAAAATGAGTAAAAGGCATGAATGAGCATTTCATAATGGAAGAAGAGTGATCGAGCAATAAATATATGGAAGTATGTGCAACTCCAGCCATCAAAGAAACAGAAATTAATACTGAGAGACAGTATTTTTAGCTAATTTCATTGGCAGAATGGCTTCTTTTTTCAATTGTCAACTTAGTATCGGTAAAGATGCAGAAAACGGGAATTTTCATACATAACAGTACTGGGAATGATATTCATTTCCTTTGACCCATCATTCCTCATCTAATAATGTACCCTAGGAAATATTTGCAAAGATCTAGCTGCAATGATATTTACTTTAGTGATCTTTAGAATAGTTAAGAAAAGGAAGCAAATTAATATATAACCAACAAGGAACTACTTGAACTATGATTTTTTTTACACAAGAGAAAACTATGCAGCTATTAGAAAGGACATTATAGATTGTCTTAGTCAATGCTCTTCAGTTGAAATTCACTTAATAAGTAAAGTAAGAATGTAAAATATTGAAAGGTCAAAATAAACTTATGAACACTGGAGGAAACAGACTCACCAGGTCACATAGGAGCTGGAAGCGGAAATCAGGTATCAAGACTACTCACCTTTTCACCCATA
Organism: Lagenorhynchus albirostris; assembly: GCF_949774975.1. Lineage (NCBI taxonomy): Eukaryota > Metazoa > Chordata > Mammalia > Artiodactyla > Delphinidae > Lagenorhynchus > Lagenorhynchus albirostris. Next base: position 168,608,455 of record NC_083095.1, on the reverse strand, counting down.
GATACCTGTGGTCTCCCATCCTTGCCTCTCCATGGATCACGCTGTTACCCTGCTTCTATTTGTAGATCAGCTCGCTTGCTTTACTCATGATATCTCTGCATAACTTCTGTTTGCAGGTAGCATTTTATCTTGATTTCACCAGTCCCAGCCAACTCACAGGACAAATCAGTACAAAGACCTCCATCCTGGTCATTATAACAGACCAGACTTTCACAGCCTGATTCCAAATTACTGGGAGAGAGAATCTGATTGGCACCATCAGGGGAGAGAGAGAGAGATAGAGAGGGAGTGTGTGTGTGTGTGTGTGCGCGCGTGCAAGTGTGTGTGATGTGGAGTAGGGGGACACTGGCCGTGGAGTGAGTGAAGAGGTGTTATGAGGTGTGATCATGAGGCCCCTAAGGTCACCTTTTCCAGTCCTAAATTGGGTGGAGAGGGTAGGGTCTCTACAGATGGACTTGGCATGTCTGTTACACAGAAGAATATCTAGCGATGTAAAAAGACATACAAACTCCAGTGAATGTAAAAAAGAGTGTGCTAAATATGGTATAATCCTGATTTTTTAAAATAAACGTGCATAGAAAAAATTACTGGAAGAATCCCTGGTGGTGGAATAATGGAAGACTTTTTTAAGATTTCTCTTTTCTAAATTTTCTATAATTTTTTTTTTTTTTTTTGCGGTACGCGGGCCTCTCACTGTTGTGGCCTCTCCCGTTGCGGAGCACAGGCTCCGGACGCGCAGGCTCAGCGGCCATGGCTCATGGGCCCAGCCGCTCCGCGGCATGTGGGATCTTCCCAGACCGGGGCACGAACCCGTGTCCCCTGCATCGGCAGGCGGACTCTCAACCACTGCACCACCAGGGAAGCCCAATATATACATTTTAATAAAGAAAATAAATACAGTAAGGGCATACAAAATTTAAATGAGTAAAAGAGCTTAGGATCCTAAATTAATCCTTATGAAAAGATAATCACCCGTATTAATGGGAGACTACTTTATAACCTGGCAGACAACAATATTGTGGTGGGTAATATTCTGAGAATCTCAAGGCAAGGAGTCCTTTTGCCCTAAAATTCATTACGGTTCTACTTGGGGAATGTGGGCAGTGAACATTTACGAACATGTGTAACCTATAGGAAAAATATCAATACTGGGAAGTTTTTTTTTTCTTCTAAGATTTCTTTTTTTTTTTTTTAAGAGCAGGTCTAGGTTCACAGCAAAATTGAGAGGAAGAGACAGAAGTGTTCCATATCCCCTTTGCACCCCTCTACAGCCTCCCCATTAACAGCATCCCCTATCAGATGGTGTATTCGGTACAACTGATGAACCTACGTTGACAAGGTCCTAATCACCCAAAGTTCAGAGTTTGCATTAGGTCCGAGGGTTCACTTGCTGTTGTCTCACACGTGGTAGTTTTACTGCCCTAAAAGTTCTCTGTGCTCCGTTTACTCATCCCTCCCACCATCATCCCACCTGGCAACCACTGATCTTTTCACCATCTCCATAGTTTTGCCTTTTCCAGAACATCATATGTCTGGAATCATACAGTGCGTATGTAGCCTTTTCAGATTGGCTTCTTTCACTTAATAATATGTATTTAAGCTTCCTCCATGCCCTTTCATGGCTTTATAAGTCATTTCTTTTTAGCTCAGGATAATAGCCCATTGTCTGTTGCACCACAGTTTATTTCTCCATTCATGTGTTGAAGGACATCTTGGTTGCTTCCAAGCTTTGGCCATTATAAACAAAGCTGCTATAAACAACCCCGTGCAGCTTTTTGTGTGGACACAGTTTTCAGGTCATTTGGCTAAATACCAAGGAGTGGGATTGCTGGATCTTATGTTAAGAATATGTTGTTTTACAAGAAGTTGCAACGTCCAAAAGTGAGTGTACCATTTTGCATTTCCATTCTGATAAGTTTTCTAAACATTTATGTATCTGTTCCAGTTAGTAATCCAAAAAACACTAAGAAAATGTACAATTTTAGAAGGGAAGGAGAATATTTAAATGCTCTAGTAGTTAGGACAAGACCCTTTCTCTTACAAACTCACTATATTCTTGTTTAAAAACACACTTTTCCCTCCAACTCCCTCACTTGTCTGTTGGCCCCCAAGCCTATAACTGCTCGTATGCCCTGAAGATCAGCTTGGTAACAGCCTCCTATATCTCTCCCAACACAAATCTCAGTTCGCCAGCAAGAACGACCTTACTTTGTAAGAACATTTATCTCAAAGTGAATTTTTAAGAGATGCTGAAAACTCCCCACTTCCATCCCATTCTTCCTAGAAAATAAATATCCATTGAAGATTCACTTCCGTGTGTTAAGACAGTGCCCAGAAGCCAGCATTTAAGACGCAAATGGCCCTTGGAGAGGAATGCATTTAGCCACGAGCACTTTAGCGTGGGTACTTGTATCAGGATATGCTGTCCAGTTCCCTTCCGCAGCCCCAAGAGAAGGAGGGAGACTAGTGGCCTTTAAAAGAAAAGAATCCAAGATTTGAATGGTTGCCAGGAAGAAACAGCTGGGATCAGCAGGAAGGCTCTAGACACTTGGCAGGAATCTACCCTGGGCAGGAGATGGGGGAGTCAAGGTTCAAAGGCAAAATAGCAAAGCGTTTATTTAATTCACAGTTATTCCCGAGAGGTGTCCCCGTCTTTACAGTTAACCTCTGGAGATTCCGATCGTCTCCCGTTATACAAATCCGGATCAGCGGGAGAACCCAGAGCTTTGTCCTCACCGGGAGGTGGGTTGGGTTGGTGGATCCCCAACGGGCTGGCCGGCTGCCACCGTGCTATCCCCGGGGCCTAGGGCCAGTTGTTCCTGCCAAGAGTCATAAATCAAGAGTTTTAACCTGTTGCTCTGAAGGTCGAGTCCACAGCTATTTTTCTTGTAGTGCTTTAGCACCCAGTTGAGCTCGCGGCTCATGAGGCTCGCAGGAGCCAGGGCACGGCTTGCTCCAGACTGTGTTGGCTGAAAAGTGTCCCTAAGACACACTGCTCTGATGTGGCTGCAACTGAGATTTGGGGTTTTAATATTTTGCTGCCTAGTCGAAGCCTACAGTACTTAAAAGGCGTTCCATCTCACTTAACCATTGGCGGAGCACATTAGGAGTCCTGGGGTGCCGAAATACTTGCCTTCAAGCCTCTTCCTATCCAATAGGAGTGCTTAAACAAATGCAGAATTAAGTTGTTCATGTGAGACGGTTCGTGATAAATAGTAAGAAGGATGCCGATTTCCACGGAGGGAGCGATGGATGTGGTGGAGAGGGGGTGGGAGTTGTAGGGGGTGTAGGGACGCAAGGGATTATCCAGTGGACTCAATGCAATCCCGGGGTCCTTGTAAGGAGAAGGCAGGGGACACAGGGTGAAAGGAGAGGTGACAACAAAGGCAGAGATTGAAGCGGGTGATGCATTTTGAAGATGGAGGAAGGGGCCACAAGCCAAGGAATGCAGGCAGCCTCCAGGAGCTGGAAAAGGTTAGAACAAAACTCTCCCCTGGAGCCACCAGAAGGGATGCAGCTCTGCTGACATTTTTACTTTGGGCCAGAAGACCCATTTCTGACTTCTGACCTCCCAAACTGTAAGACAATAAATTGGTGTTGTTTTAAGCCACTAAATTTGTGATAACTTGTTACAGCAGTACAGGAAACGGAAAACGCCCAGGGATGGACAATTTCATTTTGCAATTTTATTTGGGGTGTTTGGCAACAGAGAAGGAAGGTTAAACACCCAGACTCTGGAGTCAGATGGCCAGAAACCAAACCCTAGTGGGCAGCTCTGTGAATTGGGTACATTACTTAACTTCTTTGGGTCTCAATTTACATTTTTTGGTAAAATGGATCCCGGTCATAAGGATTTACACGAGTTAATGCAGGTAACATTCTTGGAACAGTGTCTGGTACACAGCAAATGCTCGACACATTTTAGTTCATTCATATAATATTTTGCAGCACATTTCAGCAAATGTTGTAGCTAGGATTGTGTTGAGCTCTCTAATGCTGCTTTAGGATGGCTGCTACTGTAACCATAGTAACTGCTTAAAAATCCAGAAAATGGGCTTTTTCAATACTCACCCCCAACAGATGCCTCACGGCTGTGATGACTTTGCGGCTCGGGGAAAGCCCCCCATTGCTCCTCCACAGCTGCACGTACTTCCTTGGGAAGGATTCTCTTTCTTCTTCCTCTTTCAGAGTCTCTGAAGAGAGGATCAGAACATTCGTGCCATCTGGTCTTGGTAGTTCTGTGGTTCTTGAAACCCAGTTTCATTTCTGTTTATGAAGGTAGAAAATCCTCCAGGCTATATTTAAAACAGTTTCAAGACCAGCCTGACTGTACTGTTCCTGGCTCACCCTGGGAAATTGCCCTTCCTGGTAATGAACTTCTCCTTCCTAAACTGAAGCATATACAGGATTTTTTTTCTAGGAGCCCAAACTTGGAAGAGACTGATCTGGGCTTTGTGAGTGGCAATGAACAACGTTTGTGTGTGTGTGTGTGCGTGTGTTTGTGTGTGCACGCACGTGCTCACGCACCATCTAAGCAGGCATGCAAGCATTCAGCTGCACCGTTAGCGGCATTTCAAAGCTGGCCCTTGGAACTCGAACTGTAACAAGAGTAACGATTCACTGAGTGTGGAACGGATCTTCAGAGCTGTACAAAGCAGGAGCTTTTAAGGTCAATCATACTGTTTCTGGGGGGAAGGAACTATTGCCTCATCCCAGGTCAGGAAGATGTTTGTCTATGAATCCTTTTAAGAGATTTATGGTTTTAGCCCTTACACTTAGGTCCTTGATCATTTTTGAATTAATTTTTATGTATGGTGGGAGGCAGAGGCTCAAATTCATCCCTTTGTATGTGGATGTCCCATCGTCCCAGCACCATTTGTTGAAAAGGCTACTCTTCCCCCCATTGAATTGTCGTGGCACACTTACTGAAAATCAATTGCCTGATAATGCAAGGGTTTATTTTTGGACTCACTGACCTGTATATTCATCCTTATGGCAGCATCACACCATCTTGATCACTGTTTTTTGTAGCAAGTTGTGAAATTGTGAAGTGTGAGTCCTCCCACTTTGTTCTTTTCTTGAGATTGTTTTGGTTATTTGGGGCCCCTTGTATTAGGATCAGTTTGTCAATTTCTGCAGAAGAAAGGTGGCATATATATGTGTATATATATATATATATATATATATATATTTTTTTTTTTTTTTTTTGCGGTACGCGGGCCTCTCACTGTTGTGGCCTCTCCCGTTGCGGAGCACAGGCTCCGGACGCGCAGGCTCAGCGGCCATGGCTCACGGGCCCAGCCGCTCCGCGGCATGTGGGATCCTCCTGGACCGAGGCACGAACCCGTGTCCCCTGCATTGGCAGGCGGACTCTCAACCACTGCGCCACCAGGGAAGCCCTTTTTGGATAGAGATTGAGTTGAATCTGAAGATCAACTTGGGGAATATTGCCATCTGGACAATCTTTCAGTTCACGGACGCATCCTTGAATCCTTTGACAGCCTTGAATTCTGAACTAATGTCTCTAATATGTACCTGCCTGCTTAGCAAGTGTCAGGCAGGTGACTCTGACATGTCTAGTCAGAGCACTGAGCAGTGAATTAGTTGGATTTGGGGACATTCACTATCTATGCGCTTTTCTGGGCTGCTTACGTCTCTAGGATGGAACACGGCACCAAAAGGCCAAACAACTTCACCAGTTCAATGACCACAGGCTTTTTCCCCAGTCTCAGTCAGGTATCAGTCAGATGCTCGATGTTGGTAGGATGAAGTACAGTGAAACTACTTTTCGTCTTCATAGTCATATGCTGTTCTTTTGGGGATGTCATCTACTCCACGTGAGCCTAGATAATGCTTGGGTGGCCTCCTGTGTCCCATCTATTCATCTACCAAAGAGTTTCTTCGAGTCTAGAGCTGGAGAGGGGTGTTCTCCGAGGAAGAGCCCGACGGTCCAGTGAAGATAGTTGCAGTAACTACATCAACCCTTGAGCATCAAGGAATTAGGAGGACATGACAGCTTCCGGTGTCATTTTAGGAAAGCAGGGGCTGGTAGTCCCACACTTTCGAGCTGTAGGATTCAAACCATCAGTGGGGCTGTGAAATCAATGCAGCAGTTCCCAACCAGAATACGTGAGAAGTGCAATAACGAATAGAACAAGTTCATCGGGAAAGGTAAGAGTATGTTTTGTTTCTTGAAACTGCGAATACCAATGTAAATAATTTTTGAGGTTTTGGCGCTTTTGTAGCTGCTGCACGTTTGTTACTTCAGCTGCCCTTGTCTCTTTCTCTATAGTGATGAGCAGAAGAGGTTTAAAACAATAAGATCTGAGCGTTTAGCTCTGAGCTCGTTAGAAAGAGCAAAGCACAAGGAGATTGAGCTGGACGGACAATGACTCCATTAGCGGTGGGTACTCTGGAAGGGGAGAGGCAGCCTGCTAAATGACCCAGTCCTTTGGAAATAAAAGAACTCATTCACGAGAAACTGGCCTGGGACTGAAAAATGACCACAGGATTTTACCAGCAAGAAGCCTAAATGTTCCTCCTCATTTGGCCACAAGGAAAACAGACCCAGAAAGAAAGCATTTAACTATTTCGGTTTAAATACCTAAACTCACTCTAACTCTGGCCAGTCATGAAATGTGAAAGTTGAAATTGACGATATATGCACTTCTCATGCTAGACAGGCACTTTTTTTTAACACTTTTTGCCATGTGGAATAAGATAAGGACAATTCATATGTATGAAATTCCTTTGCAGGGGATCAAGGGTAAGAACCTGACCCCCAGGGAATAATGTGCTCCAAATCCGAACTATCTGCTACATCCTTAGCTATTAGGTCAAGGGCTTCAGGCAAGGAAAGTCCTTCAAAATAAAGATTAGGAAGGCATACAGGGCACCTGGGTGTATATCCAGGAGTTTCAAGTGTTTTTTATTCACTAACTGAGACTTAACACCTTGCTGAACAAGGCTGCGGCAGGTCAAGTGTAAGTGAGGACAAGATAGGACGTTTAACTCCCATCAAAAAGAAGGCAGGTTCTGATTAAGCCTCAGAATGTGGTCTGAGGAAGCAGAGGTATCGTGTGTGTACATGATATTCTGGGTCCAGCAAATCCCCTCCTCCCACTCTTCTCCTGAGACCTCAGGGGAAATAGAAGCGCATGTCTATATATACGGTAAAGAGTAAAGGACGGTGCACCTTCCCAAGAGACCCCACTGGGTGAAACCTTAAAATTTTCAGTTGTTGAACCCTAAAGATCAACTTGCACCCTTCCTATAAAAGCCCTTCAAGCCCAGGAATAAAAATGCCATCGGGTACAACTCAGCGCTCTGGAAATACAGATTCCCCCCAGCCCAGGGGGTGAGATCCAAGGAGGAGTGTGCCTGCCACGTTGGTGCCTAGATTCCATCCCTGGCACCCCTAGCCACACCTCTTCTCTGCTCTATTTCTTTCCTTGTTTTAATTCCCCACGCGGTACCTTTCATCCCCTTGACTCATTTATTTTGTAACTGGAAGTCTGTACCTTTTCATCTCCCTCGACTGTTTCTTTCCTCCACCAGCCCTGCTCCCTTCGGGCAACCACCTGTTTGTTCTCTGTATCTATAACTCTGTTTCTGTTTGGTTATGTGTGTTCATTTGGTTTTTTGTTGTTGCTGTTGTTTTTAGATTCCACATATAAGTGAAATCGTACAGCATTTGTCTTTCTCTGTCTGACTTATCTCACTGAGCATAATACCCTCTGGGTCCATCCATGTTGTCCCAAACGGCATGATTTCATTCTTTTTGATGGCCGAGTAATATTCCATTGTATATATACACCACATATTCTTTATCCATTCTTCTGTTGATGGCCCTAGACTCCATCCCTGGCACTCATATCCACACCTCTGTTCTACTTTTAGGGAAAAAAACCCAAAACAAAACATATTTAAAAACCATGAAGCCCACATTATCTGTGGTCTTGTTTTTAGTATTCTGGGGTTCCAGCCACAGTCCTAGTCTGCTCTTCCTTTTTCCAAATTGCCCTTTCTACTCAATTCTTCTTTACACTTTCCCATTTTTGTCATCAACCCTCTCTATTCCTGATTTCTATATGTTCGACTCTTCTTCTCGGGCTGCCCCTACTTCTGAATCCTATGAAAAGGCTTGTGATGGGGGAGGGGGAAAAGGAGATGTAAAACGCGGAAATAAGACGTTGAGGAATCATCCCAAAGAAATGGGACAAATCCGCGCCACTCCCCCAACCTGAGTCCCACAATGAAGTTTCCACTTGGGTGGTTTTTGCTTCTTTTCACTGCCTCTTTGATACATTTCCCAGATTTTTTTTTTCAAGTCAAGGTCGTATCTGCCAAAGATTGAAGGGCAAAACCCTCCACCCAACAGATAACCCACTACATAACATTTTCTAATTTGTATCAGAATGTGCTTGGAATAAGTCTTTTTTACTTTTTTCCCCCAGAGTCGCTTTACCAAGGTTTTCTGGCTGATTATTTGGCAAGAAGCCTTGATTATATAAAGTTAAACAAAGTTTTAAAAATGTAATTTCCTTATATAAACAACAAGTGCTACACTCTGATAAATAACTTCAGATTTGTTTGCTGTTTTATGTAGGTCCTTAATTCCCAATCCCTCCCACTAAGTCTTTCCTTATATCAATTCTAATTTTAATTTTTAAAGTAAGTGCTGCAAATGATCATAGGTTGAATGAGAGCAAAACCATTCTAATGAATTAGTTATTAAAAGGAAGGACATATGGACTATGTGTTAGAATTTCGTATAAATTCACATCTAAAAGTGATCATCTTATTCATTCAACTCATTTTACAGGTGAGAAAACTGAGGCCCAGGGGTGCGGCAAAATTTGCCCAAAGTTGCACGTGAGTTGGGGGATGTCCTGCCTCCCCTCTGGGCTTCTTCATTTATAGTTCTCTCCACCTGGAAACTAAAGGCCAGCACTTAGCCCTACCTTCACCCCCGCCCCTTTTGTCCTTCTCAGCCTGGTGGTCACTTTCCACAGAATAATTTCTGTGAAAATCCACCAAACCCATAATCCAGCAGAGCAGCCCCTGCTTACCTCCCTCCCACTTATGGCAACGTGGTGCTTTTCGGTTGTTTATTTGTCAGTCTCGGACTCTGAACTGTGAACACTTTTCCTTAGTTCTTTGACACAGAGCTTCTTACAGTCCCTGGCGCCTAATAGATGCTGAATAAATATTTGCTGGGGGATTTATCCAGGTCTCCGGCTCTCCCAGACCATCCTCTTACTTTTATATCAGGACCTGCAAAACTTAGAGGGTACTTTTATTTGGGGCCATGCTGCGCAGCATGTGGGATCTTAGTTCCCTGACCCGGGATTGAACCTGCGCCCCCTGCAGTGGAAGCATGGAGCCTGAACCACTGGACAACCAGGGAAATCCCTAGAGTATACTTTTCACATTGGTTTTTCATTCTCTTCGGCGAGTTTTAGGCAAAGAGGTGGATTCCCACTTTTAAAGTCCTTTGTAAAGACAAAAACTCCACTGTGGTCCTCCTGACTCTTAGCTTAGAGACCTATCCAGGATGCTGGGACGCCCGGCAGAGTGTGAGGGCAGTTCCATGTTGCTCTGTGTTCACATGCTACATGTTAACATGCTACTACCCACAGTCACATCCACCTAAAACTCCCTCACTGAGATTTTCAGAGAGAACTTTTCTCCGTTAGTCTTTGTTGAGGAGCACACCATAACTAATTTTAAAATGTAATTCCATTTTTTGTTATACTGGAAATCATTCATTATCTTTCTGGCATTTCATCCATGTCAGCAACTGACTCCAAATGGTGATGTAAGGATTTTTTGATGAAATGCAGTATTAAAGACTGACCTTTCCCCTATCTTTCTTCATCTTTAAACGTCTGTGCCAAATATATTTCTGCGTTTAGGCGCCTCCAAAAGTTGTAGAACTTGGCAATTCTTCAGCAATGACCTAATCTGGCCACTTTACTGTATAAATGAGGAAACTTGCTCATCACTGAGCACAGCAGAGCTCAGTGTTTCGTGGAGCCTCAGCCCACTGAGCTCTCCCTGTTCAACCTCCTCCATGCTCTCCCCTGCACCTATGCAAGCCAGTCATGAAGAGACATCCAACAATGGCTTATTCTCTTTGGTTCCATTTAATTCACGTTGAAGTGTGTCCATGACGTTAAGGCCCTGTGACAGCTGGATGTAATGGGGATGATGTTAGTAACAAGGCCACTGATGCACTGTCCTTCTAAACGATTCCCCTCTGTCATTCTCTGGGGATCATCACCATTCTATGCCAAGAAGCTAATTTTTTCAGGGAAGGAAAAGGTGGATACCACCTAAAATGAGACCGCACCTTGTAGCATAGGCAGGCTTGCATGGGGGTTGAGCCAGCCTGTGGGTCCCTGTCTCCCTTAGCCTGGAGGGGTGTTGAGGGTCTGAAAGTCACTGCTGGTGTGGAATACAGCACCTGGGGAACCAGTCTGCCACTCCAACAAAAGTACCATTCAGAGTAAGGTTTTCAGTTTTACTCAGTCAGGTAACATCTGAAATCACCAATAGCTGGAATGGTGACAATAGCATGAAACTGGACCTGGAGATGGTCTCCAAGTCTATGCAACACTTCTCAAAACTCTACGAGCTGAACGTTAAAAGGAATGTTACTATAAATCATGAAGATCCTATCTGGCTCAAGGGAAAAAACTAAAAGCCTGCCCGGGGCTCTGTTTTCAGGGCCTCTGATGATTTCAGGATATTAAATGTCAGTGACACTCTTGGCCATAAGCTCTTTGACAATGGGTCCGTGGCCCCTGTTGAACAGCGGGCATGCAGCCACGTTACTGAAGATCGCAAATTGGCAACAGACAGAAAATCTAGGTTATGGACTGTAAAATGCCCTCAAGCATTTTCTCAACAAATGCAGCATCGTGTGAAAGATTTACAAGGACGCAATATTGTAGTAAAGGGAAAGTTCTCGCAACAGGAATGAGGGGTGTCTCGCCCGTGGAAAACCTCACTCCTCTTCTGGTGCGTTAGGTTGTTACAGAAAAGCAGGTGTTGATACAAGAAGAGTCTGACCTAGGAATAAAGTAATAAAGTAGATCAAATGCAATAAGCAATCATCCCAGAAACCAACTGCTCAAGACGCTGGTTATTAAACACTGATTTTTCTCCATAACTGACTATACAGTAGGCCTAATCCAGACACTAAGGTGGTGTCAGATACTTTGTTTATTCGTTTCTTTATTTAGCAGGTATTTTATTGAAAGCGTATTGTGCCAGGCATTATTATAGACTCCAGAGATAACAACATGGAAAAGAGAAAATCTCTGATCTCGTGGCGGGTGCTAAGTAAATTTGAATTCTTCCTGATCTTTGGGCATTTTTACTTTAGTATAACAGGTGGGCCTGGGAGAAGCTAAATTACAATAGTGGCACAGTTTGAATCTACAGACTGATAGGGTTAATCCACTTCCTAAAATATACCTGGAGCACCGTGGAAGGCTACACACCTGGTTTTCAGTACATGAGCAGATCAAGTTGCAATGCTATTTATACAATGGAATCCCATTTTGTTCAAATGTATCTGCAGAGAAGAAAGTACCAAAAGGCTTAGCCCAAATTTTATGTATTTATTTATTTATTTTTAATTAATTAATTTATTTTTGGCTGCATTGGGTCTTCTCTGCTGCGCGCGGGCTTTCTCTAGTTGTGGAGAGCAGGGGCTACTTTTTGTTGCGGTGCGCGGGCTTCTCATCGCGGTGGCTTCTCTCGTTGAGGAGTACGGGCTCTAGGTGCACGGGCTTCAGTAGTTGTGGTTCGCGGGCTCAGTAGTTGTGGCTCACGGGCTCTAGAGCTCAGGCTCGGTAGTTGTGGCGCACGGGCTTAGTTGCTCTGCAGCATGTGGGATCTTCCTGGACCAGGGCTCGAACTCGTGTCCCCTGCATTGACAGGCGGATTCTCAACCACTGTGCCACCAGGGAAGCCCTTTTGTTTTTTTTAATTAATTTTTATTGGAGTACAGTTGATTTACAATGTTGTGTTAGTTTCTGCTATACAGAAAAGTGAATCAGTTATACATATACATATATCCACTCTTTTTTAGATTCTTTTCCCATATAGGTCATTATGGAGTATTGAGTAGAGGTCCTTGTGCTATACAGTAGGTCCTTATTAGTTATCTATTTTATATATAGTAGTGTGTATATGTCAACCCCCATCTCCCAACTTATCCCCCACCCCTGGTTCCCCCTTGGTAACCATATTTTGTTTTCTACATCTGTGACTCTATTTCTGTTTTGTAGATAAGTTCATTTGTACCCTTTTTTAAAGATTCTACATATAAACAATATCATACGATATTTATCTTTCTCTGTCTGTACACCCAAATTTTAAAAGCAACCATGGGATAATGGAGGCATTTCATTTACCTCTTGAGGCTTGTCTGTGTTTTCCAAATTTTCTATACTGGGGGTGGGAAAGGAAAATGCAAAGGAAGGAAAATTAAAAAGGATGCGATAGTGAGAAGATACCACTGCAGGCACCTGGGACTCAGCCCTCCTGAGACGTCTGAGAGTCTATGTAGAACGTACACTACAGTTTTCTCCCCAGGAAGCAAGAAGGCTGAGATTTCTATCCATCAACTTCCATCCCTTATTGGCTAAGGGTTGCTCTCAAGGCATTAACTCTCTAGCACTTCTTACCTGTTCTTTATGCAGGACAAGCAACGCTTGTGCCCAAAGAAAGCCCTTGGGTAGAGAGAGACTGGCTCCTTGAGTAAGGATTCTCCAGACTGAGGCTGCAGGGGACCTCTTGGGTGGCCTCAGGGGGTGAGGGTGGGGCAGTGACAGGGTCTGAGACACCTCTGGGGCAGACGGCTTGAAAATCCCAGTGCTTTAACACCATGCGAGTTCCCTTTTTGCTCATGTACATCCTTTACAGGATCAGCAGCTGTCCTGGGCAGCATCCACGGTGCAGTTCCCCCATCTCAGTGGCCCTTGCTCCTGGCAAGCAGACAGGGAGGCGCAAGGTCATGGAAGGGGGTAAGGATGTCTGGTGGCCCCGCCTGGCAGGGGAGGAGGTCGCTTCTGCATGTGATTCATTTTCCCAAACTCAGCCATGTGGTCCGCACTGAACCGTACAGGATTTTGGAAACCCCATCTTCCTGCAGAGTTGGCGAGCGTCTTGCAAGGCTCGAAAGTGAGTCTTGTTTCCTTGCTGAACCCGTGAGAGTTCTCTAAATATCTGGTGCTTACTGGGTGCTCAACGCTTTTTAGAAAATGACCCTGAGTTCTTTATACGGGCTATTTCAGATACAAATAATTCTATGTCATAGTACTGAGAGGCACAGAAGAGAAACCGAGGTCTAGTGTGGCCAGTGCCTTAGACTGGAAGACAGAACAGGAGCTCATTTTGCACCTGCTTTGGACAAGGTCTGTGACTTTGGACATATTAGCCTCTTGATTTGAAAAAGAATAATGTCCTGGGACTTCCCTGCTGGCTCAGTGGTTAAGAATCCACCTGCCAATGCAGGCGACACAGGTTCGAGCCCTGGTAAGGGAAGATCCCACATGCTGTGGAGCAACTAAGCCCGTGTGCCACAGTTACTGAGCCTGCGTTCTAGAGCCCACAAGCCACAACTACTGAGCCCACGTACCACAACTACTGAAGCCCGCGTGCCTAGAGCCGTTGGTCCGCAACAAGAGAAGCCACCACAGTGAGAAGCCCGCGCACCGCAAGGAAGAGTAGCCCCCGCTCGCCGCAACTAGAGAAAGCCCCTGCGCAGCAACGAAGACCCAACGCAGCCGAATAAATAAATTAAATAAATAAATTTATTAAAAAAAAATAAAGTCCTTTATACTCACAACATTCTATGATTATTTAAGCTAAATAGCTGGTTTTTTATATATATATATATATAAAGAATCTATATTTTTACATTGATTATATATGTATATGTATATATACACACACACACACACACACACACACACACATTAAAAAACTCTTCATATTTATGTTGGTTAATTTTATGTGTCCTCTGACTGGGCCACAGGGCGCCCAGATTACACATGATTTCTGGGTGTGTCTAGGTGTGTTTCGGATTGAGATTAACATTTGAATCAGCGGACTCAGTAAAGGGTAAAGAAGATCACCCTCCCCTATGCAGGAGGGGCCTCATCCAATCCGCTGGGGGCCTGAATAGAGCAAAAGGTGGAGGAAGAACATGGGCCCCTTTTGCTTCCTGTCTACCTGCTGAGCCGGGACATTGGACTTCTCCTGCCCTTGGACTGGGGCTTACATCCTGGGCTCCCTGCATCTCAGGCCTTTGGACTCAGACTGGAACCACAGCACTGACTCTCCAGGGCTCCGGCTTGCTGAACGCAGATGGTGGGACTTCTCAGCCTCCATCATGGCATGGGTCAATGCTTCATAATACAACTCTTCATAGATATTGGTTCTGTTTCATATATTATTGGTTCTGTTTCCCTGGAGAACCCTGACTAGTAAATATAGAACAGGGCCAGGTGGGGTTACAACCAGGACTTGAGCGCCCACTCTGGAATGTTCTGTACTTGTTGAATGACCCTGCATATTCATACACCTGTGTGTGTTGAACTTGACCCTTTCAGTCGTGCCATCTTATTATTATCTTGCCTTCCCCTCAGAGAGGAAGTGTGTTCGTCCCGTGGGGCAGCCAGGCAGGTGTGTGTCGTCAGAGGTGAGGGAATGCTGGCAGCAGCAGGGGTTGCATCCCTGTCCTGTGGGCTGTGACAGTAGAAACAACACAGGATCTATTGAGAAACACGAGGAGAGCACAGCCCTGAGGTCAGTCTGGCCTCACCCGCAAAGCCGTGTGCCTTGCTCAGTGCTAACGTTTCTAGGGAGAGAGGAGCTTTGGATATTTATTACGCACCAGAGACCAGTAAACCACATGCCGATTAAAAGGCTACATTTTTCTAGCTAACAAAACAGTGCGCAGTGCCAAGCAACAGGGAAGTCTTTTTTCAGCAATGTTAACACAGACAAGGCAGTCGGCGAAGGACCGTAATTCCAGGAAACTCAGCTAAAAGAATTTGACATTATAATAGGAACAGTTAGTTACACCTTTAGAGCCCAGTTTATTTCAGAAAAAAAATACTGAGTGTTTTTCCTATCAGATACGGGAAACCATATGAAACATCTTCAGTAACTTTTTCATTCTTCATTAATTGGTTTCATTCTTCATTAAATTCTCCAGATATAGATTGAGTGGCATTTCAGCAGGCATCCATATGGGCCCTTGACATTACCACCATGGGACTTGGGGGTCAAGGGGCACCAACACAAGCTCACATGAAGCTCAATCTACGACTTTGTCATAACAAAGTCCTTTGTCTGTGACCCTGGGGTCTCCTGTCTTCTACCAGCACCTGTGAAACACTATCAGGAAAGCTCGATAGCTTGTAAATAGAATAAAATCTCAAATTCTACATAATTCCTGACAAGGCCACACAACCAGTAAAAGGTGAAACTTTAATTTGCACCTTAATAGTTTGTCTCTGAAGTCCACAGTCTTAAACAAACACTTTTCATACTGCATCAAAGCTAGGGAACTAATTTTTCCAGTAGAGTGAAGGCAGGATTTTAAAGGGAATGCTGCATTTGGATTGAATATTGGAGAACAAACGGGCATGTAAGAGAAGACAGGGGAGAGAGGATCCTCCAGGCAGAAGGACTATAGAGCAAAGGCTGGAGGCACACAGTAGGTTCCAGACACAGTGAGAAGGGTGTTGTCAACTGCAGTGCTGCGGAATTGCCTGGGCAACGGGGCAAGAGAGGAGGCTGGGAAGAAAGGCAGAGGCCAGAACATGAGTGGGTATGTGTGCTCACTTATCTTTTCTAGTGGGCTGTGTGTTTGTGTCTCTGCCGTCAAAATCATATGTTGAAATTCTAACCCCCGTTGTGATGGTGTCAGGAGGTGGGACCTTTGGGAGGTGATGAGGTCATGAGGGTGGAGCCCTCATGATGAAATTAGTGTCCTTATAAAAGGACAGAGAGAGCTCCTTCGCCCCTTCCTCCAGGTGAGGACACAGTGAGAAGATGCCATCTATGAACCAGGAAGAGGGTTCTCCCCAGACTGTTGGAGCCTTGATCTTGGTCTTCCAGCCTCAAGAACTAGGAGAAGTAAAAGTCTCTAATGATTAGAATCTAGGGTGCTCTCTTATAGCAGCCTCTATGGACTAAGACATTTGTAGAAATTATTTTAAGGATTTTAAACAGGGAGATGACATGACTGGATTTGCGGTTTTGCAAGCTCCCTCTTGAACAGTGAGCAGGATGGGAGAGTCAGAGAGATCAAGTCAGAAGCAGGTGGGATCACCTACGTGAGATGTGGTGAAGGCCTGAGCTTTGCAGCATATACTTTTTGGGTGCCAGTAGGTTAATGTAATGCCTAATGACAGTAGCAATGAACTTGGAATTACTCCATTCAGAATAGTTGTGTTTTTAGTACCTGAGCCTTGATCTTTTCACTTTATAAAAGAAGCAGAGAAAGTCAACTGAATATCATGATATTGTGTCTGCCAATTCCAGATGCAGAAGACGACTGGGGAGAAGCTGAGTCCGCAGGCCCTGCGACTGAGAAAAGCATATATGATACTGAGGGACAGGCTCTCTCTCCTTACTTCACTATGGCCAAGAAACATGGAGAAAAGCTAGCAGAGAATTCCTATCCAAAGAAGAGATCCTCCAACCTTTCCGAGCAGGGCCCACTTAGGCAGAATAACACAGCCCATAGCACATATAACTCACTTTTTCCTCTTTCTTCATAGGAAAAACTCTGGTGACAACGAAGGTCATTGGAGAAGCAAGTTAGGAGTATCAGTGTGAGCATGATGGATTTATCTCCGTTTTGGCAATAGGATGTGGATAATTTATTCTTGGTTCACAAATCACGTCCTTAATTTTATTTTTTTTAGTAAAGTATAGTTGATTTACAATGTTGTATTAGTTTCTGGTGTACAGCAAAGTGATTCAGTTTTTTACTATAAATATATATTCTTTTTCATATGGTTTATTACAGAATATTGGATATAGTTCCCTGCGCTGTACAGTAGGACCTTGTTGTTTATCTATTTTATATATAGTAGTTTGTATCTGCTAATCCAAAACTCCTAATTTATCCCTCCCCCACCCCCTTTCCCCTTTGGTAACCATAAGTTTGTTCTCTATGTCTGTGATTCTGTTTGTTTTGCAAATAAGTTCGTTTGTGTCATATTTTAGATCCCACATATAAGTGATATCATACGATATTTGTCTTTCTCTGTCTTACTTCACTTAGTATGATAATCTCTAGGTTCATCCATGTTGCTACAAATGGCATTATTTCATTCTTTTTTATGTCTGAGTAGCCAAATAACCTCTTTAAGTTTAGTTACGGGAAGACTCTAGTCCAAAACATTGTTTATCAAGATATGCATCCCTACACATCGTAGGCTTAGCAAAACAATCCACAACAAATTAAATTGATAACAAGGACACAAAAGAAACAGTAATCTGTGGTTAAAAATCAATAATACCAGCGATTGAAAAAGATAACTTGTGCAGGATCCCCTAAGTGAGTAATATCCATTCATTCTTCCTCTTTCCTAAGACAGCCTGGAATTTGTTTGAGGAATATACTCTCCCCTACACAGCCAAGCATTTTACGAGAGGCTAGTCCATTCCTAGCTCCCGATGGTAGATTCTAGTTTTTGCCGCCATAAGCCCCATTTGCCTTGCTGGTGATTAATTTAGGTCCGGGCAGGTGACAAAGGCTCTTCAGGACGCTGCTGTGTCAGAATGTATTGCCCGGGAAAGCTCTATCTACCTTGCAACCTTGAGAGGTGCCGGCCTGTTACAGAGGAAGGAGAGCCAAGATAGATCTAAAGAAGTGAGCTACTACAGCTTTGGACTTCTTGTTTTATGGAATAATAAATGTCCTTATCGTTTAAGCCATTTAAGTCAGATTACTATATTTGTTGTGAAACCCTCCCGATACATTGACACACCTAGAGTGATCATGTACTGACAACAAAACCCCCTTCCGGACGCTTTGCACTAACAAGCCCCCAAAGAGCAGTCAGGCTTTTGAGAAGAATTCTGAACTGGAATCTTTGATTAGCTCTAGACATTGCTGATAGGAGTTTGTGAATACCGAGTGTTATTAATCCTGCTGACTCGCTCATTAAGTCACTACTAAGGAGACCTTCCAAGTGAACGTAAAATGAAGGTTTAAGAGACAAAGAAAGAATGTCCATTTTTAGACCAGCTCTTGCAGAGGATGGAATACAAACATTAAAAAAACAAACAAACAAAAAAAAAGAAAAACACTGTCCTAAAGATAACTGGTGACATCCCACCCCAGTAGAGGGACTGGTGGGTAATTTCTCCTACAATAAGTATTCCCAATAGTAGCTAAACTGCTATTTGTTGCATACAAGCTGTAGATAAAACACACTGCTAAGTTCTAACTACCAGGGGATGGTTTATTATAATTACGGTAATTTAGAAAAGACTCCCATAAACTCATTTTGGCTTAGAATGCACAAACCAGCAAAAAATTCTTTCCTGTTCCTCTTCTGATAGTTATATGCAGACCTTCCACCAGATACTTGTTTACAATCTTCATTAAAAATTTGGACTGGCTCATCAAAGCCAACAATCTGTTCTCTTTGATTTTTTTTTTTTTTTTTGTAAACCAATGGGTAGTATTTCGTTCTCTTTGCATTCTCTCTAAAGAGTTTGTGAAAATTTACATAATTTTAATTGAAAGATAAGGAAGCAGTTGCCTAGAAAGAATGTGGGACCCTGGGAAGCGGCCCTGTGCTCTCTTCCTCTGCCAGGCTGGGTTCTTCCCTCTGCTTTCACATAAAATGTTTGTGAAATGTACCAAAAACTTAGATGAGAAACCATATTGTCTCAAGGAATTATGTTAATTTTCCTCTTTCAGTTTGCAAGGAATAGAGACTTTCTCTTACTTCAGATGGTGATTTATTAAAGAGGAAAGAAAAAGAAGAATCAGGAAATTACATCAATGATTGGATAGCCACCATGCAAAGGAAAAAAGAACAATGGCTTTTTATCAGTTAGGACACAGTAACAGCATCAGTGACAAGAATTCTGGGGACCAGATAGCTTTTTGTGTCCTCAGACCTGGACATCTGTCACCCTCTACTTATTATGGCCACACTTGTGACTCTGTTTCTTCTAAATCTGGTTTGCTCTACTGCCATCTACTGCCTCTGAAAGATAGTTTCTCTCTACATAGAATTCCAGGTTTTGACAGTGGTTTTGTTTTTTTGTTTGTTTGTCTGTTTTTAGCACTTTAATGTTATCATTTCATTGTCTTCTGACTAGCGTTGTTTCTAATGAGAAGTCAGTTATCATTCTTATTGTTGACACTTCATTTTCTAAAAAATCTCTTTCCAATCTCTGACTTACCTGGATAATTTCTATCAACCTGTGTTCAAGTCCACTAACGTTTTCTTTTGAAGATTCAAACTGCTGTTAATGTCATCTAGTGAATGTTTAATTTTAGGCATCCATTTTAGAGTCCTAGCATTTCCATTTTGTTTTTTAGAAATCCCTTTGCTCTCATGAAATACCCCTATCTCTTACCCATTATATTCACCTTTTTCTGTAAATTCTTAAAAATGCTTATAATAATGGTTTTTAAATTCTTGACACTAATTCCAATAACTGGGGTTAACTGCAGGTCTGCATATATTGACTATGTTTTCTCTTGGTTACTGGTCATTGTTCCTGGCTTGTTTGCATGCCTCATAATTTTTTTTCACTGTATCTAAGATATGTGTATTCAAAGACAATGAAAAGCAAAGTATAATAATATTTTGATTTTATTTCTCAGAGAATGCAAGCCCTTTTCTTCTGTTGACAGGGTAAAGGGCTAATTATTTAGATTCCTTCCAGAGTCTAATTGACTGGGTCTTGGCTGAAGTTTTAATTAGATTGAGATGACCTATGCTTAGACCAACCCTCAGCTCCCACACAACTGCTATCTTTTTGAAGTTTTCCATATTTGAGCTAATGGGCTTCCCTTTTAAATATTTTTTCATTTACTTTGGATTCAATTCAGCAGAGTCCTGGAATCCAAGCACTGTGTGAATGCCAGGGTCTTTGTGAGTTGCTCTGAATGTTAGCTCTTTCTTCACTGATTTTTTTCTTGTCAAAGTTTGAGGGTAAGGGTCAGAATGTGAGAGTCAGTTGGGCCAATTTGTTTTTGCACTTGGGACTCTTCCATATTCTGGTTCACCTCTCTGGCCTCCACGATCATCTGAATCTCAGCTAATTTCTTCTCCTCCCTGCAAAGTCTCTCTAGGACGGCCCTGCCATCCTTATTCCAGAAGCTCTTCCTTATGAGCAGAGGCTGTCCTGACTCTCCCTTTGCCAAGAAACAGCTCGTTTCTCTGAAATCCAGTTCATTAAGCTTTCTTCTACCCCCGATCTTTGTTAGCCCCTGGGGAGAGCATGATTTTTATATGTCTGGGTTTCTCTTGGTGTTAACCATGTGAGCTAATGTCTTTCATGTCCTTCTACATTCTAATCTGAAGTGGAAGTCAGAGTCAAATTTGAATTTTTAAAAGTAAAACCATAAAATCATTAAAAGAAAATGGAAGCTAATTTATTTTAAAATTCGGAGTGAAGAAAGTCCTTTCAAAGCAGGATCCAAACCTCAGGATCTCACAAGTCAGAAGGAAAATGATTTACTCTCTCTCTCATGTATATGAGATACATGTATATCTATATATACATATATTTCTATATATCTCTTCAACTTCAGTGTAGTGAAATATACCAGAGACTGAGATGACAAACTCAGAAAGAAATACTTGCAACACATAAGACAAAGATGACTTCAAAAAATATTAAGAGACTTTTAAATAAATAAATATATATTTTTTAAGAATGGAAAAGGTAGGTAGCTAACATAAAAATCATCATAAATAGAGTATCCTCACAAAAATATGCTCACACTCACTGAAAATTAAGGACTGCAAATTGGACTGAGACACTATTTTTGCCCCTCACCTTGACAGAGTTAGGTGCTAGCAAGGGTCTGGGAAACCAGCTCTCATACACACTATGGACTGGGTATAAATTAGCATAGCATCCTTAGATGTGTTCGCTTTGTGTTATGTTCAAGTGTTTTTTGGTGATATCTAACAAAGTTAGAAAATTAATACAACCTTTGACCCAGCAATTTCAGTTCTAAGAATTTATTCTACAAAGACACTGAACATGCACATAAGGATATATGCAAAAGTGGAACCATTGCTGTATTGTTTTCAAGAGGGAAAACTGAAAATAACCTTAATATTCACAGTAGGGTCCTGGCTCAAAATTTACAGCTTATCATCTCAGTGGAATATTTTGTAGCTAGAAGGAAATTAGTAGAGCTGTGTGTGCTGATACAGAAAGATCGCCAAGGTATATTGCCAAGGGTAAAAATCAAGGTATAGAATAATATGATTTATATGTTCCCATTTGTATATATAAATAAGCAGATCTATGGATGTGTGTCTACAGGACAACATGCAGAAGGTACACAAGGAATTGTTAAGGAGTGGGACTAAGAGTCTGAAGGGTTGATTTTTCATTTTAAACCATATTATTATTTGAATTCTTAAAAATCAAGGACCGGGGCTTCCCTGGTGGCGCGGGGGTGGGGGGTCCGCCTGCCGATGCAGGGGACACAGGTTCATGCCCCGGTGCGGGAAGATCCCACATGCCGCGGAGCGGCTGGGCCCGTGAGCCATGGCCACTGAGCCTGCGGGTCCGGAGCCTGTGCTCCGCAACGGGAGAGGCCACAATGGTGAGAGGCCTGCCTACCGCAAAAAAAAAAAAAAAAAAAAAAAAATCAAGGACCATAGTTATTTTTATAAAATAAAGGAAGGAAGTTATCTCTATGCTATGAAATAGGGCATTTAACAATGCTTCTTACTGACTTACATGGATATCGTGTCGTAGACCACATCATATTCTCAAATGTTCTCAGAGTCCATTGCAGAGTCTTGCACGCAGGAGAAGCAAAGTGCAAATGAATGAACACATGAAACGATGATTTTTTTAATGAATTTTTAATTTATTTATTTTTGGCTGTGTTGTTTCTTCGTTGTTGCGTGCGGGCTTTCTCTAGTTGCGGCGAGCAGGGGCTACTCTTCATTGCGGTGTGCGGGCTTCTTATTGCGGTGGCTTCTCTTGTTGTGGAGCATGGGCTCTAGGCTCACGGGCTTCAGTAGTTGTGGCTCACGGGCTTAGTTGCTCTGTGGCATGTGGGACCTTCCCGGACCAGGGATCAAACCCATGTCCCCTGCAATCGCAGGCAGATTCTTAACCACTGCGCCACCAGGGAAGTCTTGAAAAGATTTTTTTTTTTTGGACAGTGTGTGGGAGATACGCAAGTTTGCAGAATCTATTGATAATGTTAAAATGCTGATAGATTTAACAAATCTCCTTCTTCAGTTGGCCAGGTAATGACCAACTTTGCTGACCTGAATTCAGAGTTCCTCGTCCGTCATAAAGGTTTTGAAATAAAAATAAACAAACTTCTCCTTTTGGGGGAGACTGAGCTGTCATTCCAGGAGAAACAAGGATCTCTTGTCTTGCATGAACTGTGACAGTATTTTGGAAATCAAGGGCCACTGGTCTCAGAGTCAGGATTCTGTGTTCTGTTGTCTTCGCTTTGCTACTAACTGGCGTGTAACCCAAAGTGAGTGACTCTTCCTCTCTGGGCTTCATTTGTGAAATGTTGGCTGATGGCTAAGGTTTCTTACCCCTTTACAATTTTTTTTTTTAAAGGACAGCCCAAAATAAATGTAAGGAGCACATTCTTCATTTATACTTAAAAAAAAACTTTTATTTTTGTACAACAACCCAAATGCTAATTTACTTCCCCAGAGAGGCCAAACCCAGTTTGTAGACTTTGCTCCTATAAATCTGAGGCTGGGTTTTCATTGTCGATGGAAATCTTGGCTCTCTAAACTTTGGCTACTTCGTTTTCTGGGGGTATATATAAGCTCAGAGACATGCATTCAACACGTTTCTGGTTCCCTATGTTACCGATGGATATATAGATGTATATACCTATTTTGTGCTAAATTTGTTTCAGTCATCTAGGTGAAGGAGTATTTACCTGATGGGTTCACTCCGGCCATTATTTAGAGCTTCCGAACTTCAGCAAGAAGCTAGAGTAAAGCTTAAGTTCTTTTTCTTACACCTTCAAATGAGGTTCCCCAGTGACTCTGGGGAAAAGCCATTCAGTATCTGGCTTTCTGATGTTCCAGCTAATAACTGCTGAACTCTGCTAATTTGCTGAGAAACCACATCGATTGCCGGGCGCACTAGTCTCTGCACAGGGGACATAGTTAAGATAAACAGTGGTTCCTTCCAGGGCTTCGTTTAGCTCTAAAACTAGAAAGCGAAAGACTATTCATCAGTAGGTGAAACAGGACTGTGCCAAAGGGAGTTCAGTTAGGCAGAGACAAATGCGGGAAAAGGGAGGGATGGGGTCTGTATCCAAGCACCGGCAGGGTCTCCTTAGAAACGGCGGGGTCAGAGCAACCACAGTCCAGCTTCATCCCAGAGAAGCCTCTGAGGACAAAACCGGTGTAAACCCAGCCTGTTTCCTCTGCCCAAGAAAAATGAACTTGTAGCCACCTTGCAGGGCTACTTTAGGATAGAAATGCAGCTGGCTCCTTAGGGAGCAGTTCTGTCTTCTTGGTTCTTTATTTATTTGCAATAAACACAGTTGGGGAAAAAAAGCCACTTCTTTCATCACAAGCGTTTTTATCGAGTTATCTTTCCTCTTCACTAGATCAATGGTCCCCAAAAAGGGGGTGATGGAGACCGTTGAATAGTGCATGGGAAGGAAATTGAGAACTTCTAAGTAAGTTTATTTTCCTCTCATCCTTGAAATTCTTCTCCCCCCTTTTTGGTGTTTTATACTTATCTAATACATTAGTAGATAGTAATATATTATTAGAATTATATTAGTAATAGTACTGTATTAGTGCATGATGATATTCTATAAATTAATAATTACACATTTAGTAAAGAGTTTAGGCCCAGTTATTTTTTATATAATTTTTTTACAGGTAGGGGTATGATGCAGTACAAAATTTTGGAGACCAGACCTTTACAATTTAGAGTCTAAATCCTGGCTCCTGGCTACTTAAAAAGTGACATTGAGTTGCAAGGAAACACTGGCGATTGTGGAAACGTGAGTATCTCCGTAATCCAGCCCAGTGTTATGACAGGTTTTATCGAGGAATAGAACAAGGAAAGACAACAAAATACAACAAAAGTAAGAATTCAAAGGAAGATAAGAAGAGAGATGCAATGCAGATTATGAGTATAAGAATTTAAAGTAAGGATGGGAATGAAAACAGTTTTATATCTTGGGTTACAAGGTGCATAATCATTTATAAAATGTTAAAAGTATATCCTTTTTCTGCGATGGAGAGGTCTCCAAATTGTGGACTCTGGTTCTCTACGTGTCCTTTTTACCACCGTGGAGTAGAAGTAGCTGAAGGCTGCAAGCCAGCTGAGGACTGGGTCTATGCATTTTTACGCTTGCAAATAGTTTTCCCGACCCACTGGTACTCGGCCTTTGAACATCTCACTTAGGGATCATTTGATTGTTTGTTGAAGAGTGTATTTTAATACTAAATTCTCCCTCGGGTTATGCAGGGGTAATGAATGATGAACTTTGAAACCTTGGGACACGCCTAGTGTGTAGATGGTGCCCCAGCAGATATGGCTGTCTACAGCCAGAGTTGGGGGACTTCCCTGGCGGTCCAGTGGTTAAGGCTCTGTGCTTCCAATGCAGGGGGCGTGGGTTCAATCCCTGGTGGGGGAACTAAGATCCCACATGCCATGTGGTGCGGCCAAAAGATAAAAATTAAAATAAAAGAAGAGCACAGGTGGGCCCTGAGTACTTCCCCTGCTTGTGTGTCAAAGCACCAACTCCTCTCCAGCCTGACACTCACCGCTTTGACTTGTTGCATTTCCCACAACAAGTTGTGAGCCTCAGCCTCCGCATCACTTGGTACCCTTAGCTCATCCCTTCTCACTCCCCACAGCATCTCCTTGGTCACCTCCTAAGCCCAGGTGCAGCCCTGGTCTGCATACCAGTTGAGCAGTTCAAGGGAAGCTCCATTGGGAAGGACGTCCAATAGGGAAGCAGAACACACATGTGCAAAACCAAAGCTAGGTTTCTTTGAGAGAATCTGATCGATGGAGCTACTGTCAGCCCCTGGGCCTGGAGGCCCGTGAGCAACATTGGATGGGTAGTACTGGAGCAAGGTGCTGATTCCACCCAGCAGGAATGTGGGGCAGTCCCCAGTGTGGCACTGACTGCGCTTATGAGGTGGAATGAGGTGTCCCTGGGCTCTCCTTTTGACTGGCAGGGAGCCAGGTGGGGACCAGGTCAAGTGTTTGGGTTTTACCCCGATGCTTCTGACTCCCACTATAATCTTTCTGGATCAGCTCCTTGCAGGCTTACTGGTAAAGTGGGCTATTTGATTGTCGCCACATGTGGTTACATTTCCTGTCCAGTTTACGGCATATTCATCTTTCACACGTTACAGGGATTCCTGGACCGAGTGCCATTTTCAGAGTGCGAGAAACCCACACTCAGCCTGGAGGAAATAACTGAGTGACTTCGGATCCCTTGGGTTCTAACACACCTAAGTGCTCAAACGCCTGAAACAGTGAGGATTTTTTTTTCCTGTTGGGTAGGTACTTTTTTTTTTTTTTTTTTTGGTACTTTTTTTAAATACAATTTTTAAAACTTACTTTCCATTTACGATTATTACAAAACATTGGCCAGTGAGGGTTTTTTGATCTTGTTTTGATTTTTGCTTAGAAGTGGGAATCCATTTTTTAACTATTCATTTTAACTAAGTACTACCTGCTTCTTTGGTCTCAGAAATAATGCAAACCTTGAACAGAATACCCTATAGCAATCCTGTGTCTCCTAGCAGTTGCTAAGTGTTCCCAGAAGGCCAAGTGATCTGAGGAGATGTTGTACATGATCTTAACATGGGACTGGCAAAAGAATCATTTTTCTTCCATGCCATCACCTCCATTTCCCTGTGACAAAGACCAGTGGGGAGGTGCGGCTTGACTCAGTGGCCTGAAAGCTTTGTAAATTACACTGGTGAACAACTGATGGATCATTTCATGGCCAGGGGGCCAGGAGAGTGGGGCCCTACACTTTCCTGTTTCCAGTCTCTGTTCTAATTTCACCTTTGTCCCATCGTACTCATTCTTCTCCATCTTCCTAATCACATTTTCTTCAATAATTGCTGGGGATGACTTCCATGGCAAAAGCAAGCCAGGGAACTTGCTTCAGAAGAGAGGGCCAAGAGAACAAACATAAGGATACCAAGGGGGGCAGGGGGGTGGGATGAACTGGGAGATCGCGATTGACATATATACACTGTTGATACTATATATAAAATAAGTAACTAATGAGACCCTACTGCATAGTACAGGGAACTCTCCTCAGTGCTCTGTGGTGACCTAAATGAGAAGGAAATCCAAAAAAGAGGGGATATATGTATATGTATAGCTGATTCGCTTTGCAGTACAGCGGAAACTAACACAACATTGTAAAGCAACTCTACCCCATTAAAAATTAATAAAAAAATAAAATTTAATTTAATAAAAAGAAGAGAGAGCCAAGAAAAGGCCAAGGGCTCTGTGTGTGTGCGTGTGCACGTGCACACACGCTGTTGCTACACAACGCACGCCTAGAGGTGTGATCTCTATTATCATTGTCCTTTCTAGTTAAGTGACTGCCACGTGTTATCCAACCTTGGGCAGCAGTGCAGTGGAAAGAACGTGGGCCTCCAGA
Source organism: Lagenorhynchus albirostris (assembly GCF_949774975.1). Classification (NCBI taxonomy): domain Eukaryota; kingdom Metazoa; phylum Chordata; class Mammalia; order Artiodactyla; family Delphinidae; genus Lagenorhynchus; species Lagenorhynchus albirostris. Next base: position 168,581,556 of record NC_083095.1, on the reverse strand, counting down.
GTTCGTCCAACTTAGCACTGAATTCCAGGCTCCGTTACTTATTAGTGGGCATATTCTCTGAGCCTTAATTTTCTGATCCCTAAGAGGAGGATAAAAGTCCCCACCTTGCTGGGCTGCCGCTGTAAGGACTGTGTTCAGGGCATTAGGGACATTAGTTCTCCAAAAATGAGCAATTCCATTTTTCAGACTCTTACACTGTGATGGGTAAGAAAATAATAAATCAGATCTATTTTCTTTTAGGGAGAGTGTAAACGAGATGAAGAAATGATACATTTTTTTTTGGATTAATGATTTCAGCGTCTAGGTAAGGCTCTAGTTGGAGTATTTGAATAACAGATCTCCGTGTTAGCAGGGTCCTTGGTCCCTAAGTTGTGGCACGTGTTTTATGAATGTCGTCATTCCTAATGCTCCTGTGTTTGCCCAGTGGAGAAACAAAGGTCTGCATACTGACAAATTAACAAATAAAGTTCTTCAGCTACTGCTATAGTCCTTGCCAATGTTTCAAGACACAGAAAGAAAAAAAACACACATACACCTCGCCAAGACTTATAAAAACTGCACAGTCGTTGCAGAAAGTTTCCAAGCAAGGAATTTCTCCATAACCTAATTTTTTTTTTTTTTTTTTTTTTCCTGTACGCGGGCCTCTCGCTGTTGTGGCCTCTCCCGTTGCGGAGCACAGGCTTCGGACGCGCAGGCTCAGCGGCCATGGCTCACGGGCCCAGCCGCTCCGCGGCATGTGGGATCTTCCCGGATCGGGGCACGAACCCGTGTCCCCTGCATCGGCAGGCGGACTCTCAACCACTGCACCACCAGGGAAGCCCTCTTCTTTTTTTTGAAACAGAAAATATGTTGCTTGCTTGAACCAATTCCCAAGTTAAACGTCTGCCTTCATCACTCATTTTTATTACCAGTCTAAACACAGACTGTTTCAATGGAGCCCATTTACAGCAGATAGTAAAAAGGATTCATTACTCATTTTCCTCTTATTATCTTTCAATTGCTCGAGCTCGAGATGGGCTTAAAGTGGACATGAGGCCCCGGTAGCCAGGACATTACAGGAATGCAATTAACAATGATACTCAACACCCTCCAACACCCAGACAAGGGAAACACTCTCTCTAATTCCTTAGCTCGGGCTGCCTTTCCTCACATTTATTCCACTTTCATCTCATTAAACTTCACTTTTTTTTTTTTTTTTTTTTTTTGCGGTACGCGGGCCTCTCGCTGTTGTGGCCTCTCCCGTTGCGGAGCACAGGCTCTGGACGCACAGGCTCAGCGGCCATGGCTCACGGGCCCAGCCGCTCCGTGGCATGTGGGATCTTCCCGGACCGGGGCACGAACCCGTGTCCCCTGCATCGGCAGACGGACTCTCAACCGCTGCGCCACCAGGGAAGCCCCATAAACTTCACATTTTTATAGTAAGTTTTCCCTCTTCTATTCGCTGTCTCCCTCTCAGTCTGCAATCGTCACAGGACCCTTTCGATGAGCTTGAACAATCTCTTCTTCAAAAAATGCACACAAAACACCTGCCTTGTCACTCTCATCATTAAGCAGAATTTCTCTAGAAACAAGCTGACAGCAACCACTAAAAATTTAGTGGGAGATTGAAATCCAGCCCCGCATGCAAATAATAGCTGTTTTTGCATGATCGTCAATGGTTATGTCATAATCCAAATAGAGATTACAAGCCCCAAATTTTGTCCTGGTATTTCTCCCGTGGACTGGTCCCTTCTCTACAAACCATCTCGATCTTCCTCTGTTTGATCCCATTATACTCATCATTATTTTGATACTTAAATGGAGTTTATTGAAATTGGAATTTATAAATTCTAAAAAAATAGATGCTGAAAAGTCTCTCTGGCTTTTTTTTTCTCTTAAAATTTTTTTTATTGAAGTATAGTTGATTTGCAATATTGAGTTAGCTTCAGGTGTACAGCCAAATGATTCAGTTATATATATATATACATATATAGTTTTTGGATTCTTTTACCTTATAGGCTATTACAAGTTATTGAGTATAGTTCCCTGTGCTATACAATAAATCCTTGTTGTTTATCTACTTTATATATAGTGGTGTGTATCTGTTATCCCCAAACTCCTAGTTTATCCACCACCCCGCCCTTTCCCTTTGGTAACTATAAGTTTGTTCTCAGTGTCTGTGAGTCTGTTTCTGTTTTGTAAATAAGTTCATTTGTACCCACTGACTTTTATAATTAAAGTTAATGTCACCTCGCTCTTTTTTTACTCTTTTATTAATGTACTCTTTCATTAATCATAGTCACATGGCAGCTTTCTCTATGAAGCTCTAAATCGTTTCTAAATCTCATGGTTCCCTGGGGCTTAACTCCTGATGTATTTAATTAAAATGTAGTGGGCTTATACAAACAGGAGCTGGCATTCTCCACTTACCACTTACCGTCTATGGGACCCTAAATAAGTCAGGTAAATGCTCTATACTTTCATCTCCTTGTCAATAAAATGAGAATAATAATGCTTAGTTCTTAGGGTTGTTGAGAGGAACAAAAAGGATAATGCCCATAAAATACTTGTTGCCGTGCCTGGAGTGTATTAAATGCTTCATAAATAATAGCTATTACGTCTGCACTCACTACTTTTTAGGTGACTATTATGTGACGGGCGCTTTTATGTGCTGTCTTAATTAATCCTTACGAAATTCTGTATAGTTGTCATTGTTATCCCCATGCTACAAAACAGGAAAACTAGCTAAATGAAGTAAGTTGCTAGTATGTTTTAGAACGGCCTTGGAACTTGGTCTGCCCATCTCCAATGCCTTGGAGGTATGTGTTTGGGTTTGGAGGGAATTGGAGTCCATGCCATAAACATCTGGCCGTTTCCTACCTTTACCATCTCAGGCTTTTCTTATGGCCACTTAGTGGCATTCCTGAGCCCCTGTGATAGGTTAGGCTGTCCCCTGGGTATCCCGTTGCCTGGAGCAACAGAAGAGGCTCATCTAAATGAGAAATGCTTATTGATGATTAAATTAAAGAAACTTGGTGCGATCTTCTAAGAGAAACACTCTTTAGTCTTGGGTAGTTTATAGTGCTAGAGGAAGGAGGGGATGGATTAATGGCAGAAGGTCTTTAGCATGATGTTAATATCAATGACTGCATATAAGTTCAAAATAAGGCAAAAACAATACTGTTTGGGTTAACTTCGATCATACAAGTTAATTCTGTTTTTTCATGATATAAGTTGAGCTTTGGAAAATGTAGTAGGGATTTAAAATCATTTAGATATTCATCTCCTTAAAAGCTAGGCTTTCTGAATCAAAAAAGTTAACTGAACTTTGATTTCTATCTGAATAAATCACTATAGATCAGATCACTTAAAAAAATTCAAAGTGTGCACAAATGAACATCATCAATTTGAGTAGAAGGCACATCTGGCAGTGTTTGGATTGAGAGCTCCACTCTTTAGAAATATCACTGAAGTAATGACTCATCATTTGAAAGTGCTGCAGGAGGTCAGGTGGGTTTTTAGCAGTTTTTTGAGTAGTTGAGCCTCTCCCTTTCATAGGAAGTGGAAAGAGAAGGAAAAGAGGAAGGAAAAAATGGAAGGAAGAACTAGGAGTCTGCTATAAAGCTCCAGGCCAGAACCCTTCACATTATCTCATTTAATTCTCCCACTGCCTCATCTGCTACCTTCCTTTAAGCTACTGCACTGGTCCTAGCAATGTCATACCTGTTCTATACTTGTTTCTCTACTTAGGCCCATCTTTTGGAGCATGCCTCACCCATGTGGATTTGACCTGTGCTGTTGTCTTCCCAGCTACAGTTGGTTTTTCTCACATTTTTCACCCCAGCCTTCCCACATTCTAAATCCTACTTCTGATTTTACCTTCCTCCCTCCTCATGTCTCACACTCCAGCCTGCCTGCTCTACCTCTCCTAACCAGGAGCTGCCCTGAAGGTGCCACTGCTGCCTCTCTCTCAGTCTGGAAATCATGACCTGGATGACACCTTCTCAACTCAGTAAGGTGGGAAATACTCTCCTTATTTTATAGATAAGGAAACCAAAGCTCAGAGTTAAAAAAAAATGAAGCGCAAGACAACAGAGCTAGTTTTGAAGCCAGAATCTGAAGCTTGAAGTCATGTGTTTGACAAAGTAATTACTTAGTTGACCCATAAATCCAAGCCTCTCTTATGCCAAAATGCACGCTTTTAAAACTATGCCCCATGGAGCACAGATAACAAGATACACTAGTTGAATCTTCTACGATAATTCTGGCCCACGGTCTCCACCTAATCAACTCTTCATGTATGTTTGGGGCCATGGCGGGTGCTGAGAAAGGTAGTCATGTGGATGTGATCACACCCATGGCGGGAGCTACGATGAGTTATAGTTTAAGGACATAAACACCTATATCGGCAAATATGTAATGAACCAAAATACGCTAGCAATAAGGAATAGGGAAAAGAGGTCTCACTTTCGTTTATCCTTAAATTAAAAAGCTACACGTGGAATATCTGAAAAAGAGAAACAAATAATACCCATCTCTCCACCCACTATTATTATTCCCCCAACCTTTAAACCCATACTTCCATTTTCAAGTTAATCAACGTAGGCCCTTCAATTGAGACAAGTCTCTTGACACTTTTATTCAGCCAGCTTTAATCCCTGAAAATGGGAGAAATCAGGATGGTGTTGGTGCTGTCAGTAAATATTAGATCATAATCTGAACAGAGTGTTGAGGGGATGCTTTGATGGCAGGAGGAATGTTCAGCGGGCTGATTGGCCCTGGCCATTGTTGGGCTCGGGGTCATTCACCCTCCTCTCCTACCTTCTCCCCCGGGGACCTGGAAAGGCAGTATTGGGCACAGAGGCCCCTTCCCTGCTCAAGAAGCACCCTGGGCTTTGTCATCAAGGACACTGCCTTTCACTAGCTGTGTGGCCTCTAGTGAATTCTAAACCTCACTCTGTCTTGGTTTCTTTCACTGTAACTAAGCAGGTCATAACCATCTCACATGGTTTGGGGGAAAATTCAAGAAAAGAATGCTTGTAAAACTCCCAGCTTTCACAAATAGAAAACGAGGACACAGTAGATTCTTAACACTTCCTTCTTTCTCTCAAAATCACCATAGCAGGAGAAACAAACTTTTCCTAATCCCAAAATGAAAGGACACACTCAAAAAATTATAGCGCCATCCCAGATCCTGCAGATGTAATCATGACACCATTTAGTGGCTAGCTCCATGTTTTCTAATAATATATGTGATGCCTAACTCATCGAGGGAGGCTTGGAGACCGGATCAGTTTCTCTTCCTGACACCCCTACTCAAGGAGTCCGTGGAAAATAGGTTCATAGATTTTTCCCGAGGGTAGCTAGAAAGTAGAAACAAAACTGGACTGTGAATGAAGCCAAATGAAGACTGAAACCAGCCAGGTTCCTACCTGCTAAAGTCAGGATTCTAAACTTTATCAAGCAAACCATTTTCTTAATTGCATACATCGTTAGAGGTTGTTAGGGTTATTTATAAAACACTTAGGTCCCTTTTTCAGTATGGCGCTGGTGAACTGCCGGCACTGGAGTCTGTATGTGTGTTTTCATGCACATGTTGGTGACCTCAGCAAGGAAAGCATTTGTTCCGTCCTTTTCAAACACAAATATCTGTGGCCTCCTTTCATTTGCTTCCCTCATGGAGTACTGTGTCCCCCCTTCAGGTCTCCCTTTGTTTATGCTGATGTAATAAACTGTCCCCACGGAGTTCTGGCTAAACATAATATTAAATAGTCAGCAACATAATCAATTATTTTACCAGCAGGAATGGCTTGTTTATTTAATCTCTCTTTTAAAAATAGTCATTTCTAGAAAGGCATTTCGTACTTTACTTATTTTGACAGCATCAGGAAGCTCCATTGTTAATCAGAAACATGTTAAATCACACAGACGTACATAAAGGCAACAGCCAAGATCTGTCAGCTGGATTGACTTTTACAGTGTAAATCTGTAAAACATTTTATAGGAGGAAAACCCTATAGCAGCACGGTAAGCACATACTGTGTGACAAAGCTCAACCCAGATGAATCCACAGACGGAATTGGGCATTAAATACCCAATTTCATTTTAACACACTATTTTTATAGGACAGGCGTACTTGGAAATGAAACTCTAATGATGGGAAAGAATATTAAGAATTAATGAATGTATAGAAAAGATAAAGAGTCAGGGATTCCGATCACTAAATGTATTGGTTGATTTATTTTGACAGGTGCAGTTTAGTTTTAATGATTTCAAATAACACTTCGTAGTAGGGTACTAAAAATCCTGCTGGGTGTGTGTATGTGCACAGTAATAAAATCTTGGTAATGTGAGTTTCACTGTAAGCCTTAGCGGCTAAGTCTTCATTAAGAATAAGTTTCTCTGCAGGTGTGCATGTCAGTGAAGTGAAATTTTGCAGGTCTCTTCTACTTCATGATTTGATCTTTTTGATCACCATTATTTATGTCAAGTTCGGAATACAATTTCTTTCTGAAGATAACAGTGAGAATTAATCCCCTGGATAATCATTCAAGCTCTGGTGCTAAGTCTTTACGTGATTTCGATATGTCACTTTGCTTTCTGCCTCAGTTTCCCAAGGAGGCAAGATAGGTAAATTCCTGGTGAGAGAACTAATTAATATCTGTAAAGAACTTTAAGGTCTTTTTATGAAAGAACTCTTCATGAGGAAAAATACTATGCCATATTAGATAAAAGAGCAAAGACTGTAGATTTCAAACACTGTGGAAGTTACTGAAGAATAAAAAAAGTACCAGAGGCATATAATTATCTTCAGAAAGATGTCTATCACCGGGCAGACTATAATACAGTGATGAAAGGTATATTAAAAAGGTGAAGCCTTCAGGGAATTAAGCACCGTGTCATCGACAAGACTACTAAGATTCATGTTGTAAAAACTTTAAATCAAATATCGTCCATAAGACTGAGTAAAATGAGATAGATCAGTCACATTATAACCTAAATGTAAGCCTTCTAGGAATCCCCCCAAACCTTTCAAAGACTCATGTTTTCCTCGTGCCTCTTGACATATCATAATTCATGCTTCATTTTTGACTCAGAAAACCCTTTCCATCCTTCCTTATAGACCCATTATATACCCTTCCTTATAGACTTTTTGCTTCCTAGTCTCCCTGCCTTGGGTTTCGGGGGATAAGAAAGGAACATGCCATGTATGTTTGTCTACATAACTTCAGTTTAAATGGAACTTCACTTTGTGCTTGATAACTCTCCCTCAAAAAAATGGCTTATTTTTTTGGTCAATACACAGCCCATTTGGTGCAGAAAGCATCCAACTTTTGCAAAGTCTTGGGAAATATCATGTTTCATTTTGTCAAGGACAAATAACTGAAGCCAAAATATTCTTTCTGAAGACGACCTTGAGAGGTTGGCTCCGGAATGATAATTCCAGCTCTGACGGTAATTTCCTACACGGCATCCACCATCCTCTGCAAAAATACATGCATAGTGAACCACCAGGGATATGGTGGTCTGAAGGGACCATGGGTTCCTGGAAGTGTCTCTGGTCTTCCATTTTTTTCCAGTAGTGCTGATCAGTCTTTAGCCATAGACCATCAGGAATTCTCAAATAATAAGTCACTTGAGTGAGGAAAACAAAATTTCTTTGGAATAAATCCCAGATGAGGATCATTGTTTTTAGAATCTTGAAACTCATGGTCAATTTAAGAGGTAAACACGGACTGAACAGTCAGTGTGATAACGTAAGTGGAAGCACCCACTACATTGCTGGGTACACAGTAAGAGTTGAAAATATCCCAGGTGAATCTTTTATGCAGAAGGAAATGTGCTGAGAAAAGAGATGGATAACAATCTATTACATGATATGGACAAATCCAACCAAATTCTCTGACGCAATGCGGGTATGAATTCAGGCGACTAGAGCTGGATGTTGTTATGAACTGAATGTTTGTGTCACCCCCAAAATTCACAGGTTGAAATTCTACTCCCCAGAGTAGATGGGGCCTTTGGGAAGTGACGAGGTCATGAGGGTAGAGTTTCATGAATGAGATTAGCTTGCTCTCATGCTGGGTGGTGTAAGGACATGGTGAGAAGGTACAAAGTGAGCCCTCATCAGACCCTGATCTTGGAATTCCAGCCTCCAGAACTGTCCAGAAATCAATGTTTAAGCCACCCAATCTGTGGTATTTTTGCTATTAACAGGCTGAATTGACTAAGAAACAGGTCAACAACTATTATTCTGTTCAGCTTTAACACTAACAAGCGTCGCGTTTTTCAGGCAAACTGTTGTACCTAATTACTTATCTCTAAGCATTCAGGGAGCTATTTCAATTTTCAATCTGCTTCTAAATACTAGTTAATCATGAACCCCTCCCAAGAAGTTAGAATTGGGAACAACCATGTTTAAATAACCTATAATTGCTTTATCTCTCCCATGGATGAAAATATAAACGCTTCTGTCCTCCAAAAGGAAAAGAGAAAAAAATTCTAATAAATACCTAGTTGATTTGATACTGTTTGGAAAATCAGTTGAGCAATGGAAATGATTGATAATCCTAGTGTACAGCTAAGATATTGCATTTCACATTTATATTTTTAGAAGAGGGTTACATTTAAAATATGGCAGTAATTATCATATCATGGAGAAAACAGCCTAAAAAAATTTTTTTTTTGGCAGCTGTACCTGAAGACTGGGGGAAAAAACTGATGCTAGGAAAATTGCCCTCACTAAGGAAATACATTTTGCCCAAAACATTTTATCCCATTTGTAGAAATAAGGGTGGCTAGGAGTATATTGATTATGGGGTTCAACTGGTTACAGAAAAGCTAAAGTTACTTCCTATTTCAACATCACCTCTAATTCCCACTTATAACCACAAAAAATATTAATATGCACAGTGGTGGTTTAGAACTCTGTGAGTAAAGCTATTTTGTATTAGTCCCTTTATATTTTCCCATTTGCATTTTAATCTTGTCTCTATGGAACATGAGCCTTTGAGTTTGGCTCCTTGGTAGCACTCAGTTTTTTCATCTGAAAAATAATGGAATTAAACTAGATCAGTGTGTCTCAAACTGTAATGGCGCATTTGAACCATCTGGGGGTGTTGATAAACTGCAGATTTGAATTCAGGAGGTTTCCGGGGTGGGACCCTGAGCATCTATCTACTCAGCTACGAAGCAGTGCCAGTGTTGCTGGTCCAAGGACCGTGTTTTGGTAATGATGGTAATTCACACCTTTCCTTTCCTCTTTATAAGATATTTCGTTAGACGACCCAAGGATTCCTGTGTCTGTCATCACGTTGCTTGAATTGTCTGTTGAATTTAGGACACTCGGTACCTCGACTGCTCTCAGCATCCTGGAAGAAAAAAAGGTCCAGCTTAGGTTTTTCTGTGAATTATTTACAGTGTCTCTCTGCCGTCTCCATCGAATGCCGGATGTGGTTAAGTTTTAATAAAAACCACAAGCTTGGAAAAGTCTAAATTCAACTCACCTAAATTTGAGACCACAGACCCTGGCATTGATACAATGACCTCGCTATCCAGTAACTTTCTCTTTGACTCCTTGCAATGTTTTTTGAATACTCAACGAACACCTCATTAAATGGCAAGCATTCGTCATATTTCCTTCCAGTTTCTTGGACTGTGGTCTGTCACCTGTAAATGAGGCAACTCTTACTCTTACAGGTGAGGGAGTGTGGTCTAGATGCTATAGAGCAAGAGACAGAGATTCAGGGCTCTCAGCTCCATTGACAGCCCTGTCAATGTCAATAAATATGAAGATACCTATTTTAGGCATTACAACAAACAACAACGTTAAGTGCTGTATTGAAGCACGGTTTTATTTCTATTTGTCTGCTATAAAATACTTTAAGAGGCTTAGGTGAAAAGTACTGGGCTACTAACATAAGCAACACCTCCCCAGAGCCCATGTGACCATCTTGGGTGAGTTATTTAATTCCTTCTATGCCTTGTATTCCTTATCCTTGTAAAATAGGGTAACTTTTTGCCAGGATTGTTAATACTGAGTTAATACCTGTCAAGTGCTTAGAACTACACTTGGCACAGAATGAGTACCATGGAAGTATTTGTCAACACGGCCACTCCAGATCAAACTGTCAGATCTTGTTTCAGACCATATGCATTTATTTAGCTTTTAAGGAGTGATATATTTCTTGATTGTTGTATACAAATTATTATTTAGCAGTCATGCTAATCTCTAGTATTAATAAAACCTTATAACATGAAATCTTGATATAGTATAAATATTATTTTAATTTATTTTATTGTACATAGGCGCTGTAGAGGACACAAAAATTGCATGACACCAACTCTGTCCTCAGAAAAAGGTATATGCATAGTCTTATGAGGGAGAAAGACACATACTTAAATAAATGCAACATAACAAAGAAGGCCTGTTCCACACCCCAGAGTTGGGAAATATATTCAATATTTCCTGTCCACTGCTCTACTGCAAAACAAAGAAGAAAATCCAAGTCGTTATATTACTACTTTGGGTCCCTGATTTCAAGTTCAAAGAGTTAATTTTAATTTTCCTGAAATTATTTTTTCAAAATGGAACCAGTATTATTGTTTTTCTGATATGGAAAAGTGTAGACTATCTCAGAAGATTAAAGAAGATAGAGGAAACAGTAATTGCCTCTGGAAGGGATTGTAAGAGGCAGGGAGTCTTAATTCTAATTGTTTTACTCTTGTGTCCTTTAAATTTTGTACCTTGTACAAGTATTATCCATGAAAAACATTTTTCTAAATTAATAAATGCACAGTGTAATAGACATTACATGATATATATAGAAAGATATAAAGTAGAAAATGAAAGTACTCCAAATGCTACCATGAACACAACACTTTGGTACCCGATTCCTTCTTTAGGCATACATACGTGTATTGTTTTTACGAAAACAGGATTGTGGTATAGATGATATTTTTAAAATGCTTTCCATGCCAATAAATATAAATGTACAGCACTCATTTTTCATGTCTGTATTATTATACACACCAGCCTTGGCTGGTTTAATTGACCCCGTATGGTCCTGTGAGGAACATCTTTGTACATACATATTTGTGTGATTGTCTTGTTTTCCTAGAATATACTTCTAGAAATTCAGCTGCGGGGCAAAAGGTCTGCATGTGAAGTTGAGATTGAAAAGAAACATAACATGAATAAAGAAATGAGCTATTTCCTTTCAATTCTCCGTCCACGGGAGAGAGGTGTATTGTGGTTTATAGGCAGGAGAAAAGGGATGGAGTCACTCTTGCTTCCCCATGGCTGGGAGGCGCAGGTGTTTGCCACTAGCATCACCTTCAGTACCCAGGTAGGGAAACGGTGGAAAGGATGAGAGTGGGTCTTGGCTTTAAGTTGTGAGTGAGTCCCTGATTGAATTTCATTTCTCTTTCTCTGTTTTCCAAAAGGAAATTCACTGCTTCATCTTTGAAGTAGCATTAGCTCTCCTTCTGCTAATGGACTCCTGAGTAGTTAAGGTGAATATCGTGTTAATGCTTTCTGTTAGGAGGGTGGGGCTGGAATTTGAAGGGGATCAGAAGAGCTCTTTTGATGGCTCAGCCTAGATGATAAGAAGAGGAGAGAAATGGGGGGGGGGTGGAATGGAAAATATTAGATTTAGAAGGCCTCATTCAAACTTTAGTTCACCCTTCACCCCCCTTAATATGAGGAAACTTACACTGGAAGGTTACATCACTCATCAAACTCATAAAGCTGGTGAAAGGCTGAGCAGGAAAAGGAAGTTAAGCCTAAATTGTGGTTTAGAGTCATTTGCATTAAACCAAGCACCCTAATTAGGCTCATGTAGAGTTAGAGTTATTAAAGACTAGATGGTACTGTGCATGTCTTTCACCTAGGATTTGCCTTCCTGAATGGTGCAAAAGTTAGGTGGGCAGCCTTGAACTAACACCAATAGCAGCTCTAATTTTTTTTTTTTTTTTTTTTTTTTTTGCGGTACGTGGGCCTCTCACTGTTACGGCCTCTCCCACTGCGGAGCACAGGCTCCGGACGCGCAGGCTCAGCGGCCATGGCTCACGGGCCCAGCCGCTCTGCAGCATGTGGGATCCTCGCGGACTGGGGCACAAACCCGCGTCCCCCGCGTCGGCAGGCGGACCCCCAAACACTGCGCCACCAGGGAAGCCCAGCAGCTCTAATTTTTGCCAGCCTCCTGAATACTTGAGCCCTCCTGGGTTATTTTGAAAGGATCCACTCTCTTCAAGTGCTGGAGGATAATGTGGCATTGTATTCAAACTATTAAAGTAACTGATGCGATAAGTCTGGGATAATGCCTGCAATCTACCTTCAAACCTGAAAGAAAAAAAAGTTTATGAGCAGAAAACACTTTAAACATTTTCTTTTGGAAGTGTGGGAGCTTCACGGAGAAAAGGAAGATCATTTGCAGCTCTGGCTTCAAATCCTATCTTGGAACCATGGCAAGGATCAAACAGAGGTGTTTTTTTCATAAGGTAAAGTGGGCAAGTGCGTGGGGTCGCTTGGTTTCTTGTGTGCTCACTGCAGAAGCCTTCCTCAACTGTAAGCCTACCCTCTGCTCTCCCTCAGGGGTTCAGAAAATGCGCTGTATTTGAACATGTCCCTGGTTGATCCACATGTGCAGATTTTGTGAAATCTAGAATTTATGTAAGCCACGTTTCTTCAGCCTTATTCAGGTAGACTTTGTGGTCTTTCTTTCACCTTTCATTCAACAGCTATTTATAAAGCACCTACTATGTGCCAGGCTCTGTTCTAGGGGTGGAGGATACAGCCATAGTTAAGAGAAAGTCCCTACTTTCGTGGTGCCAACTAAAAATTGGCACTTGCCATCTGCCTCTACGAGGATGAGGTCACTGGCCACTGTAGCCGCTGACCTTCAACACAGCCTGACAGTTCAGGGCAGAGATCAGGAACGAGGCCCTCTGTGCTCCGGGAAAACCGGCAGAGCAGGCCTTCCGATAGTTAGATATTTTCAGGAGAAGATTTTGTGAGCCCCAATTCTTGTATTTCCTCTCATCTAGAAAAGCACTAATCATTAACAGTGACATCTGCTCCTTCTGAATAGCAGCGAGTCTCTGCCAACATGTGTGCTTGACGCACATGCCCCTATTCACTAAAGTCATAAACAATACTGACCTCCCCTCCACCTCTCCGGAGCAGTTCCTCAGAGCTATCTGAGATGCTATCTCCTGGGCTACAGTCCTCATTTTGCCCCAAATAAAACTTAACTTGTTTCTTAAAAATAATATGATATGGATGATGGTAAGTCCTGTGAAGGAAAATAAAGCAGGATACAGAGGCTCTGAGGGAGGTGTGTTTTTAAATATAGAAGCAAGTAGAAACCTGGAGGAGATAAAGGAACAAGTGGGCCAGTACTTGAGCAACCGTAGTCCAGGCGGAGGAAGGGTGAAGGCAAAGGCCCTAAGAAAGGGCTGCGCTCAGCCTGTCCAAGGAACAGCTGACCCAGCTCTGGGAGAAGCCAGGGAGGGGAGCAGAGTGGACAGGACAGAGAGGCAGGCGGAAGTAGGAGGCACAAAGGCTGTGAGAGGATGTGAGATCTCACCCGGGTCAGGTGGGAAACCACTGGAGAGTTTTGGGCAGTGCATGGTGTGGCTTGATTTCCTCTTCAAGGGCTCTCTCCTGTGCCTCTGTGTAGGGACCCGACGGCTGGGGGCAAGAGGAGAAGCAGGAAGGCTGGTTTGGGGGTCACTGCTGAGCTGGCTGACCTGGAGACTTGGGGAGCCTGACGGCTTGGACTAGGGAGGGAGGAGGTGATGGAGTATGGAATACATTCTGAAGGTGGGGTCGAAGCACGTTGCAGCATACAGTGACTGCCAGACTGCTATCTGTTTACTGAAACAAAGCTGAAACGTACTAGGTAAAATATGAAAGTATCAGAAATGGGGACTCAACTATAGTCGTCAATATGGAAGTTTATAAATATAATGATGGATTAAAAAAATCCACCTATCTTTAGTCATTAATAATAAAATAATGTGGTATGATAAAATAACATGAATAAGTACCAGAGCAGAAAACTGGAATCAGATGGGCCATACACCATACCCAGGGGTTCATCCCCTAAATGGCCCCAGAAGAGTCTAAATCAATACTTGGCCAAGCGTCGGCCAGTTGTGGCAACTCCACAGGCCCATATCATCGATGCCGAGATATGTCAGGTGAAGTCTAAGGCTATCCCTTGCAGAATTCCCCCTTGCTTAGGGGAGGCCAGCCTTTGCACTGCTAAAGCCATCAACTGATCAGATGAGGCCCATTGATACCATGAGGATAACCTGCTTTACTCAAAATCCACCGATTCAAATGTTTGTCCAATCCCAAAAAACACGTTCACAGAAACATCCAGAATAATGTTTGACCCAACGTCAGGCACTGTGGCCCAGCTAAGTAGACACAGAAAATTAACTGTCAGAAACTCAAGTTCCTTTCACTCACACTTTTGCAAGAGGGAAGAGAGTTGAGGGGTTTAGGCATCACAATGCTGGTTGCATTTATTTACCCCCGGTTTTATCCTCCAGCTGGTGGTCTAAGGGTAAACCTTTTTTAATAAATTCATTTACAAATGAATGTGCGCGCTTTTCCTGTGATAAACTGGAAAATTCACCTTTCTACTCCCGGCCATGACTGCATAGGACCTTTTTACCATTAAAATTTCTGGCCTGGGGCCATGACATTGAAAGCCAGGTGAACAATAAAGAAAGCCACCATAAAAAACATGAACAACAATGGGAAATTTACCTCTCATTGCCTTCTCTAGGGAAAATAAAAAAAGACATTTTATACATTTTGTGAGGAGGAAGGCTCACTTCTCTGAACTATTCGCTCTTTAGAGTGTCCGTCAAGGTGGACACCTTACTTTTTATTTTTGTGTGTGGTTTTTTTTTTTGGCTGTGTCACACAGCTTGTGAGATCTTAGTTCCCCAACCAGGGACTGCACCTGGGCCCTGGGCAATGTGAGTGCGGAGTCCCAACCACTGGACCGCCAGGGAATTCCCCTCACCTTACTTTTTATTTTTTTGTGGGAAAATGGACATTTTTATTTTATTTTATTTTTTCAATTTAATTTAATTAATTTTTTAATACAGCAGGTTCTTATTAGTTATCCATTTAATACAGATTAGTGTATATATGTCAATCCCAATCTCCCAATTCATCACACTTTTTAAAGCAATACGATCAGGGTTGTGTTGAGACGAAGTTGCCAGTGTACCAGCAAGTTCTCTCACAAGAGCCCAGCACTGAGGCTCAAGATGGAATAACAACAATATTAATAGTGGCTCAGACCTGCATCATTCTTTGAAGCTGGCAAAATGCTACTGCAGCGTTGGCGATGAGAAAGATTTTGAGGTCTTTACACCTCGAAGGTTCCCCAGTTTGAGAGTCATTTATCCACAGATTTTTAAGAGTACACACCACACTGCAGGGCACAGCATCCCCACATTGTTTTGTCACTAAAATTCAGTTTATAAAAATAGCTTTCTTATTAAAAGCATCGGCAGCCTGCTGCTGGGACTTCTACCCGGCAGTCTCTTTCCTCCTGTTCCAGAGCAACAAAACATAAAGTAAATAAACCCGAAGAGTGCAAGCAATGGGTCACTCAGAAGCTAGGCAAACAAACTTTGCTTTCAAAAAACAGAATCCTTATCATTCTTTTCTTCCAAGAAGCTAAAAAAGCGACAAAACTGTGATGACTTTCATACCATCTTTCCAAAAGTGTATGCATGATAATATCCCACTCCTTTTACAGAAGGGGAAGTAAGGGAGGTGCCTCACTCCATAGTTTACATTCAGGTCAAGGCCAAAGCCAAGACCAAATTCCACAAACATTCACTGAGCTTTTTCTGTGTACAAATTACCATGGTAAATGTCAGATTCAGGTTGTGATCTTCAGATACGTATTTTTTCACCACGAAAATTTTGTCAGAAGCATTCTTTTAATTGACAACTGGAATGAAGAGAAAAAACCTGGCATTTTTTTAGACTAGAAAATATTGGCTCTTTCAATGTGATTTATGCTACTTTGAGTCAAGAGAAGAAAGATGGAGATATTTCTGTCTCAAAGAATTCCTGGTTTCACAGATTTTCTTTCTTTCTTTTGTTCTTTTTAGCAGCTGAAGGCACACCAACAAAAGATTCTTAAGAAAGAACAGCCATACATTCCATTTTTATAGGTCTGTTGCTTCTAAGAGTCCAGAGCAGTTTGAAACCAGTACAAATATGAAAGCAAATAGTGTGTAGCACAGTGCTTGGAATAAAACAGACAATAACTTACAGTGACTTGGACTACAGCATTTCCTCACAACATGTCTTTTTCTATGATTTCTTTGACTCATGATTTGGGCTAGACTTGGAAAACTTAGTTTATTATTAAACAAAGCAGGAGGATTAAAGGAAATGTGTTTTTATTTTTATTTTTTAGTACCCAAGTCAAAGCTTTATATCACTGGGTATATTATTACAATACATTTCCTTAAATTCTCTCATTCCTATGAGGTAAGAAGCTATTATGTCCATTTCACAGTTGGTAAATCTGAGGCTCAGAGAAATTCATTGACTTATAAAGAATCTATTAGGGGACACCCCTGGGATTTGAATGCAAGTCTCTTCATTCCTTATACCTTTTCTCCACTATTTTGGGCTGTAGTGTTATTCTATGATCCATCACATGTGAAGCTGAAACAGTTTTCTAGGAGTTGGCTATTGTTGCTGTTGCCTGCTTTTCAAACTGGGTGTTAAAATTCGTTAGACTTTTAGAGACGGACAACTTTTCACGGAAGTAGTATAGCATTGGTATGTGTGAACGCTTTGCTTCCAATAAGCAGAATGTAACTTAAAGCCTTTTAATAGCATATGAATCAGTTGCTAGCCCCATTCTTGTTCTGGAATATTTTATTTGCATTTTCAGGAGAGGAAACTATTGAATAGTGAAGTAAGAATAAAAATAACAGGAGAAGATGGTCAACGAGGAAGGGGCTGAAATGATCACACAGGGTGCAAGACCTTGGTGGTGCAGAAAATAAATTGGGGATATGATTTGATTCAATCGTTCAACCTGTAGTTATTAAACACGAATTTTAAAATGTTACAAGATTGTACTAGAAGTTTATGAACAATGCATATTTTGAGCAAGTGGCAGGTGGGAGATGGAGCAGTAATACTTCTGAAGCTTCTCTTATATGCCAGTCCTCTCTGAAAGAGAAATGTAATCCAGTTTTACATAGAGACAGGTAGAGAGGGAGGAAGGAGAGAGAGACACAGAGACAGAGAGACAGACAGACAGAGACAAAGGGAAGCCAAAGATGGCAGAGCTGGGATTTAAGTACAAGTCCTTCTGGCTTCCAGTCCAAGTTCTTTTTTTTAAAATTTTTGGCCGTGCCCCCAGAGTTAAAGCGCAGAGTCCTAACCACCGGACTACCAGGGAATTCCCTGCCCAAGTTCTTTCCATTCTAACGTACTGTCTTATGGGGCAGGTGTGGATTCAGTAGAACCGGGGAGTTTTCTGAAGGCCTCTGGTGAGTTTGGCAAAAAGGTACCTGTTAGCTTTGAGTAATGCCTAACGCAGCCCAATCTTTAGCGCGCAAACCTTTTTGCCTCTTAAATAACATGAATATAGACAGCACTCAATAAATATTTGAGGTTGATTTTTACTTACCAGGAGTTACTTTTCTTCTGTATCTAATTTTTAATACATTTACCTTGTCAAGAAATTGGCTTGGGAAACCTTGAAAAATCCTTGAGTCCCTCCCCGACAGGGTATGAAATGAAAATGAAAACCTCTAAGAACTTACCAACTTTATTTCAGAAGCATTTATATGTGTAAAAATTAATCTTTACAGGGATAAGGAAAAAAATCACAGCACTCTACTAAAAAGCTACTTGTAATGACCCATTTTAAAAAATGGAAGAGGTTTTACTTTCCAAAGAAACATGTTATGTACTCTATGTTATTCAAAAACGGAATGATTTCATATGAATATATTTCAGTTGACTTAAAACTAGAGCTGCCAAATTGTTATCTCTAATCAAATATAGTAAGCACTGAATTCTTCCTTTACCCCTGATAGCTGCATTCCCAACACTCCACAAAAAAACTACATAAAAAAATCTGAAAGCAAAAGTCAAAATTTGTTTCCAGTAGATGGCACTGCAAATCAAGGCTTTATTGGTCTATTAACTATTATTTCTTTGACCAGAATAATTATTTCTGTAGTGAGATGCACTAAAGAGACGTATACAGTAAAATCGAATAGGTTGGGGGCTTTGAGGCTACAATGAAGCTGCATTGTCCAGTGTCCTGACGCTGGTATTTCTTCTCTATTTAGCATAGTTGGGGATTTATGAAGGTAGCAGGTGCATATAACAAAAGCTGTCTACTTGCTTTTATGTGAAACCCACTTTTTGATGTGGGATTTTGGTTGCCCATTTTAATTTGTTTAGTCTATTTTATGTTATAAGTCCAAGGGGACTTTTTCTACTTTTGCACAGTGCCTGATTCAATCTCACTCCGGTTAGTTAACTTGCAGAGGCAAAACTGAGCCCGGGTCATAAACCATACCCCTGACCTGTGCTGGTTTTTGGTGTGTGTATGTGTTTGTATTGGGCAATAAATAGCTCAGTTATAGAGAATGTAAATAATTGCAGACAACTCCAGTTCTGCCACGTAAAACGTGACGCATGCTTACATGACACATGGCCACGGATCAGAGTCCTGCTTTGTATGTTAAGGAATACATGCTTAAAACATATTTTAAAACCATTTAAAGGCGACATTACACAAAACAGAGACTAGAACATATTAAATGCTATCACGTATGTAAAGACACCTAGAAGAGCGTCTGGCACAAAATAGATGCTAAATAAATCTCCCCTCCTCTTTCTACTTCTTTAATGGAGTGCAAGAGTGAAAGGCCAGGCCCTGCTCTGCAGCTGTAGGTGAGACCTCTGTCATTTCACCTCCCTGGACTCAGGCTTCCTTGCCTCTCAAAAGGGCTGGAAGCCAGGCTGCAAGATCTAGAATATTCTGCTTCATATAAAATAAGACTCACAAGTGGAGTATGTGATACTAGGCACCCAATGCAAGTAGCCTCAGAAGCTGGATGTGACTTTCGTCATAATGTTTGTTTTCTTCAGTGAAAAAGAAGCCATCAGTCAAAACTGGCACTTTCACAGCTAAACCATCTCTGCTCTTCAAATAAATGTCCTAGGAAAGTTCAGACATCACGATTTTTTTTTAATACACCCTGTGTATGCGCTGTTATTTTTTTCTCTTGTCAAGGAAGGCTGAAATTTCTTCATACTGTACAGGAAGCAACGGTGGGTTTCTGGAATTTTTAGAAATGGATGAGAAAGTGCTCCAGGTGATATCTTTGTGGAGCCTTTACTCACCGCTACGCTCATTTACCCATCTAAACAGTGAGCTCCATCACCCAGGCTTTTCTCAGTGACTCTCAGGTACCTCTCAGGTACCTCGGCCCGGACACTTAGATGCGCAAACAAAAACCCATACAGTAAATACAAAAACACAACAGTAATCTAAATGAGGCAAAACGATGACTCGAGCAATACCTTTACTGCTGATCAGGAGGGCAAAGAAGGTGTTTCCCCTACAGATCTGTTCCTTTGTTTTCCTCTTTGTGATCCCAGGGTTTACACCTTGGCTATTTTTAGTTGGTAGAGATGGTGCTAGGATATTACAGAAAGCAACCTGTGGCTTTAGGTTGATAAGCACTCTTCAGAGTTTGAAAGGACTTTACAGAACATCTAGTCCAATCTCCTTTACCCATGAGAAAAGAATGGCTCAGAGACATCATTTGATTTACATAGGTCACACAGGAAATTAGTGATGAAGCGGGGAGGAGGTCATTTGACTCCCAACCCAGGAGCTAAGTGCTTGAATGGGTATAGGGGAAAAGGGTGAAAAAATAAGGGAGTGTCTTCAGATTTCATTCTTAGTGACCTCAGGAGGGGTGACAGAAAAACACAGTCTCACCTGGCCTAAGAGACAATGTGTTAAGATCCCAAGACTCCAGCAAAAAGAAGATTGCATACATTCTTCAAATATTTGTTTATTTTCAGGGGCTTTTGGGGGACACTTTTCCATTCTTCCGCTTTCATGTTAAGCTAATTTGTCTAATATCTCAGAGATTCTCTATGTTAAGGAAGCAAAATGGTTCATTTTCTTTAGGGCGTTTCCTCCTACGATAACTTAAACATGGAGTAATTATGAGCAAATTGACCAACATTCTTCTTGGTGTGAAGATTATTGTGACAAGATTTAAGTAATCATATGTCTTTAGCATAAATAAGTTAAATAATGTGCATATAGTTTTCGACTCTTCTGCAATACTTTTTGAAACACACAGAATAATGAGTGGGAGACTTTTCAACTGTTATTTTTATTCCTAAATATTTTCCAGTTAGCAAATATAATTTTAATGTTTTATATATTTAGCCTCATTCATAGGAAAGAATTCCAAAGTCCCTTGGAAGGCATAAATTAGATGTGTAGGTGTATTTTAAAAGTGATATAATTCATGGCGTAACCATTGTTTAGGCATGAAGTAAGTTACACTCAGTTAGTGTGATCAAAGCCTTATTTTTGCCAAGATTTTTAGAAAATGTTAACAATTTATAGAGAAATCTCGTGGCGTTTATCATGAGATTTACGTGGTTGAACTTCTCTGATTTGGAATGTATTAGACCTTCTTTACTTTGAAACAGTCCCAGTTTTTACCGAGGCTTTATCTTTGGCTAACTCTGCTGTTTTCTCTCCCCCCCCCCACCCCACGCCTTTCTTTAATTGATTTAGGGTGGATTCTACATCTGGAGACTCACATCCCTAAAGTATCTGCTTCTGAAATAAAAATGAAAGTGGGAAGGTATTGGAATGGGATGAAGGGCGGCGTTAATTACCTCGGGGAGTCTTCGAACCAATTTCTTCTGCCTCATTGATGTCCTTGGATAGAGGAGAATGGAGACAGGATGCAAAATAACGAGCCAAGGAACGTTCAAGAAGTCACGTGGGAAAAGCAATATGAAAGTAGAAGGTTGCCGAACTTTGAGAAATTTCACCCTAGACAACGTTGAAATTTCACCCTAGACAACGTTGAGGTAACAATGTGATGACCATCGTGTATTGTGGCTTCATGATTTTATTTCTTAAGCGCGATAACTATAAAAAATCTAAGTCCTCCACACAGTTCTCCAGACTCACGGGCAAAGTTATACAGGGGTCTGAGTACCAAAAACATAAAGAGACCCCAGTACTTTGGAGGAATCGTAAGATAATGTATACACAGGCCATCGAGTTAGGGATTCGGTGTCCTTTTGCAATTGTTTCTTATTTTGATGAAATAACGTTCCGTTTATAATAATGACTCAAAACGGGTAAACAAACCTAGAGCCAGCGCAATGGCTGCTGCAGCTCACGTCGCCGCAGCTCTTGGAGAGGGAAAGTGCATCCTCTCCGTAAACTGGAGCCGCCCGGAAGTCCTGGCGGGGGGTGGGAGAGGAGCGATCCTCTGCCCCCTCCCGGGCCCGAGCCCCGCGGCGAGGTTTGGGGCACACGAGGGAGAGCCACGGCCACCGCGGTGGACGCAGCGCGGCGGGGAGCCGGGTTGGCTGGAGGAGGGGATCCGCTCTCAGGCCCCTCTGCTGCGGCTGCGCTTCAGCGGTGCCGGAGCTGGTGACCCTGTCGAAGGGAAGGGCGCGC
The DNA here is from genome assembly GCF_949774975.1 of Lagenorhynchus albirostris. Lineage (NCBI taxonomy): Eukaryota > Metazoa > Chordata > Mammalia > Artiodactyla > Delphinidae > Lagenorhynchus > Lagenorhynchus albirostris. The sequence goes on along the minus strand of NC_083095.1, from coordinate 168,559,822 downwards.
GGGGTGGGTCTCCCGCGCTGTAAGTCCCCTTGGGATGGCACCGTCCACCGCCCCCCTCCCTGCCTACGGGCCAGACTGTGTGTTGAAGGATCGAGAAGACGAGACCCGGGGGTAGAGTCCAGAAGCCTGCCTGGAGTCCCCATTCTGGATCCCTAGTAGCCGCGGTGCACACATGGACTCATTTGGGAGCCGTCTCATAGTACAAGAGGGAGGCAGTTTGGAGGTGCAGGCAACAGGGTTAATGTGCAGGAGCGGGGTGCGGTCGGTTTGAGGATTCTTCGCCTTCAGTGACCTTCAGGTGAAAGGGGTCGGATGTCCCCAAGAGGAGGGTACCAGGAAGCTGGAGGCGATGCAGACTCCGGCTGGAGTTTGAACTATGAGTCGCTTGTCCTTCCTGAGTCTCAGGTGGTACCTCGAATGAACGTGTGACAGGACGAAGGCGTTTTATACCTCGCAGAGCGCCCTCCAACATGTAGGGAAATACAATTTGCCCAGACTGCAAGTGCACTGCGTCTCACTGCCGCCGAAGCCCCCGAGGATCTCCGAGCTCCGCCCACCGTTTCAGTGGAGGGGCCCTCGCGACCGCGTGGCTTGGCTGGAGCAGTTTCCCGGCACGTCTCTCGCGCGGTTCTTCTAGACCAGCCGGGCCCCGCTGTCGGGGAGAGGACTCGCCAGGGCAGGACCCCGCCCGTCCCGCGCGCGCTCAGACTCTGACCTCCTCTCTCTCGGTCCTCCCCGCGCCCTGTCCCCCGCCCTGCAGAGCGTCCACCTATCCTCCGAGGACCTCTAGTGCCTGAGGTCTCCGGTCCGCGAGGACTCTTGGGGGTGGAAGGACGTGGAAGGACGGGGGAGGAAGGGCGGAGCTGCGAACTCGAAGCAGCCTGGGAGCGCAGGGTCCTCTGGCCCCCCGGCCCGGGCCAGGGGAGGGCGCGGCGAGAGACGTTCTTAAGAAGGAGATGGACACAATTGGGAGACTCTGGGGAATTTTACCCCTTGTGACAGTAGAGCAAAAACCCTGACAAAACGTGTCAGGTCTCCGTTTCCCACAGAAATAAATTCTAGCCCCCAGCAGCATCTCCTCGCTCCTTAGTACAGCAAAGCCCACCTTCGGAAGTTCTCCGTCTTGCCCACTCGGGCGTCGCCAGCATTTCCGCATTGGGTACATTACGTTCAGTCTCTGCCCAGCCGTTGCTCGGGCCGGGGAGCTCCACTTTGTCCTCCCCCCACGCCCCGGGCAAAGTGCCCGCGAACCCGGACACGCCGCCGGGAAACCTTGCCCTGCGCCCGTCTGCGCTGACCCTGTTTCACTCCCACCATCGCAGAGGGCCACGTTTTTCTCGGGCAAGATTCCTTTCCCGCCCTACAAGAGCCAGCCCAGGCCAGGTGCCCTCTGCGGTCGCCCCGGCCCGGACATTTCCCCAGGACACGCCGTGGCGACCCTCGTTACCTGTGTCCTGCCGATCTCAGCGGACAACTGAATTTTCCGACCCCTCTGGGCTCGTTTCCCTGGAAAACCTTTCCCCGACCCCCCTCCCGCCATCCCTAAGGGGCCAGGAAATGTTTCAATCTCCATAGAAAAAGCGCAGTTTAAGTGCAGGGTGGGGCGCAGTGGGCGGGACGCGGGTCGCGGAAAGAATTGGATTTCTCTCGCTCGGAACCAGCCTTCGGCGGATAAAGCGCAAGTTTGTGCATTTGGTCCACGGAGGGATTGCAAACCGACGAAACAGAAAGTGTTCCAGTGAGATGCGGAGTTTGCCCAGATTTCCCTGCAGATGGGTGTGCGGAAACGCCTGTGATGGGAACTTTGTGCAGATCGTGTATGGATGGGAGCTAAAGAAAAAAAGGGAGGGGAGCGGGGCGGGGAGGGGGCAGTGGGAGCGTGAAATGTGCCTCTGTGTGTGTGTGAGGGGGGGGGAATGTGCCCAGACGCGGAGGCGTCACGGGGGGGCGTCACAGCGGGGGCAATGGAAGGAGTGCGGAACGTCCCGCAGGCTAATTGGCTTAAGACGTTCTGCAAGCGCTTGGAAAAGGTCGTTGAAGGAGTTCGCTGCACACACACAAAATAATAATCTTAAAAAAGAGTGCCGGGCATGCGCACAGAGAGGATGCCATATTGGAATGAGGCTGTAGTGGGAGTCGGCGGAGTGGAGCGGGCGCGCTAGGGAGGCGGCGGGCAGGGAGCGAGCAAAGCAGAGCTAGCGGGTGAGGCCGGTGTCCCCCCCCTCCGCCCACGGCGGCGCCCGGGGTCTTGGTCCACGCGGCGGGGAGGACGAACTTCATCAGGTAGGACGCCGCGCGGTCGCTGTCCCCGCGCCCAGCGAGCCCAGCGAGCAGACCTCCGGCCCGCAGGTTGAGCGCGCCGGTCAGCTTCTTTTTTCCAGCTCCGAAAAAAAGGGAAGCTGGAGCCAGCCCGGGGGTGGGGGGCTGGAGGAGGGGGTGCTGAGGGAGAGGAGCGAAAGGGAAGGACAGGAGGAGAAAGCGACATTACTGGAGCAGAGCCCCGAAGTCCGCTCTGCGCTCCGGGTTGTCATTTTTGCTCCCTCTGTCCCCTTCCCCCGGTCCCTCGGC